>NC_133771.1:172903461-172904536 GCF_003597395.2 Chelonoidis abingdonii
CCCAGAGAAGGTTTTGGGAGACCAGAGAGGGAGCCAAGTCCTGGAAATCACTTGGCTGGTGGCAGTGAGATCAGATCTAAGCTGGTAATTAAGCTTAGAAGGGTTCATGCAGGCACCCAGATTTCTGGACGCTAAGGTCCAGATTTGGGAAGGCTTATGACAGGTATGTAGATCATCTTTTGGTGATTTGCCTTAATGTACAGGTCTCATTTTTTAGTATCTGTACCTAATTCTTCACATTTTCTATATGTACATACAGGGCTGGCTCCAGGGGTTTTGCCTCTCCAAGCAGCCAAAAAATTTTTTAAAAACGCGATTGTGATCACGATCTGCAGCAATTCAGCGGGAGGTCCTTTGCTCCAAGCGGGAGTGAGGGACCCTCCGCCAAATTGCCGCCAAATACCTAAAAGTGCCGCCCCACTCCCGAGTTGCTGCCCCAAGCACCTGCTTGATAAGCTGGTGCCTGGAGCCAGCCCTGCATACATATCACAATAATTATGATGGTCTGTGTGACACAGGTTTTCATTAAAGACCTTGAATTCTTTGGTGAACTAGTAGGTAGATTCCAGATCCTTGTACTAATTCTGTACCCTCAGCCAGCTGGCATCAGGAGGTCCTTGGGTCAAGCCACCTTAAAATAGTCATTAGCAAACAATAAGGAGAGGCGTGTGTCCTAATCCCCACCCTCCGGCCATTATGCACCTCCATTTAGCCTGGATGTAAATGCCTATCTCCAATTGACAGCTGGGAACCCTCTCCTGACCTCAGGCATTTCTTGTAAGAATGGCAGCAGTGCCTAATGACATGCAAAATGGCCAGGGGAGCTGGGGGAGGAAGAAGAGGAACTTTCTTAGTAGTTTGAGCACTTAGTTGTGGGACCACCTAGGTTCAATTTTGCACACACACCTCTTGGTAAGGAGGAGGGATGTGAGCATGAATTTCCCACTCTCCAGTGAGTACTTGTCATAAACAGATAGTTTATTCATAGATTCATAGACTCTAGGACTGGAAGGGACTTCGAGAGGTCATCGAGTCCAGTCCCCTGCCCTCATGGCAGGACCAAATACTGTCTAGA
>NC_133771.1:172904636-172924590 GCF_003597395.2 Chelonoidis abingdonii
TCTTTCTTTAATTAAAAGCTTTCTTTTTAAGAACCTGATTGATTTTTCCTTGTTTTAAGATCCAAGGAGTTTGGATCGGTGTGAAGCCTCTCAAGGTAACCCAGGGAGGGGAAAGTCTGGTGGGAAAAGGAGGGGGATGGTTAATTTTTCCTTGTTTTAAGATCCAAGGAGTTTGGGTCTGGGTTCCCTGGGGAAGGTTTTGGGGGAACAGAAAGCGTGCTAGACACTAAATTCTGGCTGGTGGCAGCGTATCAGATTTAAGCTAGTAATTAAGCTTAAAAGTGTTCATGCAGGTCCCCACTTTTTGTACGCTAAAGTTCAAAGTGGGGGAAAAACCTTGACAGTACCCTATATCCCACTAGGCTATAAAGTCATTCTCACATTCTCTACTGCCTATTTAATTATGTATACACAGTGGACCAGCTTCAACAGGGAAACTGAGAAAGTCCCACATGAGAACATCTCATAGTCCTATGCTAGGGCACTTACATTGCAGGCGGGAAATTTTCTCCTCAGGAAGGTGGGGTGGGGAATTAAACTGGAGTTTCTAACATCCCAGATGAGTTCCCTAACTACCATGCTAAGGTTATAAGGGAGGCATTCCTCTCCCACCTGGCCATTCTGTGTGGCATTAGGTGTACTTTGAGTTCTCCTGCTGGATTGGGGCCCACATGCAAGATAGGTGGGGCAGTGCTTGGCTTCACCTGGTTTAAAGATTCTGCTGGGGATTAGATAGGTGTCAGCCATCAGGACTAAGGCAGCACCCTTGGCTAAACATGTGTTACACTCTGCCACAAGTGCAAGGAAGGCCTATATCTGGAACCAAAATCTTCTTTCCTTCCACTGGCCTGCTGTGTAGGTGACTGACTGCTGCCCACCATCACAGAGAAAGAGAGAGCTGTGTTTCAGTGATGCCGTATGAAGATTATTTTTGAAGTTATTCTTGGAAACTATAAATAAGATTAAGTAAAGAAGACAATGGAGTTAAAAAGGGTTAAGTCTCTCTAGGAAGCTTAAGATTGCTATACATCCTGCAGGACACTTTGCAGTGCCATGCTTCCTGGCAGTACAGGTAGGGACTGGTTACAGAGTCTGTGGCAGGCAATACAGCTAGGCTACACCACAAGAACAAAATAAATTATAGAAAGCCGTGGATGCACTATGCACCTGAAGATGTGGGAACATAAAGAAAGAGAATTATTGGCAATGAAAAGCATATGTTTCATGTGACCCAAAGGTGTGCTGGAAGAAGAAAGTAAGCAGGAGGCATGTGGGGCATTTTATCGAACAGGCAGCCTTAATTTGTCCTTTGGTACAGTTTCAAGGGCATTTTTTAAACTGTTTTGTAGGATTCAAAACCTTTCAATTTTTCATGAATGTTCCTGTCACATTGTGTTCATAATTGTTTGTTTGATTTCAAATATGATTTTAATTTAAAAATGTAAATAAAAATGATACAGAAACTTTTGTGAAAAATACTCCACATATTTCAGTTAGTTTTTCAAAAAAAATCATTCTTTGAATAAAGCCATTTGTCATCAGAAATGTTAATTATGAAAATTTTTGACCAGCTTTTTTATTCGCCAATAATCAACATAGGACAATCCATCCAGTCCCCTCATTAAGCATTCAGATATACTGTGAAACTGAAGCACTCAGTGATTTTTACTATAATCCACTAGAGGGCTCATTTCCATAATACTTTAGATCAGGGATAGGCAACCTATCGCATGTGTGCCGAAGGCGGCACACAAGCTGATTTTCAGTGGCACTCACACTGCCCGGGTCCTGGCCACTGGTCCAGGGGGGCTCTGCATTTTAATTTAATTTTAAATGAAGCTTCTTAAACATTTTAAAAATCTTATTTGCTTTACATACAACAATAGTTTAGTTATATATTATAGACTTATAGAAAGAGACCTTCTAACAACATTAAAATGTATTACTGGCACGTGAAACCTTAAATCGGAGTGAATAAATGAAGACTCGGCACACCACTTCTGAAAGGTTGCCAACCCCTGCTTTAGATTGTTAGAACAGAAGCCAGATGTCTCTTTTATTAGCACACAAGTCTCTGTAAATTGAATTATGCCTTCTGTTACACCTTCATGGGACTGTTTACTTTTGATTACATTTAGCAACAGTTATGTGTCTGCATTACCAGATGCAACCTCCTAAGCTTTATTACTTCTGGTTTTAAGCTCTATATTACAGACTAAATTTTTCACACCATACTATATGTACATTTGAAATTTACATGCAGAAAAAGATTAGATTATGAGATGATTCATCAGTAAACCACAGAGCCACAAGAAGATATAGAGCGACGTACATCTGAGGGCCTTATCCAATGTCCACTGAAAACGATGGAAGGCTTTCAGTGATTTCAGTAGGTTTTGGATCAGACCTTGAGATATGAGTTGAAAACCAGTGTGAGTGGCACTAAACAGGCAGTAATTCTTTACTTTCTAAAACTCCATTTCAATAGACATGCAAGAGGTGTGATATATAGCTTCAAAATATATTCTCTGATATGATAATCATGCAAAGACACATTATAACATAGATATTTTCAAAAGGATGAGCTTTCCTTAAAGAGTATGGCCAACCTATAGCCATAACACTTCAAGCTTTGATCAGAACCAATACCTCAGCATTGTGCTGGTGTAAGTCACAATGCTGGCAACTCTGGTGATATTTTATCACAAGCCTGATGATATTTGCTGAATTCCTTAAATCCCCAGTGTTGCAATCATGCAATTGTATGAGAATCTTAGCTTTCACTTTCTTTAAAGTTTGCTTCATGATTGTGGAGAAAAGCTGGAAAACATGAAGCAAGTGCACCCTAAAGGCTTAGAAATCAGAAGGCAAAGAGAACTCAAGTTGTTTTTTTAATCTTCTGATTTTTTTTTAAACCAGTCTCATGATTTTTGAGGGTCTGTTTGGGTGGGGGGAGGGGTTGGATGGTTGGGATTGGTAATACTGTAATCAACATAGCTTCATTGAGTCCAGTTGGTCTATACCTATTCACACCAACTGAGGATTTGTCGGCTGTGTTTTGGATCAAATGAACAAGGTCCTGAACACCTCTGGTTGTTAGAGATGCCATAGCTCTTTTTCCAAGGCTAGGGGTGTTAATCCTTGGGGGATCCTAGACATATTCTAGTGTGGGCAATTACATTCAGCCTGTTTATGGGTTTGCACTTGCTCTCATTGAAGTCAGTTGCAAAACTTCCATTTACATCAATAGGAACAGGCCTTCAGTTTCCATTGCATTACTTTTCCTATAGTAAACTGTCATATGTGTTTAGAAGAGTGATGGTCTCGTTAATAATGCACTGGCTGGGACTCAGGAGCTCTGTTTAAATCTGGGCTCTGGCACAGACTGCCCGTGTGATCTTGGACAAGTTATAGTCTCTCTGTACCTGTTTATCCATCTGTAAAATCGGGACAGTAAGGTTTCCTTCCTCCCACCCTTTATCCATTCTATTTATCTAGATTATAGGTGATTCCACCATAAGAATCATACTCATAACACTGACATCTGCTTTCTAACCAAATATCCCCAAGCAACCTACCCACACAAAAAATTGAAACTGGAAACAAATCAACTGAAAATACACAAAAAAAAAGAGTAAATTAACAAATCTAAACCCCAAACCTTACCCTGAGCAGTGATTTTTACCCTAAAAGGGTGAAAGTGCCACAGACACTGGGAAATCTACTGAGGACTTCGCTATCGCTTCCAGTTTTACGTGGAAGGTACTAGCATACTACAGTGATGGGTGGTGGTATAACACCCTTTGATAGACTGGGATTATCTCTTAGTGTATGGATGTGCACAATGGGCTCTGATCTCAGTTGGGGCCTTTAGGTACTACTGGAATATATAGCTGGGCAAAAAAAATTGGAAAGGTTATTCACTGAAAAAGGCAGTTTGGGTTAACACAAATTATTGATCAAATGTAACCTAAATTTGGCTTAAAAATGGAAAAAATATAAAAAGTCTAAATGTTTTTATTTCAACATTTGAGAATTTGATGTTTTAGTGCAAAACATTGTTTCAAAATTTAGCTATATTTAACTTTTTTAAAGTGTAAAGCACCTGAAAACATAACCCAAAACAAAGTTGTTTTTTTTTCAGATTTTTCATTCTGGGAGGAAGATACTAAAAATGTACATCTTGGATCAATCTAAACCTGTTTTTTCCCAATGTTTCAGTTCTACCACCCTACCAAATTATCAATTACGTGCTCAGCTCTACTGGAATACAAATAATGGTAATGTGAAGTGGCTACCGATTTCGCTCAAAAGCTGGGTGCTGAAATTTATGAGAGAAGTGATTCTATACTGCTGGATGGTTTAGGAGTGTAGGAGAAAAACCACTGATACAGTTGGCACAGATATTAAATGCCCAGCCCATTTTCAGGACAAGGAATGGCCTAACTTTCAAGTGCAATAAGTTCATAGAACATGTGTAAGCACTTACGGATCATAAAGGTTAAAAAAGTCCAGAGTATAAAACTCCTCTTTACAATGTAAGAGTGCTTGATCTTCTATTGCATATAAAGAGCAAGATTTCAGAGTGTTTAACCAGCTTGTAAGGGCTGCAAAATGTTGGCCTCGAACCATAAAGTGAACCTGACAACTGCTATGAAAATCTGATAGCAGAGCAACACATAACTGCGTCATCAAACTGCTCTGATAACCAGCACAAATGAGCCAAGGATTTACATCAGTGAAACCTGAAAGTTGCTGAGCAGATAGATTGTTAAGTTATTGCGTTTTGCCCGTGTACATGTTTTCTCATGCTGCCCAGAAAGGAATCCTAGGTGATAATTTTCACTCTCCATTTCAGAGCTTTGGGGCTCTTTTTCTACAAATACTGTCAATTCTGCTGTTGTATGAGAAGGGCTTTGTGATGTAAACTCAAACTGTGGACATCCAAGTCCAGTGACATGGTAGCTATAAAATGAACCCTGTAACGGCCTTGGCCAGGGCTCAGTTCCTGGTCGCAGGGGCTGAGCGAATGTGGTCTGCAGTCCGAGCCCCTTGGGTGGGGCGGACGGCGAACAAACAGTGTAGGTGCTCTGGCCCTTTGGAGCAGGGGAGAGCAACAAGCAGGTTAGAGACTCTGGCCCTTTGGAGCCGGGCAGAGCAGTCAGCAGTTTAGGGGCTCTGGCCCTTTGAGGCAGGGCAGAGCAATCAGCAGCTTAGGGGCTCTGGCCCTTTGGGGCAGGGCAGAGCAATCAGCAGCTTAGGGGCTCTGGCCCTTCGTGGTAGGGCAGAGCAAGAAGCAGTTTAGGGGCTCTGGCCCTTTGTGGCAGGGGAGAGCAAGAAGCAGTTTAGGGGCTCTGGCCCTTTGTGGCAGGGCAGAGCAATAAGCATTTAGGGGCTCTGGCCCTTTGTGGCAGGGAGAGCATCAGCAGTTTAGGGCTCTGGCCTTTGTGGTAGGGTAAGAGCACCAAGCAGTTTAGGGGCTCTGGCCCTTTGGGGCAGGGCAGAGCAAGGGGCAACTGGAGGCAATCTAGTTAAGTAAAGGAAGGGGGGAGTCTGCCACCCTAAGGGTGGCGGGGAACGCAGGCCCTCCTTCTCCACTGCGTTCCTAGCCGGGGCCCTAGTAGCGGCTGTCGCCGCTAAGGCGGCCAGTGGGGATCCGGCCCGAACACACTGACCGGGTGAGCAGCAGGGTTCCCACCGAAACACACTGACCGGGTGGTCAGTGGGATCCTGGCCGATGCACACGGCATCGGCTCGGGACCTTCCCTGCTCGCCTGACTGTGAGTCAGCCGCCCCCAATATAGGGCTGCTTCCAACTCCCTCCCTAGATATGCGCCCTTCGCCGGCGTCAACGCAGGGTTCCCAGATCATAGTTCTCAGCCGGCTCGGCCAGCGGGGGGCCGTCCAGTCCTCGGGGTCCTGGGGTTCGGGCGGTCTGGTCCAGTCCTCGGGGTACCGGGGTCCAGGCGGTCCGGTCCAGTCCTCGGGGTCCTGGGGTTCGGGCGGTCCAGTCCAGTCCTCGGGGTACCGGGGTCCAGGCGGTCCGGTCCAGTCCTCAGCGTCCCGGGATCCGGGCGGTCTGGTCCAGTCCTCCACAGGGCGAACATCCGAAGGCTCCGCCCACTGATCTGGGTACCGGCCCCAGGGGAGGTCAGTCCAGGACCCCTCCGGATACCGGGCGTGGGGTAAGCCGGGCCCAGCGGGAGCTCGGGCACCCACGTCTGCCTTCTCCGGCGGCCTCCTCCTAATTGAGGGCTGGGATCGGGCTTTTATACTTCCTGTCCTGCCCCCTGACTTCCTGGGGGTGGGAACAGGCAGAGGGGGCCTTGAACTTCCGGTCCCACCCCTTGGCTTCCTGGGGGCGGGGACAGGCGGCCGAGCCTTTGCCCGGGACCGCAGGGTTTCTGGCCTATTCCCTGTCTCAGGAGCGTGGGGGAGGGGAGCCCCTTCGCTACAAACCCCCATCCTTTCCAGCAACTAATAGCTAGTCAACTAAGAATACTCCTCGAGAAGTAGTCGAAACTCATTCATTTGAGTAACTGAAAACTAGACTGGGCAAAATACTAGAAAATAGGGAACAATTCTGCATTGGCAGAAAGATGGACAAAGCAATAGGACTTAGAACTGAAATACACTTTTAATTAACAGTATTAAAGCACCAACTAAATAAAAGATCACATGAAGCAGAGATGGTCAAAAATGGTTGGGAAGACATCAGGCTCAGTACTGATATTCAGATCAACCAAGACATGTAAATAGTCCATCACTGATTGAGTCCTGTTTTCCCCAAACCCGTACTTTATGGTTCCACAGAGCTCCCCAGTGTACAGAGTGTAGAATCCCTAGGTGCAACCTTACTGTGGCTTGCCCACTTCTTGCTCGACAGGCACACATTGGTTCCGCTGCGTTCAGCGCTGTATCCTTGCAGAGAAGGAGGACAACATCAAATAAGGACAGCACCACTTTGGTTGGGACCCAAGAGAAATAAACGTCCTCATTATAGAGGAGAAAGTACAAGGGGGAAATCTTATCCAACTCCCTGTAGAGGGTTATCAGGTTTAAACATCTTTAATTACCCCCTGTGATTTGGTCTTTGATTTCCAATGTCTCTCAGTTTTATTTAAATGCCCCTGAAGCTTCAAAAATCTACGTAGATGCCTCCGTCACAAACTCTGCCACCTTTGAGCTCACTCAAGCAATCATATTAGCTGTTAACTTAATCTTTTTTTCCCGAAGAAGAATAAACATCCAAGCACAATCACACACAGACACTTGAAAAGAAATAATACAAGTGATTTTAAATCCAGACTAATAGGCCTCATAGACCAAGAGAAGATATTCTAAACCATGCTTCAGTAAGGTCTTGAGCACACTTACTCTAGAAAGACCATTGTGTTACAACATTTGGATCTCGCTACATCTTCCAAATGCTCCCAAGTTGGGGATGTAGGGATGGCATTGGGTCCAGGGTTTTAGAGCTTCGATTTGGATCCTTTTGGGTTTTCTTACTAATAGCATGAATTAGGGCAAAGAGAACTAGTCTGGATAAAATAAAAACCAGCCCAAAACTTCACCCCAAACGTTAATTGTACCTGAAACTTGTTAAAGGTTTGAGAAAAGTTAGGTTAATTTTTTCCGTATTTGATTCATGCCCCTTGTAATACCTTGGTTTTATCTAGATGCAGAGGTACCAAAATACACTGTAAAAAGCTCTCTGGAAAATATCTCTGTGGTATATTGAAAAGTGTTATACTTAACGTGATAGCTTATAATTTTATGGGGTTTCCTGATCTTTCTAGGGGGCTCTGTAAGAAAGGGTGAGATCTGGGTCTTTAACAGTCACTTTCAAAAGAGTCAGTCTGAAGCAAAATGGGTTGAGTTCTGTGTTCACTTAGGAAGGAACAATCAGTTTCACACACACAGAATGGGAAGAGACTGTCTAGGAGGAGTATGGCAGAAAGAGATCTAGGGTCATAGTGGACGCACAGGCTAAAATATGAGTCAACAGTGTGATACTGTGCAAAAAAGCAAATTGATTCTGGGATGCATTAAAGGTGTGTTGTAAACAAGAAACAAGAGTCATTCTTCCGCTCTACCTCTGCGCTGGTCAGGCTCAACTGGAGTATTTGTGTCCATTTCTGGCGACCGCATTTCAAAGAAAGATGTGAGAAATTGGAAGGGTTGCAGAGAAGAGCGACAAGAAGATTAAAGGTCTTGAGAACATGGCGCTATGAAGGGAAGGCTGAAAAGATGGGTTCTTTAGTTTGGAAAAGAGAAGACTGAGAGGGGACAGGATAGCAGTTTTCAGGTATCTAAAAGGGTGTCATCCAGGGAGAGGGAAGAAACTTGTTCACCTTAGCCTCTAATGATAGAACAAGAAGCAATGGGCTTAAAGTGCAGCAAGGGAGATTTAGGTTGGACATTAGGAAAAAGTTCCTAACTGTCAGGGTAGTTAAACACTGGAATAAATTGCCTAGGGAGGTTGTGGAATCTTCATCTCTGGAGACATTTAAGAGTAGGTTAGATAAATGTCTATCAGATATGATCTAGACAGTATTTGGTCCTGCCATGAGGGCAGAGGACTGGACTCAATGACCTCTCGAGGTCCCTTCCAGTCCTAGAATCTATGAGTCTATGAGTCTCTGCCTTAGGAAGCAGCCTGCTCTATCACTTTCTGTATTTGATGTGTGTTACTGCAACCTTTCAGAAAGAGTATCTGTTTTTGTTTCTAACTCTGTGTATATCATGAACATAACAATCTCCATCCTTCCCACCACCACCACAAATCATCACATTGTTTGAGCTGAGATTCCATACCAAAGTAGGGGGGATAAGCTTCAAATAAGTATTCAGGGTTCAAGATATTTCTCTAGCTTCACTTCCTCCTATTCAAACTCCTGTTCCCTATGAAGTTCCCAAACTCATATCTTCATCACTTCTCAGTGCTTTCTATCATGCTGATCCCTATGCTTGGAAGCTTCTCCTACTTCCTAGCCACCAACAGCCTTCTATTGTCCTTGAAATTCCTTCTCAAAACCCTGTAAAAATTGGAACAGAGTTCAGAATTTTGTGTATTTTGGTTTTCTTCCCTATAATCTCAGGATATGCTCTTGACAGAACTGTTTGTCCTTTGTCTCTTCTTTGGTAGATTGAAGAATTCTGGGCTAGGGACTGTGTGAGAATATTGTATCTTCTAAGAAATAAGAGTAAGGTGAAAATGAGCATAAACATAATAAGAACTAGATACACACTGAAAGGAATCAAAATGTAACCTTCAGCAATTAAATACAAAATGGCTGAAGTTCTTCTCCCTCCCAAATTTAAAGAGCATTCTGGGAAGTGCTCCTGAGCTCACCTCCTATAAGAATTCGGTGGTGAGCAGGCTCTTAGAAGGAAAATATAACTGCCAGAGAAGCAATTTACATCCCACCTTTCTGCTGGCTAGCAATCTGGCTAGACAATTATCTTGAGGTTTTCAGGGCTAGGTCCTGGTGCATTAGGTTCAGATACTAACAACCTTTTGTTTTCTTTTGACTATATGTTACTCTAATAAATCTAGATGATTTTGGACATCAGCTGCTTTGTGTTTACAGTTTATTACCATGGTAGCTAACTAACTATTTTATAAACTTATGCTGCTAGGTAAATAGATAGTATTTAACAATACCAGAACTGTCTATAAAACAAATCCTAAAACATCATTAAAATGATTTGAGAAATGAGGGGGGTAAAAAAGATCATGACCTTGCAAGATATTTTCCCTTGAAAGATTGTATATAAATCAGAAGATTAGCATTGCTATGTTCTTCAACTATAGGCGTTCCCAAGTTCACTCAGTTTATTCTAGAATTTGTTTCACTTTTCTGTTTATTGGGGATGATGCAGTCACCTTGCTGCCAGGAATCTTACTACCTTGGAATATTTGGTTCATTGAGTTTGTTTGCATTGGATGCATTTGAGTGCAGTTACTCTTGTGACTTCTCCGATTTAGACAAGGCTGCATATGCTTTGAACAGGTATTTATTTGTTTTTATATGTAAATAACTGAACTGTAGAAGGAAGGAAATCACTCCAGCAGCTTCTGGAAGTTGCACAGTTGTAGCTCAGGATGGAATTTGTCCTGTTGTATGTAGAAAATGGAAAATTTTGTTTTTGAGAAGGAAAAGCTTTAGATCTACATGTAAGTCTGGCAATTGCAGGTCAATGTCAAGATATCTAATGGAAATTCCCCATTACACAGGCTATTGGAATTCATTAGTAATACAACAGAGGTGAAGTAATTGATATGTAAAGCATAAGTGTATGTCACATCAGCACAAACTGCACCATCAACCTCAGGCAACTTTAATTCTGCTATTTCCTAACTTTTGAGTGCTTGACTTTGCAACTTTAGATTGTGTGTGTGATTTTTATATAGGCTCATGTATAAATTTAACCAACTAATGAAAGCACTTGGGAGAGCAGACATAGCTGTAACTAGGACACTATATGAGATAGCAGTTGAGTGGAGCCCACTCTAGAACCTGTAACACAACCCAAAATTGCCAGACGTTAATGAGAAAAAGTTAATTTTCTCTTACCATCAAACTGCTTCAGGGTCTGATCAATCAGGAAAGTGAGTCAAATAGCAGCAACCAAACTCTGGTAGCCTGCTGCATCCCAAAGACACCAGTGCAGTCTCACTGTGTGAAGTGGTTTGGCTTTTTGAATCACTGGCCACGTCTAGACTACGCGCCATATCGGCGCGTTAAAATCGATTGCTCGGGGATCGATATACCGCGTCTCATCTAGACGTGATATATCGATCCCCGAGCACGCTTATATCGATTCCGGAACGCCACCAAAACCAACGGAGTTCCGGATTCGACATGGTGAGCCGCGGACATCGATCCCGCGCGGTGAAGACGGGTGAGTAAATCGATTTTAGATAATCGATTTCAGCTACGCTATTCTCGTAGCTGAAATTGCGTATCTAAAATCAATTTTCGCGCGTAGTGTAGACCTGGCCACTGTCTTTGTGGCAGAAATGCTGGCCAACAGGAGGAGTTCTGCTAAACCAGGCTGTCAGCTGCTGTGCACCAAGTACAGTGAACTGACTTCTTATTGAACTGAAAAGAGAAGCAAAGATGGTTTTCAATAAGTAAAAACCCTGAAATATGTAAAACATGTTTCCAGTGAGACTTGAGCTCTGCCAAATAAAGGGTTGAACTATAACTTCTTCAATCAAGCTAAGTTTAAGGTCAATTTGAGAGACATAACCAGAGAATTGTTGTGTTCTCTTTTAATTTTTTTTTCACTCAGATGCTATACTGTTGCTAAGGTTACACTCTTCATAAACTATCACGTTTAAATTGTTTGCAAGATGCTGACTTGGTTCAGGGCCTGTGAGAAGCTTTCACCTTTGGATCCCTATTGATGGAGTATACTCCCTACACGGGCCCTGCAAGAGCTGAATTAGGCCAAGTGAGCCAAATAAACTACAACTGGGGGAGATTTAGGATATGTGGAGAGAGCTAATTAAGAGTAAGCTCACCTGTGAGGGAACAAGCAGGGCTTCTATAAAGCCAGGAGGCCAACAACAGCATGGGGGAAAGCAAGGAAGAAGCCTGCAGTTCCTCTTGCTGAGGTAAGGGAGCTGGAAGGGGTGAAGAAGCAGGGTAAGGAGGAGTCTGGGCTGAGTAAGGTTTGTGTAGCTGCAGATGCAGACCCAGACCTTAACTGTTCACACCAGGGCCTTGGACTAGAAACCAGAGTAGAGGATGGGCCTGGGTTCTCCCACGAACCACTGCAGAGTGGTATTGCTAATAGGGTTGTCACCTTTCTAATTTCTGGTAACTGGATCCCTAAAGCCCTGTCCCCATTGGTCACTTTTCCTCCTTCTTTCCCTCCAGCACTCACTGGATTGTCTCAAGGAGCCTACCTACAGATAGGAGGTGACCCTGTCTGAGCAGGGGCTGGTACAGGTTTGTGACCCAGTGCCTCCCTCTACCCTGCAGTAACCAGATTTTTGATTCAGGTGCCCCTTAGGGTTGCCAGCTCCCCTTTTTGACTGGACTTCCTGGTTTTAAAAACTGGGCACCTGGCAACCCTAAGGGGCACCCAGACAGAATCCAAAAATTAGACTGTCTGGGTAGCAACCATAATTGCTAAAGGGCAGTGGATATGAAGACTGCTGGAGTGACATAGTCAGGGCAGTGGGGGTGAGGACTGCCAGATGCTGCTTGTGGAGAAAGATCTTGAAAGACCACCCAGGAAGGGGAAACAGCTGAGTGACCTGCTGGAGAGCTGAGTCATGGAGAGGAAGCTGCAGCTCCTGGAACAAGAGAAGGCCCCAGATAGAGAACGGACAGCCACAGGAAGGGGTGTTGGCTTGGTAGAGCTAATTCCCAGAACTAGCAGAGGCGAGTCACATATCTACCCAGGTACAGTGTGTTCAAACACTGTTACCAGCTAAGAGCTGCTTAGCATCATCCTATGTACAAAAACTTGATGTTTTCAAGCCAGCTCTTAGTGGATGAGTGACCCTATCTTTATTAGTAGAAGTAATTAATAATAATTTGTATTACTTTAGTGCCCAGAAACACTAGTCATGGACCAAGACTCTGTTACAATAGGTGTTGTCCAAACACAGAACAAAAAGACTCCAGCTCGAAGGAGCTTACAATGCAAGAAGACGAGACAACAGATGGCTACAGACTGATGAGGGGTGGGGGAAGACAAGGAACTATATCACACAGCTACCACATCTCACTACAAAAATAGTGTGCAAGGAACACTTACCAGACTTCTGGTTATACAGTGTAATAAACTGAGAGTGAAATAGTTTTTATTTTGTAGACTCTTACAATTTGGAATCTGTTCTTGCCCAGTACTCTAGTTCAGCATGATCTCTATAAAAGAAGTGGTGATTCCTGCCGATCTAAATTTTTTTATATAAGACTGTATGAGGTATTATATCAAATGCTTTAGTCAATGTATATTGTATTGAGGAGCTGATCCAAAGTCCACTCAAGTCTTTACATTCACTTGAATAAGTTTTTGGATCAGGTCCCAGTTGCAGTCTTGTCTCCAGTTATGGCTTGGGACCCAGCTACTGTCTTCAAAGCTGACCCAGGGAGTTAGAGAACAGTTCTATGACCCATTCAGTCTTCAGTATTTCTGTTGAGGTATCAGTTAAAGGCAAGAATGACTTCTTGTTTTAATGTCAAAACTCCCACCAAATTCGATGGGTCTAGAATTTCATTCATTTTTTGTGAGGGGGAAATGTTTATTAAACAATCACCTACTTGTTAGGCTACTGAACCGCTGCTTGTTAGGCCAATGAACCATAATCAAAGGTCAAAAATTCCTTGCAACAGATGTCTATTAACTTGCAAATTGTTGCAAGCTCATAGACAGCTACATAGTGGTTTAGGAAGATTCGTCAGACCCTTTCACCATTGATTAAAAAGTGATCCACTCCCACAAAAGCCCACCCAAATCAGTTAAAAATGAAAAACCATGCAACCAGCATGAAGTTTGCAGACATCATTCTGCTCATGTTGTATTCCTTCCCCTCCCTTTTGTCTGTCTTTTCTGTCTAAATTTAAGCTTTTCAGGGTAAGGACTGTCTGACTCTGTTTTTACAGTGCCTAGCACTATAAGATGCTTATCTTAGCTGGTCCCTACACAGTCCTGTAATAAACACAATAAATAGTAGTAGTAATTAAAATGTTAACAAATATCTACATAATCTATAGTTTTATGTTAAAGCGTGGAAGTATCATTCAGTCTTCATTCAGTATTTGAATAGCAATGGAGGGAATTTCCCTAAAATACTCAATTTCGCAAAACCAGATTCAGCCTGTTTCAATACTCAGGCTCTAACATAACGTATGAAAGTGTTCAGTCAGGGCATATGTGCAACTTCCAGCAGTGTTAATGGGAGTGACAGTGCGTGGCTATACCTCAGAGAAGAGAGAGTGGTCTTAGCACCACCCAATTTTCAAATCAGCAAAATATCTTTTTTAGTTAACTAGAGTAGAAGGTAAAGAGTATGGAATCTCTGACGTAAACTCTTTTTCAGAAATATAGCCGCAATTGAATTAGCCATGGTGGTTTAATCATTCATAAAAGAAAAGTTTCCTATCTCAACCAAATGGTCTTGCAATCACTTTGGTAAACAATCTTGAGACAGTTGTATTATACATTATGGGATAGTGGGTTCAAAGTTGTAAACGCTGGAAATCTTTCACCATATAAAATGCTGTTATGACTATTAACTTGTAATGCATGTTTGCTGTTGTCATGAGTCCAGGAAGTTTGCAAGACAAAGCTGTGACATGTACCTTAAAGGTGACACATACCAAAGAGTTTGTGTCAAGCACTACAGTACTAGAACCTAAAACACCTACATTCATCCCCCAACCAAAGGTAAAAGCGGCACCTACACACAGATTCTTAGTTTTATATTCATCACAGACTCAGTAAAATGCCTTTGAAATATTATACAAATTAGAAGGATGTTTTACGTTTCTTAGTGTTTCTGCAGTTTGGGGGATTGTATGGTTTGGAGGTTAGAGCAAGTGATGAGCAGACAGAACTCTAGAATTCTCTTAGTGGGTCTATCACTAATTTGCTGTGTAACCTGGAGGAAGTTACTTAACCTTTCTGAGACTCAGTTTACTCCTCTGCAAATTTAGTATACCATTGAAAGTTTATACAGATGTGTTGTGGGGCTTCATTCATTATTTTTTTTGTTCTTTAAGACCCTTGGATAAAAGAGGCTTCATACAGCAATTCCAAAGTATGAATAGGATGAAGAAGCTAATACTTGTTCACAGATTTTTTTTTTTAGGACTTATCATTAAAAAGCTCTGATGGATGCTTGTTGATGTTCAAATTCTATCAGAAGTCAGTAGTCTCCCGCTCTTAGAAACTTACACCCAGGACAGAGTATGCTGTATAAATCACCCTGTAAAACACAGCTCGGTATGAAGGGAAATTAAAGATAAAGATAAAGGTCAGTGTTTTATTTGCTGCTCACATGCTGATGAAGCATCCTCACTTCTCTCCCTAGATGAAGATGGAGGTACTATGGGCATATGTTCTGTGTCTGAGCTGCTGGAGTCACATTATGTCTATCTCAGCTTTCATGTAAAAAGACATTGTTTCTAGCCTTCATGATTGCAAAGAGAACCTTCAAAATGTGAACAGTATAAACCAATGTAGTGATATTTGCCTGAATCTGCAGACAGCATGGAACACTACATGTGACCAGTGAGAATGGCTCTGTGCATCTTAGTCAGACACCCATTGCTCTGGCAACTCACTGACACTTCTCTTGCAAGGGACTCTATGTAATGGTGGCCCTTGCTGCAGACAGCAAACTGTGTTGAGGTGGTGTTAGGATATAGATATTCAGGCCTGTCTGCAAAGGCCTATACTTTAAGAATTTAGGTGTATTCTTATCACTAAGCTAGTTATGGAGATATAAAAGAGAGAATCAAAAATCACTGTCTGTGTAATGACCTTCTCTTACTGTAACAGTCTGAGGCCCTGTTTAGTCATTGAAATAAGGCAATCTGGGGCTGTTAGGAAGGTGATCTGATCTATCACCTCCAGAGAAAGGGAAGAGCCTAGAAGATGTAAAAGCAAACTTCTTGCCAGATAGGATGCTATCAAATTAACTCACTTATCAATAACTGGGATGTGAAATCCTCATTTCTATCACTGTAGTCTCCACTTCCCTATTGTTTGTCTGTATAATCTCTGTCGGGTTCTGTGATTGTTTCTCTCTGCTGTATAATTAATTTTGTTGGATGTAAACCAATTAGGATGGTGGGATATAATTGGTTAAATAACCATGTTATAGTATGTTAGGATTGGTTAGTTAAATTTCAGTAAAATGATTGGTTAAGGTATAGCTAAGCAGAATTCAAATTTTACTATATAGTCTGCAGGTCAACGGCTGGGGGCTTTGGGAACAGGGACTGGGGATGGGGGAATTGGGATCATGTTTTGCTAAAGGGGGAAATGGGAACAGAAACAGGGACACAAGCAAGGTTCTGTGGTGTCAGAGCTGGGAAGGGGGACACTAAGGAAGGAAACTGGAATCATGCTTGCTGGAAGTTCACCCCAGCATCTTTGGACTTTGGGTATTGTTGCTCTCTGTTCATGGCAGAAGGACCAGGGAAGTGAGAGGGTGAAGGAATAAGCCCCCTAACAGGTGGTATTGGGAAAGGGTGCTGACTGTTGAGAGCCTCTGGTGAGGGAATGCAGATTCCTTCTCCCAACATGACAGATCCCAGCCAAAGAATGTGGTCTGAGCTTACCCAAAGGGGAGTGGAGGCAGCTTCTCCACAAGCCCAGCAGTTAAGTCTTGCGTGGGTAGTGCCCACTGCTGCTACCTCAAGGGGCCATAGAGCCAGTGTTGGGGTATGGCCAAAACACAGGGATGGGGCTAGGGGGTTCCCTATGGTGATTTACCTGGCCCAGACTGCCTTAATTCAGCCCTGCCCAGATATACTGTGTAGACCAGTTTGGCAGAGCAAGTCTTCAGCATGTAGCTGATCCAGATTTAGGATCAGTCTCAGCTCACCCCCTTTTCTATGTATGATACATCCTGCTTGCCTTCAAGCAGGCAGAAAGTGCAGTTAAGGAAGAAAGTTGTTTGTCAATGATCTCCTGTATCCATCTGTTTAATGGGAAAATGCTCTGAATACCCCTGAGGTGACCGTAGGCTTTGCCATTCTAACCAGTGAGAGTCAGCAGCAGGAGAGAAAACTGAGGAAACAGTGTCAAGGTGAAAAAAGCAAATGACTTTGAATGAGGCTGGGGGGAATTGTCCAGAAGAACTCCACTAGACCCCAAAATTAACCTAATTCCCTATTAATGTCTGCAGATACCTGCTAGTCAAATGGCTTTCTGCATTTCCAGTTGGTATAATAGGCTATATCCCCTGTTGTTGTGGCCTATTTTTCAGTGACTCACTTCTGAGAACTGCTTTGAAACAAACCATCCTGATTTTTTTCTTTTCTTTAAATGTATCCAAATAATGAATTCTTACCAAAAGGCCACAATGTCAATCCACACTCAAGCCTCTCTTATATTATTGTATAATATCCATATTGTGTGTTTTCATAGGCTTCCAGTAAAAGGATAAAAACCAATAATCGCAGCCTGCATATTTTCAGCTTCCAAGATTAGACAGGAAACTGGAGATCAGAGGCCAAAGAGTAACAACTTTGTAAAGTTAGTGAGCTTTCAAATAGGCTTCTCCTAGCCTCTTAACTTGAGGCCTTTCCAGTCAACTCCTCTCCATTCCTGTGTGTTCATCTGCTACTCTTTGGATTTTCACAGCTTATACTAAACGAGACAGACGATAGCTGAAAAAGGAAGATAGAAGATCCCCAGGGGACGAATTCAGGTACGCCCTGGAGTACTTGCAGAGAGTAGATTGGCAGCCTAGAGATAACCGGAGAAGGAAAAGAGGAGATTAGAGAGGCCCAAAGTGACTGGAGACCAGCAATCAGAGGACAGTGGCTGAGTAAACTAACCAAAAGCTGCAAAGCAGCTGGAAGTTCAGAGCCCTCAGGGCTGGGCACTAGCCCTAATGTGGTTGCAAAGGAGAGATAAGAGGCTTGGAGATCATGTTTGCTGTGGCACTGCTGAAGAACTCAAAATACATCGCAGCAGCTATCCACTGAATTCAACAGCAGTTTATCACTTTCCTCAAAAGATCAGTAATTACTTTGTGTGGGTATTTTGCCAGAAGTGCAGTTACCATGTTGTTCAATGCTCTTTTCTTTTTTCCCAAGCGTCTGTTTAGAGAGCTGTTAAAATACAGAAAACAGAGAAAGCAGTGGGTTAGTTCTGTAGTCTTGCCTGTGGAGACCTAGATTCAGTTCAAGTTTTGGAGGATGTAAGTGAAATGGGCATGGGGGTGTTAAAGTCATCATAGATGGCCACATTCCATCTTCCCACACATCAAAGGGGACTTGTGCCTCCCATTCAAGTTAATGGGACTGGAGCTTAGGTATCAGTGTGAATACAGACTCAGAATTGATTGAATAATGAGCCTCTCATTCTATATGGATAGTAGACTACCAGGCTGGTGCCATTGCTTGTTGTATTTAATGTTCTTAGTCCTTAATAATTACAAGCAACACTGATTCAAAAATTATGAAAAGTAAGCATATGCTATGGTCTTTATAGAAATATATGGCTTTCACTCTGACACTCGTCTGCCCAGCTTAGTCAGACAAGTAAAAATGGATGTATAGCAGGGCCTTGCAGGTCTGATGATAGATGTACCATCTGTTGTGTCTTTGCTCTCTCTATGGTATTAAGGGTAGGAGGAAATCACTGACACAATTGCACTTCAAATAACTGTTTATTAAATTATGTATAAACATTCAATGCCTAACTACATGCATCTTTAAACACTTCTCCAGCAGTATTCTGATGGCTTCTGCAACTGAAGATCAGAAGGCCCGCTAGTGGGCCCACAAACTATTTAAAGGGACACTACCCAACTCCTGTACACCATCCCACTTCAAGGGACAGGTTAGAGGGGTGTATGAGATGGGGAAGATGTACCTGGATGTGACATCACAGTGAAAAGTGACCAATATTTGTATTTTTCATTGAGGTTGGAGTAACAGCTCTCAGCTCCTGAATGCAATATAAGGCATTTCTCCCTTCTGCTGCCTTTCTTTCAGTCAATGGAGTTACTGTTGGCAACAACAGTGGAAACTACTTCCATTTTGCAAAAGGAACATGCTTTCATTCTTCCCTTTTTTAATGGCGTGTTGTCCAGAGGCCACGTTTAACTTAGCTATTCTTTGCCTTGTGTGTGTGTAGCATACAAAGAAGGCTCCCTCTGTCCCTGCAGTAGTGAGCATGGAAATGTGCAAGAGAAGTTGGCTTGTAATAAGCCACAGGAAAGTGAACTACTATGTTGAAAGAGTTCTGTAAGATAGAATCCTTGTTATTTCTCTTGGTTCCCTGCTGCTACTTGTCTCATGATTATTTTTTGGCCAGTACAGAGTGCCTGAGAGTTCCATTATCAAAACTAAATGTAACATAACTGCTATTTGTGGGTTGCAAACATAACATGAGCACTAGAGACCCTGAGTTCTGTCAGCAAGAGGTAGAACTTTGCCTTAATGCTCTACAGTCTTCCCATTGTGCCAGGACAACAAATTTTCACTTGCTAAGGGTGAGTGATGAACTACTCTATAGCTTCCATGGCAGGATTGCCAACTGTCTTAGTGGCAGCCCAATTCTGTGCCACACAGAGGAGATCAGAATTAAGAGCCAAATTCTCTGCTGGTGAAAATGGGCAAAAGTCAGTTGAAGTCAGTGCACAATCACATATTTTTATCAGAAGGGGATTCAGCCCTAAATTCTTGCACTCAGGACCTGAATTCCTTACTTCCTGGGCTGGTAAAGGCTGGAAGACTGAAGAGAGAGAGTCTGTTTAGTTTCTTGAGAATTATCCAAGGAACCTCCCCACAAGTGACTGCTCTCCAGCTAACCCAAAATTTTCATGGACAGGCTTTGAAGGAGCTATATCCTGCCCTTATGACCAGGAAAATGGCATATCCATTCTATAGTTGTACAGGACTTCACAGTTGTCAGTAGGAAGATAAGATAGAGTCTTCTACCCCAAAAACCCAGCACCTGCTGCTTGTTCTGAAGGGGGAACCTCTACTAGCTGTAGTGGTATTAGGGCTTACAACAGCCCCTAGAGGGGAACAAATCATATCGCAACAACCTAATATTCTCCTTCTTTCATAAGGCTTTTGATACTGTCTCACATGGCCTTCTCCTAAGCTAGGGAAATACAGGCTCAATGAACCTACGATAAGATATCAGAGGGGTAGCCGTGTTAGTCTGGATCTGTAAAAGCAGCAGAGAATCCTGTGGCACCTTATAGACTAACAGACGTTTTGGAGCGTGAGCTTTCGTG
>NC_133771.1:172926727-172953553 GCF_003597395.2 Chelonoidis abingdonii
CCTGCCCCTGGAAATTTCCACTACCTGCGTCTGACGAAGTGGGTATTCACCCACGAAAGCTCACGCTCCAAAACGTCTGTTAGTCTATAAGGTGCCACAGGATTCTCTGCTGCTTCTACGATAAGATGTGTGCACAAGTGGTTGGAAAACTATACTCAGATAATGGTTCACACTCAAGCTGGAAGGGCATATTGAATGGAGTCCTGTGGATCTGGGTCTGGTTCTATTCAATATCTTCATAGATGATTATAAATATACTCTCAATGCCATTTTCCAAAGGTTGCAGATGATACCAATGGGGGGTGGGGGTGCAAGTGCTTTGAAGGACAGAATTAGAATTCAAAATGATCTTGACAAACTGCAGAAATGGTCTCCAATAAATAGGATGAATAAGGACAAATGATTAAGGAATTCAGATAAGGACAAATGCAAAGTACTATAGTTTGGAAGACTAATCAATTGCTCACATGCAAAATGGGAAATGACTGCCTAGGAAGAAGTACTGTAGAAAAGGATCTGGGGCTTATAGTGGATCATAAACTATATACAAGTCAAGAGTGTAATGTTGCCAAAAAAGCGATCATTCTGGGACAAATTAGCAGGAGTGTTGTAAGCCAGACATGAAGAGTAATTCTTCCACTTTACGCAGCATAGGTAAGGCCTCAAGTGGAGTATTGTGTCCAGTTCTGGACACCACATTTTGGGAAAGATGTGGACAAATTAGAGAAAGTCCAGCAAAGAGCTACACAAATAATCAAAGGTCTAGAAAACAGGACCTACAAGGAATGATCGAAACAATTGTTCGTTTAGTCTGCAGAAAAGAAGACTGGAGCGGGGAGGGTTGGAGGGCAATAACAATCTTCAAGTATGATAATAAAGAGGAGGGTGATAAACTGTTATCCTTAACCACTGAGGACAGGACAAAAAGTAATGAGCTTAAACTGCGGCAAGAGAGAGTCAGGTTAGACATTAGGAAAACTTCCTATCGGTAAGAGCAGTTAAACACGAGACAGATTCCTTAAGTAGGTTATGGAATCTCCATCACTGGAGGTTTTTAGGAACAGGTTAAACAAACACTTGTCAGCGATGATCTAGGTAATACCTGCCTCAGTGCAGGGGACTGGACTAGATGAACTGTCAAGGTCTCTTCCACTCCTACATTTCTATGACACAGACACTTCAGTAGATCTGATATTCCATCCAGCAGAGAGCACAGCTCAGGTGGCACATAGACATGAACTCCGATGTAACACCTGGTCTGTCCAACCAAGGCTGGCCTTGTGAGGGGACGTAATAAAAAAGTGAGGAGAAATCACAGAAAAGCTGCCAGCACCCTGGCAAATGCCTGCCCAAGGAAGACTGCTGAGCATTCATGTTGTCATTAATTTGAGTGAGAGTGAACACCACTGCTAGGGTGACGAGATGTCCCAATTTTATAGGGACAATCCTGATATTTGGGGCTTTGTCTGGTATAGGCGTCTATTACCCCACTCGATTTTTCACAGTTGCTGCCAGGTCACCCTGACCACTGCACACTCCTGAATACAATCTTGACTGTTGAACTGAGAGGCACAGGGTCTATTCTGCTAAGAATTATTGTTCTTTAGCTCAAAGGAGGGGGAGGGGAGTGACTATAACTAGATCTGCACTGACAAGAAGGGTGTGTTTTTACAGTGGAATAACTAATACATGCTAGCTATCTTGCTGTAAAACCATAATGGAGACAAAACCCTATAGTTTTAGTGCAAGATAAACTAGGTGAGGTCAATCACCAGGCAGAGCTGGGGGGTGATAATGCTAACCTTGCCTAGCTACTTTGCAGTAAACACCACAAGTGCCTTGTCTAAACTTATGATTTTACAACAAGCTATAACTATTGCATGTTTGTTACCTTGCTGCGGGGGCAGGACCGCCTTTGTGTCAGTGAAGACAAACCCCTAAGTAGCTGAAGAGGTCAGCATTACAGGTTTACTCCAGCAGATGGCTGGCTTGGTCTCCTCCAGCCATTAATCATATGGCTCCCATGTCTGCAAATTCACAGGCTGCATCCTGCCATAAATAACATACGACTTTAACGTCATGTCAAACATCCCGATGTGCAGAAAGAATAGCAAATATGGCAGGGGACCAGCTTGGCTTAACAGTGAAATCTTTGGTGAGCTTAAACTCAAAAAGGAAGCTTACAAGAAGTGGAAATTTGGACAGATGACTAGGGAGGAGTATAAAAATATTGCTCAAGCATGCAGGGGTGTAATCAGGAAGGCCAAAGCACAATTGGAATTGCAGCTAGCAAGGGATGTGAAGAGTAAAAAGAAGGGTTTCTACAGGTATGTTAGCAACAAGAACGTGGTCAGGGAAAGTGTGGGATCTTTACTGAATGGGGGAGGCAACCTAGTGACACATGATGTGGAAAAAGCTGAAGTACTCAAAGCTTTTTTTGCCTCGATCTACACAGACAAGGTCAGCTCCCAAACTGCTGCACTGGGCAACACAGTATGGGAAGGAGGTGAGCAGCCCTTAGTGGTGAAACAACAGGTTAAGGACTATTTAGAAAAGCCGGACATGCATAAGTTCATGGGCCCAGATCTAATGCATCTGAGGGTGTTGAGGGAGTTGGCTGAGGTGATTACAGAGCCATTGGCCATTATCTCTGAAAATTCATGGTGATTGGGGGAGGTCCTGGACAATTGGAAAAAGGCAAATATAGTGCCCATATTTAAAAGAGGAAAGAAAGAGACAGAATGCGGGGAACTAAAGACTGGTCAGCCTCACTTCAGTCCCTGGCAAAATCATGGAGCAGATCCTCAAGGAATCCATTTTGAAGCACTTAAATGAGAGGAAGGTGATCAGAAACAGTTAATATGGATACACCAAGGGCAAGTCATGCCTAACCAACCTGATTGCCTTCTATGATGAGATAAATGGCTCTGTGAAAAGAGGTGGATGTCATATATCTTGACTTTAGCAAAGCTTTTGATACAGTCTCCCATGGTATTCTTGCCAACGAGTTAAAGTAGTATGGATTGGATGAATGGACTATAAAGTGGATAGAAAGCTGGCTAGATTGTCGGGCTCAACAGGTAGTGATCAATGGCTCGATCTCTAGTTGGCAGCTGGTATCAAGTGAAGTGCCCCAAGGTTCGGTCCGGGGCTGGTTTTGTTCAACATCTTTATTAATGAACTAGAGCAGGGATTGGCAATCTTTGGCATGCAGCGTGCCAGGGAAACCCCGTGGTGGGCTGGGCTGGTTTGTTTACCTGCCACGTCTGCAGGTTCAGCCAATCGCAGCTCCCACTGGCTGCTGTTCGCCGTCCCAGGCCAATGGGGGCTGTGGGAAGGGTGGCCAGCACATCCCTCAGCCCATGCTCCTTCCCACAGCCCCCATTGGCCTGGGATTGCAAACAGCAGCCAATAGGAGCTGCGAACAACTGAACCTGCAGACATGGCAGGTAAACAAACCGCCCAGCCCACCAGGGGGTTTCCCTAGCATGCCGCATGCCATAGGTTGCTGGAGCCTGATCTGGATGATGGGATGAATTGCACTCTCAGCAAGTTCACAGATGACACTAAGCTGGGGAGAGAGGTAGATACACTGGAGAGTAGGGATAGGATCCAAAGTAACCTAAACAAATTGGAGGATTGGGCCAAAAGAAATCTGATGAGGTTCAACAGGGACAAGTGCAGAGTCCTGCACTTAGGAAGGAAGAATCCCGTGTGACACTACAGGCTTGGGACTGACTGGCTAAGCAGCAGTTCTGCAGAAAAGGACCTGAAGATTACAGTGGACAAGAAGCTGGATATGAGTCAGCAGTGTGCTCCTGTTGCCGATAAGGCTAATGGCATATTGGGCTGTATTAGTAGGAGCATTGCCAGCAGATCGAAGGAAGTGATTGTTTGGCAGTGGTGAGGCCACACCTGGAGTACTGTGTCCAGTTTTGGTCCCCTCACTACAGAACGGATGTGGACAAATTGGAAAGAGTCCAGTGGACGGCAATGAAAATGATTAGGGGGCTGGGGTACATGACTTACGAGAAGAGGCTAAAGGACCTGGGGTTATTTACTCTGCAGAAAAGAAAAGGGGGGATTTGATAGCAGCCTTCTGATAGCAGCCTTCAACTACCTGAAGGGGGTTCCAAAGAGGATGGAGCTAGGCTGTTCTCAGTGGTGGCAGATGACAGAACAAGAGCAATGGTCTCAAGTTGCAGTGGGGGAGGTCTAGGTTGGATATTAGGAAACACTATTTCACTAGGAGGGTGGTGAAGCACTGGAATGGGTTACCTAGGGAGGTGGTGGAATCTCCATCCTTAGAGGTTTTAAGGCCTGGCTTGACAAAGCCCTGGCTGGATGATTTAGTTGGTGTTGGTCCTGCTTTTGAGCAGGGGATTGGACTAGATGACCTCCTGAGGTCTCTCCAACCCTAATCTTCTATGATTCACTCCCCTCTGGTGAAACCCACAGCCTGGGTCAGCTCCTCCTGTGTCTGATCAGGAGTTGGGAGGTTTGGGGGAAACCGGGGCCCGCCCTCTACTCCGGGTTTCCAGCCCGGCCCCTGTGGATCAAACAGCTGTCTATAGTGCCTCCTGTAAACAGGCTGCATGACCAGCTTACAACTCCCTGGGCTACCTTCCCATGGCCGTGGGGGGGTCTCCAAACACCTTCTTTATCCTCACCACAGGACCTTCCTCCTTGGTGTCTGATAACGATTGTCCTAATTCGCTCAATCCTCCAGCAGTCACCTCTCACTCTCAGTTTCTTTTCGGCTTCGCTCCAGCTCGTTCCTCTCACACGCTCCTTCACCTCCTCTGGCTCCTCCCTTCACTGGCCTGACTGGAAGTGAGCTCCTTTTTTTTAAACCCAGGTGCCCTGATTAGCCTGCCTTGATTGGCTGCAGGTGTTCTTAATTTAAAAGTAGCTAATCCTCCACTGCCCCCCTTCTAGAAAAGATTCTTAATTTGGCTCCAGGTGCCTTGAAGATTTGATTAACCTGGAGCAACTGCCATTTGGTTACCAGGGTACTAGGGATTTGTTTAGCCTGGGGCTAACATACCTGTTTCTCAGTACTTTACTGTAGCCATCTGGCCTTGCCCCATCACACAACCTTTCTAGTAAGGAAATACATTGAGGCATAAAACTAAACAATGGCCTCTATATCTCCAAGGCTTTCAAATGGTTGATGTTGGCCTCTAAGCACGTTGCTATGTGCTGTTGGAAGACTACTATAGGCCTTTCAAATGTTAATAAGTTAAATGTGTCAGAGCTAAAGCTGGTACTAGCTCCAGGTTTCTATCCTTCCCTCACTCCCCTTACTATAGAATATACCAGTTTCCCACAAGTTTTTTATATGAACACTGGGAATGTAATTCGCATTAATGCTTTAGTTATTAGACATATTCATCAATATTAATGTTGGCCTTCATTTATTATGGAATGTTTCCATAATCTTTATTATATAGTAATACTAAAGCTGTGCACAGTTAATACTGGTCTTGCTGAACATTGCTAATACAGATTTGTGCAAATCTGCCCTTGCTCTTTGTAGTCACGTGGGCATGAAGGGAAGCAGCGTGAATGTAGTAGGCTCCTGGTGGCGCCTGGTTCAGGTTAGCAGGGTGGAGGTAGGAAAAAAGAGGATGTATGGTTGGGCATACCTTACAACTCACTCAAAAAACGTGTGTATGTGTGCACCCTCCCTACACATTGCAGCACACTGAGGGTGTCAGGGGCCTGCTTTGGTGATCTGGCCCACTAATGAGTACATTAGTGCCCAAAGGGGCACTAGCAGGGTATCCTGCCTTGCTCTTGCACCAGTTCACTAGCTGGGGTTCACAGGAAACAGGCTCCCTTTACCCTCTATTCCCAACTAATCCATCTGTGTTACACAGATTTGGCCCTTCGTTAGCATTTTTCCAGGTGGTAAACACCAAAAGCTTCATCCTGGGAGCTATATAGCACAGCGGATTAAAGCTCTAAGGATAACTTTCACAGGTGGAAATCTAGGTTTAAAGCCTGTTTAGTTCACATGCCCAAAATGTTTAGTAAGCTCTGCTTAGTCTCTTAGTTGACTCTGGTCCACATTGCAAAACCACAGCAGAAGTCACAAGCATTGCTCAGAAGCTGGCACAGGAATAGCAAACATGAATTGGCAGAGCTATGCGGTGACACTGAACGCAGCATCTGCATTCTGTACAAACTATGCCTGGCTGTAGCCACTACCGTTTCTTAGATCCTCAGTATCAAGAGCTCTAAATTCACTCCACAGTGTAACAAAAACTGTTTGAGTGGCTGAAGATAAACAAAGGGGGCTCATGTTTTCAACACCCAACAAGTCCCCCATTTCTTAATGAGAGCTGCGGGATGCTGCCCCGTTCTCCTTTCACAGGCAAGATTCACAATGAAGTCAAGTAGTCAACAAACCCTTGGCTAAGGATTAGTCCTTAACAATCATGGACATGTTAAATCAATTTCATATACTGACTTTAGGTCTCTGGTTTCTAATACACATCAAGCACAGGACAGCAAGTTTCCTTAAAAATACATTTTATTTACAGCACCTCTGAACTTTCTTTACTTTGAAAATAATATAAATGTACATAACGTATTAAGAAATCTCTTAACAGTTAATAAAATGACTGAAGTTTACAATTCAGGGATTTCAATGATCAAGGAAATTATATTGTGGCACATTATTCAAATGTATAATCTATACTGTATAAAGGCAGAAAATGCAAGTTTTTAAGCAACATAACTCCAACTTTGTAACAAAACCTTACAAGGAAGTCCTCATATACGGTATCACAGTCCAAAATAAAGCATTGATCACTTGCAGGTGCATCCACCATACAGGACACATAATTCAGACTGCATAGTAAGCAGGTTCTATAGAAAAATTATTGTGAGAAAGAAAAAAAATACAAATATAATCAGTATGGCTATGATCAGAAAGACAGAAGACTGAGAACTTGAATTCACTTAGACCTTTGGGCCAGATCCTCAGCTAGGAAACCTGAGCATAGTTCCATTGAAGTCAATGGAGTTATACTAATTTACTCCAGTTGAAGATCTGGCCCCAAAGACTGATCTGCATATCTAACGAATAAATATGGCGCCAGGGTGAGCTGGGTAAGGGGATAAAGAACTAGCTTATCTATCAAATGCGAGGAGTGCTTTATAAGTTGAAAGCAGTTCAGGAAGAAGGAGATGGATGACTAGTTGAATGCCATCTGTATTTTAAACAGATTTCATTCACCACAGGCAACTACGACAAACTGAAAGGAGGAATATTGAGAGGGTTTCTGAGGAGGCCAATCTGGTGTGGGAAGGGCTGAGCATAGCACCCACAATCAGATGGCCCTGGAAGAACAGGCAGATAGGAGATACAGGTTACTGAATGCAGAAAAATGTAACAGAATTAAAGAAACCAGAATGGAATGTATGCCAAAACGTGCTAAGCTACAATCTATGACTGAGAACAAAGGTCTGTGGATAAGGATGAATAAAATACTGAAACAAACAATGGGGTAAGCAAATGTCAAGAGAGTTAAGAGACACCATGGGAATTCAAGGGAAATCTCTTCACGTCAAATAACTAACGGGTAGAATGAAGTATCTCAGAAAGAGGAGCAACATGAGCAACCAGTATAACTAGTTTTGTAATGGACTTAAGAAAAGTATTTTGAGGAAGAAAGTGTTGTGTAGCACAATCCTAAATAAAGGCAGAGACTTGATCCTACTAGGAAAGTGCTCATCATCCCTACAGAGAGAAGGCAAGGCCCATCTTCATAATTAAATGCTTTTAAGTAATGTAAACAGATTTAGTACAATGAAGCAAAGTCTGAAGCTATTTGATTTCTGTACCTGAAGATTTCTATAGTCCCTGCTATTTGCTTATCTATTCATAGGTCACAGATAAAGTATATTAATATTAACAGGTAAGCATACAAGTAGAAGAGAATTACTTCACTATATATTCAGGTTACAATATTTTAAAGAACCTGAGAAGTAGGTAATCACCACTTTATCAAACATTAGAGGGGGGAAAAGAGAAAGAAGATGGTCTATATAAGCAAACATCAAGGCATTACACACTTATTAGTTTTTTTTAATTCCACAGTAATAAACAATACTGACAACCAATCTTTCAAACTTAATACAAAACATGGTAACCTGATTTAAGATCTATGTACCCAAGTGTGAAGGTGAGATTTTTTTTTTTTTTAAGTTCCATCATACTAATATTTACGATTTTGGGGGAAAGAGTTTGCCATTTCTTCTTTCATTCTCAAAAGGAAATATAAGTAAGTTAGATACAAAGGAAATTACATTTAAATAACACCATAGTTATATACCAACCCAACAGAAGCAAGGGCGGTCTTAAGCTCAAGCCATATTCTTTTAAAAGGCAGAGCAGTATAAAAAGATGTTGGTTCCTGACTTGGCACTTTGGGCAACACCCCTACAGCATGACTCTGCAGTTCTTACACAACCAAATCTCCAACTGATGTCAATGGGATGACTGGGTCAAAAAGACTGCAATGTTGACATGCAATTTAATCTATATAATAAAAATAGATCTATTTACCCAAGAGATAAAACCTGCTTAAAGAGGATAAATATAGATCTTAAATGGGTATTACATGCTATGTTGATTTCAATGGCTCTTTGAGAAAATGGAAATTCTCAAGCAAAGAGAAACCGGGCTGTATGCTTTATTAAGTCTTGCCTTTAAGATTATTTTAAGAGGATGTAATTGGCTGTACAAAACATGGCTATGCTACTTTCAAACCAGCCTAACCTACGGGTCCTAGAAATTTAGCAGCCCAGGCACAGAATCTCTTTACCCATCCTCACAAGGTGATGCTGAATTATGGGTCAGCAGATAAACAGGAAGCGTACCCTGGGTGAGTAAGATATTGAAAGGCTGTTTTTAACAATGAACACATTCTGAAGGTTCTGATTGTGAGCACTGGTAGAGCTGAGCTGCCTAACAAGGCGAGGTCAAGTGGTTCTCAGCCAGGGTATGTAGGTTCTAGTTCCCTCTTGGAAAAGTAGACTCAGCCCAGGCCTAAGCCCAACCCTGGTACTAGGGTGAGGTGTCTTATTTTTCCTCAAAGCACCTGAGAATGGATTCTAAAAACAGAACTAGGAGGCTACATTTCCTAGTGGTAGTGGAAATTGTGCACATAATATAATGTTTTGAAATACAGCTCTGTGGGGGAGCGTGGGACGCTTAAAACCTTTAAAATGAACCCAAAGAAGCTACTGTGATAAAATCAAGGCAATAAACTGCCATAGTTTTTAAAAAGTTCCCTTTAAGCATAAAAATTATATCAAATTTTAAGTAACTTTCTTAATAAACAAAAGATTGAACTGTGTCTTACTGAAAAGAATGGAATTGCAGAATCAAAGCTATTCATGAATAGGTAACACTAGCTTATTTATTCATTATGAGTGAAAACTAAGATACGGTATGTTAAAGAAATCACAGTAATTCCCACCTAACTTGACATATTGGACCCAGTTGTAGTTATTACAATTACTTTGGTCAGCAAAACAAATTGAATTTTACAATCAAAATGGTGAACAAACACAGAATTAATTGGATGAGTGTCTACATTTCCATTTACTAGAGTAGACACAATCCTCATACAAAATTAATTATCAAATGTTCCTGTGCTTTAATGTCAGCAAGTGCATTCTTTACACTAATCAGAAATAAATATATTACTATATAACATACTATTATTAGAGAAGAAATCAGCTTCTGCTCCATCTCCTCAAAACAAGAAGCAGTCCAGAAAAAGTCAAACATTCCTGTGTGTGTTTTCCAGCTATCAGACACTTTGATTTCATTCACAAGCTCACAGTTCAGAAGCACAAGAGTTATGGTTACAACTGAAAATTCCTGACTATGTAAACTGAGTTTAAGGATTAGCGAAAAACCTATCTACCAAATTCCTTAATGATGATACAAAAGTTCAATCCAGTAGAATCATCAATGCACTACAGGGCTTTCTTTAAGCAGCCCATTTCATTAAAAAGACCAGAGTTTAATTCCCAGTGCCATTGGCTATAAACTGTGAGCATCAATCTACACTGAAGTACACCTGCTACACTCTAAAAATAAAAATTCCCATCTAGTTAGCTTAAGAAATTAGTGTTAAATTGCATTATCACTATTTTAAGTGAATGTAAAAAATTAAGATGATAATAATCCTAATTTCAGATAACAGGTTTTTACATATGTTTTGGTTTATAGCTACAACAGAGATGGCTTTTCCAACGCGCACTTCAGCTCCAACCAATGGCCTCTGACTTTTTTGGCCATTAGGCTTTGTTCTATACAAAGATTATGAAGTGTAAAATTAACTGTTTTAAAAGTGTGTACTGTGTAGATATGATTTGTCATCTGATTTTTTACAATTGTCTGTATTTTTAATTACAGCCCCTGCCAATGTATGCTCAATAGGAATTTCAACAGCATTTTCATTTATACTATTGTTTTTATGCAGTGTTGGGGAAAGGCCATTTTTCTCAAGACAACCATTATCATGAGTAACTGCAACTTCCTGCTGAGGGCAACACAACTGAGAAGCACAAGCTTTTGAGATACAGGGTGAGCTGCATATTAGCTCAGAGGTCTTGTGGTCAATGTACTCCGGTTGGATGGTTACAGAATGGATCCCCGCTTCGTGGAAAACCTCCCGCATTTTATAAGAGGCATCTTGGTAATCGGAAGTGGTTTGGCACTTGACATGAAGGGTAGCAATATTCTTCCCACCTGCCAGTTCCCAGACATGCACCTCATGAAGGCTGCTAACCCCTGGCACATCAGTTAGTCTTTCCGCTAGAAAACATAAGAGAAAATAATTTAAGAGGGTTGCTCGGGGGGCCAATTGCAAGTTTTTGGTTATTATTAGGAACAGTGTTTAAAAGCCCCAGCCATGAGGAAAGACACCTATCATTGCTCATCCACCTAAGACATAAGTATGGGACTTTTAAAAAGTAGTTGTATGTAACATAACACTGACACCCCCTGCAAACTTCACTTTCTCCTAGTCATCCAGGGTCTGAACTAAGTTGTTTAACTTGGGGACTAATCCTTTGGACATGCCTTTAACACTTATTGGCTTCAAACAAAGCTGAGGGTACTCAGCTCCTCATGGTAGGCACTCAGCACTTTGTAGGATCAATGCTAGACTGTAATCTCCTTGGGGCAGGGACCATATCTTCCCTGCTCTGCTCAGCTCAGAGCCTGATGGAATTCAAAAAATCCAAAGTAATCTCTTAAGTAAGTGTGCATTTACAAAGTTACAAAATTAACCAAAAATGCTACTGTTGATTAACATTTCTAAAGTGCTTTGAGATCCTTGGACAGAAGGCACTAGGAAGTACTATTATAATTCAGTATTATTCCACTAATAATGTTTTGTGTGGGTTGGTTGATAACAGCTCAAGGTCTGGTATTTTTATGTATTGTTGGAGTACCACATTCTCAAAATGCATGCTTTAACTAATCCACAGAGATTTGAATCATGTTGCTAGGACACAAACATGTGACTCCATTTCTCACAGTTCTTGAGAATTTCAAGCTGCTATGAGTATATAATCCAAAAATGTCATTCCAGAAATAACACTAGCACTAAAGTATGTCACTATAATTAATAAAAACTCAGTAACAAATTTGACTTACTCAGTCCTTGCATATTAACACCTTTGGGAACCATTTGCAGTAAAATGGTTGCGGTCTCTTTGATAAGTGGGAAGGCAGAGGACAAAATGATGACCACCATAACTAATGTCAGGCTTGGATCAACGTAACATTGCCAATTACACGGAGTATTGGCATCCAGGGGAAGTGCATAGAATATTGCAGCAGCAACTACCACAATCACAGATCCAAGTGCATCTCCCATCACATGTAAAAGAACACCTGAAATAAATAACATAATACCATTTTGCGTTAGCCTTAATGGGGGAGAATCCAGATTAACTATTACAGACTTTTGAATTTATTTTGTTCAGCATGAAACTACAGCATTTAGGAAATCAGTACCATGATCAGATATAAAGCTTGCAACAGTTGAGAATAAAACAACTGGGGTGGGTGGGACGAGCCTGAACAACTATATGGTTACATAAGTTTGGTGGGTTATTAAACTAAACTAAATTAAACACAACAGATCCAAAGAAGTTAGCACTGAATAGCATGCCAACATACAATGTTTTTAATCAAACTGCTGGGGCTTACTAAGAGCTGGGCACACCTATAACAGGCAGTGATCAATTCATATATCATGATTATGGATGATCAAATAACCGAGCTGCTAAAAGAGGCACATAGTACACTTCTCTCCTAAGTAGATCAATTATTCTCCTCTGATAGCAGTTTTATAACTTTGCTGAGTTCTGAAATAACAGCAGAAATATAGCTAAACACTCACTTTGGAAGGAGGGGTAAATGTCTAAGTACACGATACAGAGATGGGCCTGAACCAAAAGCACAAATCCAAACACTGGACAAGTTTGGATCCTGATCTGAGCTTCGTAACTCAACTAGCTTTATATAGGCCAAATTATCACATACACACCCAATTCATTTGCCCTCAGACTTTGAGAATAACTCAGTCTGGGTCCAAATTTTTCAGCTTGGTTTCATCTCTTTCAGTGTAAGTATTTGTACTATTGCAAGTTCAGAAAACACTGTATACAGCTCTTCTTACTTCCATGGGCACGGAAGGAAAAAAGGAATGAGAAAAGTGTATGCATTTAAAGAGATGCCTGTAACACCTCTCTAGGCAAGCCCTGTGCATTACATTGACTAAGATAATGTGCTTTCTACACATTCACAGTAATCTTAGAATCTTCTTAGAATCTTCTAAGAATCTTCTGTTTCCTTCTCATAAGTTTATGTATCTTTCCCTGGATGTGCTTTCTAACAACCTCCCCCATCCAAACTTGCATTTTAATGTAACTCATGTTAGATTGTAATGCTCTACTTTTACAAGACTAACTTGCCATTACTTTTTATTTTTGGGTGGCAAGGGGATAAGCAGAATTGCTGCCTCTGAAAACTTCTGTTTAGACCCACTCTTAAAAACTTCATAGTCTCTCTCAACTAGAATAGCTGCATATTGCTCCATCTTAAACCTATCAATGCTCAGCTATGAGTTTTCACTTTGTGAGATGCTAAACTCCCTAAGGCTGAGAACACTGCCTTTGCTACTGCTCCTTGCCAGTTTGGGACCCAAATGCTGATCCTCCACATGGAAAGGGAAGGCAGTATATCACTAGCCTGCCTTGAATCGCTCATTAAGAACCAAGTACTCATAAGTACTAACTTTCAGCTGAAATAAGTTTCTTCCTAGTAGGGTTAAGAGAACTCTCCCTTTTGGTTTTCCAGAGCAATCTGCTGCCTACAGGTCACAAGGGTCCTGAGTACAGTTTTAGCTGTAGTAATGGTGGAAGCCTCACTGCTTTCCATTTAAAATTTAATTGGACTTGAGTACTGCAGAGTTTATTCTGCACTGACAAGAGGGATGGACAAGATGCAACATCCCTATAATTCTAGGATGCTAACGGTGGATGTCTACGCTAGACAAATCTTAAAATGTCCCATCATTGCTAATATTGATTCAGCTCCACTGGTATTAGCAATATTGTAGCCCTAATGAGGATGTGCTGCTCAGTGCAGCTCATGTTTTCAGCACCAAGTAAATTAGATCTACTCTGAGCAGAGTTAGAAGATACAGTGCTTAAAATGCACACCTTAGTGTGCCAAATACACTAGCAAGTAGTATTTTGAGGATATCACATCCACCATGAAGGTCTGCTGAAGCAGACCTCTAGAAGTTCAAGTAAGTGCCACTGTTTTAGTATATGGTGCGGTTTCGCAAAATTCTTTTTTACATTAGTATAGTAATGAAAACTTTGCAAATCTTTACCATATACTAACTAAAAATAGACACCTCCCCTGACTACCCCCTTATTTGGGATTTACTTGGCACTACCTGCATAATGGATGTGGGAACATCACTCTGGTGCAAGAGATGGTGATCTCTGACCAAGAAAAAACTCAACAAAATATTTGCTTAACATTTTGAATAGTGTTTTGCTGAAATAAAATGCTAAGTATTATTGGTGGGACTTTTTTGTTGTTTTTAAATAAAAAGTGTATTTAAAATCAGTTATGCTCTGGACGCATTTGAGGCATTCAGGACATATCTACATATCTAGTTAGTTTTGTTTGTTTATTTTAAGGGCATGCAGGTTACCTTCAAGAATAGTTTAATTAGCATATTTCATTCTGCAGATATTCAGAGCTCTGTGGAGTCCTTTCCAGTGTTGGGCAGAAAAGTATTTTGAGAAACAAATGTGAGGACTGGGCTGCTAGGAGGAGAGGTGGTCCGTAAGAGTGTCTCTGTCAGAAAACAGTCCACAGAACAACAGGGCTGCAGAACCACTGTGCTGTTCTTCAGCACTCCTTACCCAACTGATTATGGGGCATCATTGATACTAGTCTTTAAGGAAACTGTGCTCCAGCAATTCAGCTAAAAATACTGAAATACTATGGTAATGATGCTCAAGAAACAATGAAAAGAAGAGCATGGGGACTTCAATCAGTTAAAATTAGTGGAAGAGACTTTGAAGATAAAGCTGTTTAAAAGGGTGCACTCAAAAATAAAAATGTGAATACACACAAAGGGCCAGATCCTCAAATGCTCCATTGATTCATTGAAGTAATCATTGTCACTTCAAATCATTTGTGGGCTAAGAATGTAAAATAAAATGGAATTGGTCAAAAATTGTGAAAATCATCATCATTTTTATTTGGAAAATTTTGACCAGCTCTAGTTGAAAAGTCTTTAAAAAAAACCAAAACACTGTACCTCTGATGTTCAAAGCTTCAGACTTTTTCTCTTTTTTCTGTACTGTCTGCTCTTCAGGCCTTTTCTGAGTGTTCAGGGAATCACCTGCATTCAAAGAAGAAACCCTGTGTTGTGTATAAATTCTACAAACAGAAAAAAAAACACCAATCTTCTCAACACCAACTTATTTTAAAGAGAAACAAACATTAACTCAAGAAAAAGTCAATCTCTGGCCAACATCTCTTTAATCAACTAACCTTCTCCCCCTACCTATCTCAAACAATACAGTATAGGATACATACAAGCATGAAATATGTAGTTATGTTTGCATGGAGTTTGTTCACTCTGCGGTTACCATTAAAGCAAACTTTGGGGGAGATTCCATCACAAACAATAGACAAGAGGATGTTTCCTTTTATGTTAAGGTTGTATCTCCCTCTGCCCCCCATAGGAAGAGCCACAACCACTAACAAGGTCATTAGGGTATCACAATAGCAACAAAGCTATAGAAAAGGGCAACGCGAAATAACAGAGGAGGAAGGAGGGAATGACTGATAGATTCCAAGCCGGGGCAGCTCTAGGGATTTTGCCGCCCCAAGCACAGCAGGCAGGCTGCCTCCAGTGATTTGCCTGCAGAGGGTCCGCTGGTCCCGCAGCTTTGGGAGGTCCACCGAAGCCGCGGGACCAGCGGACCCTCCGCAGGCATGCCGCAGAAGGCAGCCTGCCTGCCGCCCTCGCAGCGCCGGCAGAGTGCCCCCACTGCATGCCACCCGAAGCACGCGCTTGGCGTGCTGGGGCCTGGAGTCGCCCCTGATTCCAAGGCCAGAAGGGACCTCTGTGACTAGTCTGACCTGGCTAGAAAAGGCCATACAACTCCCTGGAATAATTCCTAGAGCAAGGCTTTTAGAAAAGCATCCAATCTTGATTTAAAGATGAAAAGGGGAGAGGATGGGGGGGAGTGGAGAGAAAGGGGGGCAGGATAGAGGGCCGGAAGGGAGGCCAGAGAGAGACAGAAAGAGAAAGAAAAGGGCAGAATGGGAGAAGGAAAAGGAAAGGGCAGAAAGAAGACAGGAAGGGGGAGGGGAGGAGCAGGAACAGGCTAGGATGCAACTGAAAGGCACCTGCTTCAACAGCCTCCTGACACTGCACCACGGCCGCCGCCGCCCGCCCGGGGCCGGGCACCGCCTGGAGCTGCTCTGGGGCGGCGGCGCGGGGCTGCCGGCGGCCGCAGCAGGAGCCCCAGTCCTGGAAGATGAGCAGCCCCACCAGGTTGACGGCCAGGCCCAGCGCCCCTACGATGAGCACCAGCTCGGGGCCGTCGATGCGCTCGGGCCGGGCCAGGCGCAGCACCGCCTCCACCAGGATGGTGAAGCAGAGGGCGGTGAGGAAGACGGCGTTGCTAAGCGCCCCCACCGCCTCGGCGCGGCCGTAGCCGTAGGTGGCGCCGGGGCCCCGGCGGGCGCGGCGGGAGATGCGCCCGGTGGCGATGCCCACGCACAGCGAGATGAGGTCCGAGAGCATGTTGAACGAGTCCGACACCAGCGCGATGGAGTTGCCCAGGTAGCCGGAGACCAGCTCGGCCACGAAGAAGCCGGAGGTCAGCACCAGCATGAAGATCAGGCGGCAGGTCTTGCCGGAGTAGCGCCCCATCCTGGCAGCTGGCCCCCGACCGGGAGCGAACGCGGCCGGCGCGCCACTGAGCTGCCAGCGCCGAGAGCCCTGCCGCCGCCGGCAAGCCCCTCCCTGAGCCCTGCCCCTGGCCGGGCCTCCGCGCCTCGCTTATATGCAGCGCCGCCGGGCAGCCCGCCCCGCCGCGCCAAAGGGTGGCACTTGCCCAGCCCTGGCCCCCCCCGCCCCGCCACCCTCACCCCCTGCCACCACAGCCCTTGGCTCCCCCCACCAGTGCTGACTCCACCCGCTCCCCCCTCACCTCCAGCCGGTCCGGCGCTGGCAGGGGCCGGGGTAAGCAGCGGGGCTCCCGGGTCACGCCTCAGCCCAGAGTTCCCTCCAGCCAGGGCTCCCGCCTCCAGGACCGGCTCTGACCCAGGAGGGCAGAGCCGAGGGACCGGCCCGGCAGGGGGCTGAGGAGCCGGAGCCCCGGAGAGCAGGATGTGGGCCCCTATTGGCAGTGCCCCACCCTCTGTGGCCCTGCTGCTGCTGCTGCTTCTGGTCGTCCTTCTGCAGCCCAGCCCCGGCTGCGGTGATGGAGGGCAGCCGCCCTGTGGCACCTGCAGCCGGCTCTATGTGCCCTGTGGGGCGGCCCCCAGCCCGAGTGTCCCCTCACTAGGAGCCTGCCTGGCCCAGCCACAAGGTGCAACGCTGCTCCCCCACAGCACGAACCGTAGCAGCACCAGGGTGCCCCCCACGCACAACACGCTGCTGCTGCCAGGGCAGGCTCTGGGCCACCAGAAGTAAAAAAAAAAAAAAAAAGATGGGCAGAATGCTATCCTTGAAAATGTGCCGCCCCAAGACATGCTTGGTTGCTGGTGCCTAGAGCCAGGGCCGGCTTTAGGTCTATTCCACCAATTCCCCCGAATCGGGCCCCACGGCTAAGAGGGCCCTGCACCCAGTGAGAATCTCTTCCCTGGCTAGAGGCACCTTTTTAATTTTTACTCACCTGGCAGCGCTCCGGGTCTTCAGCGGCGGGTCCTTCACTTGCTTTGGGTCTGCGATGGCACTTCGGCGATGAGTCCTTCAGTGCCACCGAAGACCTGGAGCGAGTGAAAGATCTACCACCGAAGACTCGGTGCACCGCCTGGTGAGTACAAGCTTCCGTGTTTTTTTACATTTTTTTTTTTTGTCATCCCTGCCTGTTCAAATTGGGCCCCGCACTTCCTCAAGCCGGCCCCGCCAAGAGCCGGCCCTGGCCCCAAGAAGGGCACATAAGGGGCCTTCTGAAGAGGCAGAGAGAGATGCTTCAGCTACTGGAGAAGATACAGAACTACTGAGATGTCCCTTAGCTCCTGCCTGTGCATGCCCAACTATGGTACCACAGAGGAGAAATCCAGAACTGTTGGTGAAGGAGACTGCTTGAAGAGGGGTAGTTTTCGAGGCCTGTTTTGGGGAGGGACACTTTACGGAGTTAGGAGAGCTCATCCAAAGAATAAGCAAATGAATACTGACTGGTTAGCTGAACTGTCTTAGGTTTGCCCATCACTAAACTCCAGATGCAAGATCTCAGTGCTCAGCTCAATCCAGAAATAGGAGAGGGCTTGCCCTTCCCTTAGACACACCCACCCATCTTTTTTTTATTTAAAACAAGGTACACAGGGACTGCTAGTCTATGACAGAAAAGTCTTGAATGCATAAAGCCCTCCCTCCTCACATCAGCAAAGGACTGAGTGTACTGAGGAAATACACCTTTGAGAAGGGTTTTGTCGCTTATTCCCTCTGCTGGATGTTTAGGGTACTCATCTATTTAAGCAAAACAATTAGAAGGATTATGCTAGCCCAATTATGCTTGCTGCCAGAATCTTCTTAAAAGCCACATGATGGAATAGAAATAGGCTCTGTGAAGCAATTGTTATTAGATAGCCTCTTTACAGAAATAAAAGTGATAGATCGTGACCTCTTGATTTCACCCCCTACAAAGCTGTTTCTAAGGGGGGGGGGGTGCAAGAGTAATTAAAATGACACAAGTAGCCTGAACAAGATGAAGTAAAATCTGGGCCAAATCTTAACAGGAGCACAAAAGCACACCGCGCATTTGAAAATGCAGGCCCTCAAAGTGACAGGGGAATTTGTGCAGGCAGAATATAGCTATTTGAGGTAGAATCTGTCCAGGACACTGAGGTAAACGTTCTGATTGGATTTTTAGTGCAAAATTGTCACCCATCTAAAAGATAGCACTTCCAGTAACACAGTGGTCCCTTGGTACCATACAGGGGCACCGAGTCCTCCTTGAATCAAAGGATAGAGTGCCAGCTACTGATTCTACAAATCCTACTCTGCCAACATCCTCCAATAAAAAACAGCGTCTCAAGAAAGTACATACACATGAATGAATCTATCATAAACCTAGAGAGAGAGAGAGAACTGCGTGTATTTATGTCACATCTAGAGTGTTCTGTGTCATGTAAATACAAAAACTAAATAAGTTAATTTCCATGCCAGTATTGTTCCTATTCTCTTCTTTTTTCGTGATAAATCCTAAGAAGAATTGTGTGCATGTGTGTAAGCAGGGAAAGGAAGAATGTATCTTTTAATACCACCCTTACCTGATCACATAGTCCTCAAAATTTCAAAAAGAGATGCAGTAAATTAAGCCATTTTCAAACAACTCTCTAGTAGGTTCTTAGAAGAAGTATTAATGACACTGGAATTCCAGGGGTTCAGAAAATGAACTTCCATTTTTCCTTTGCAAAATGTTTGTTCTCTGATCTCTAATAATAAACCAAAAATTCTGTGGTAGCTCCTAGAAGAACATCAAACTTGAATGTGATGAAATTAGAAATCTGAGACTAGATGACAGTTAAAAGAAAGAAAAAAAATATTTCTTTAGAATTATATCTTGTAAGATAGCCTTTAAATTGAAAGAAACATTTTAGTGTTGAGACTACTTCTTACCACACACAATTCACCCTAAAATTTCACAATAATCCCACAACACGTATCCCTGAGCCTGGCCTCAAGAAAACCAGCAGAATGACTGAATCTCCCTATTAAAAAAGACCAAAATATACAGGCTACAGTGGGAAACAGTAGACTTGTTAGGTCTGTCAGTTTCCTAGAGCACCTAGGTTTGTTCCTAGAAGTCTTCCCATCCAATTTTTAAAGAACACCAACCCTATCGAGCTAGAGAGATCTGATGAAATCACAGTCAGTGGTATTATGTCTTAAAATATGTAATGGAGTCCAAATAACCTGTGTGAACAGAAAAATATACATGTAAGAAAAGAATATATGGCAATGTTTGTAACAAGATTTTAAAATTCTTCCACAAGCTAATGTGGAGCCGAAAATGGCAAAATATTGGCAAACTCAAACCAATCAAATTCTATTGTATTTAACACAGATTCTTCTACACAGTCCTCCTTAAAGCCTGAAAAACAAGTAGCATTGGAATGACAAATAAGTCTCCTATTGAGCTCAAAAACAACAAGATTTCCCTAGAAATCACTAGAAAGTTTTCAATCAATACAAGAGATGTTTGCATTAAAAAGTCCCTCATCTTTTCACATCAAGCTCATCCTTAAGAGCCATATGATTTAAAGCAAGTTCTGGGAGATGTAGGATGCTAGAAAGATATTGAGTTCCAGGTGTATATCAGGTAGACCTAGGCAAAATATTTCCGCTCTAACTTTTTCTTGTTGGTGAAAAATGCAGCTTAAGTAAATTTGTGTTGGTCTGCTCTTTTTCATGTTGAAAAAATTCTGACAGTCTGTTTTGTTTTGACATGTTTGAAACAAAACATTTTAATTTTTTGACTGAAAACAGCTTTTTCTTTTGAAATTTCCTTCGATTCTGTCTTTAAAAATTAAAAACCTTTAGACCAATCAAAATTGAAACAAAACATTTCATTTGGGGTCAAATCATTTTGTTTGACCTTAGTTTTTGTAGGAGTATGCATGTTGTTTTGAAATTTCAGCAAACAAAAAACAAAACAATTTGGTTTTGGGTCAACCCAAAAGGAATTTTTTTTCAGAATCTCCAGCAAACCAAAAAATCAATTATTCTCACAGTTCTAATTTAAACTTGTTGAGTGAAAACTAGACAGCCATTGAGAGGATAATCTCCCACTGATTCACAGGAATTTACAAATTAAACTTCCATGTTATTTGGGTATTTTTGTATATATGCCTCACACACTCCTCATGTAACACCCTCCAACCATTAAAAATGTACAGATGCATATAAATTAATTGATATAAAATTGTATTGAAAGCACAGTTTAAAAAGGAGTCTCACCATAAAGACTAGCACAACAGTGGGAGAGGATAACATCATTAAAAGTAATTCACAATTCAATAATTTTAATCTACAATTGACAAATGTATGATAAAAAATCTGAACTACTGGTATAAAATCAAATACTGGGCAACTTTTCTAAAAATTAATAAAAAATGGTCAGGCAATAGAATACCTTTTATAAGAATTAAATTATCAGATGCTCCAAATAGAGAGTTAGATAAAAAACTAAAAAACAAGACAATGGATCTTTAGTAAAAATAATACAATTCATAATACCAACTGCTGCCATCAGTCACTGGCACTCTGTTTGTAATCCACAAATTAATTGGGGCCTGACAATTGGCAGGACTGGGCCATAGCTGTTTAAAGTTAACACGAAAGCTCAATGGATTTTGTTTTAGGAACGTGTACAATATTGTATGTGGAACTCGCTAATGCTAGGTAAAATATGCATTAATTCTCTTTGGAAAAAATAGACATATAAATCAGTTCTGAACTCACTTCAAAAATCTTATAAAAACACCACAGTAACTATTCTGAAGAAATAGCACTAAAAATATTTTCAAACATCTCAGCAACCTGTGACTAACTCATCTTATATCTAATACAATTCAAGATGATTCACTACAAAACTCAGAAGAAATACTTATTCACTTTCTCAGCTCTGAACTATTTTTTGAATTCACTCACTCAGTGCCCACTGGCTCCTACTTGCCCTGTATGTCAGTGTCAGACTTCTTTTTCTAACTTTCAAGACCTTAAACCTCTCTGAATTTCATGCTCCCAGCTTTGTCAGCGGCAGTAGCCTTCATGCTTCTTTTGTTTCTTTCTCCCTGTTCTGCCTCCATGCTTTTTCCCTTGTCAGCCTTCCAGTTGCTCCTCACTAAGCCACATACTCTCCTCAGCTAAATCACTCCTCAAAACCCACTTCTGCCTATTCCCTACAAAAAGTGACTTAATTTACCAAAACAAACAAGAATTATTCATTTAATTGAACCTTCAGGATAAGCACATACCTAAACTTATTGTGTGACAGTTCTGTAACCCTTGTCCCATTCTGTCCTCTCTGTATTCTTTGTTAGCTTCACTCGTTGCATCCAAAATTAGGCTCTAATCCTGCAATGAAGACTGTGTGGGCAAACCCTTCTGCTACCAGACTCCCACTGACTTCAGTTGGTTTCTGCCCATGTGAACATACAGTTCTCCTGCACCAATCAATTGCAGAATCAGAACCTTCGCTTGTAAGTTCTTTCGTGCAGGAACCATGTCTTTTCAATTGCTTTGTAAAGTTCTTAGCACACTGTGTATACATTTAAACAAACAATGGTGTAATAAGTTAACTGGCTAATGTTAGTTCTAGTTACTTATCCAATATCTGGACTAGTTAAACAAAACATTTCCATAAAAAGCAAGAGCCAACCAAAACCTTCACCCAAAACTTGAACCTAATCAAACTTTAAGAGGTTCAGAAAAGTTCAGCTTTTTGGTTTTTCAACTTATTTGTCCTTGGTTTCAGTTAAAATACTGCTAGAAAGGCTGCTGCTGCAGGTCCTCCATCCTAGTCAGAAGCAAAAATTATTAGATGTCTTATGAGCAAGATTATTCTCCTATTCAGTTCTGAATACCAAAAATACTTGGAGAAGCATCCAAAAACTTTTGGGTATCTACCTGGTAAGGTTTGCACAGCACTAATTTTAAACACTTTAAATGTAGGAACTCTGTCCCAAATTTAGCATCACTTTGTAATAGTGATGTACTTCCAACTACTCAACTGAAGAGGTAATAGAAGCTCACTTGTATATTACTTCCATCAAAGGCATAGGGCTGAGTGTGTTGATTTGAGTAGCATTGCTCAGAGGAGTTACAAAATAGCAAGGGATTCAAAGGTAATTACAGACGTGACAATACAGAGAGAGCAATTTTCAATCAGTTTATAAGAAGTGCTTATCGTGAATAATTCCTTTATCTGGTGAGTGTTGGTATGAGAGTATTGTTCATAACTTTTTGTTTCCGGTTCTGTTCTCTACTCTGTATTTCTACCTTTAATACTACTCAAATTAACACCTGTCAAATTGATGGAGAAAGAGCTACATCCTAGGGGACTGCTGAGGGTTTGCAGGCCTTGGAGGACTGGCAATGGGATACAAAGCTTTAAGCTCATTAGGTCAGTAGTAGCTTAAAATCATCATCATCATCAGACAGCAACTCAGTGGCTTTGGTGAAACACGTGTACAGTATCGGCCCACATTTTCACTGTTCAAGGACCCACTTCACAAAAACCATCAGTACTCTTGGTGCCCTTGGGGTATGTCTTCACTGCAGAGTTAGGCTGGGCTCCAGCATGGGCATTGCCCCTTCCATGCACACAGAAAAATTTGTAACCTAAGTAACATCAGATTAGGCCTGAATAAAGACAGAGTGTTTGGGTCATTACAAAACCTAAACCTAATTTTCCCCTACTGTTACTCACACTGTGTGAAATGGGCCACTCTCATTACCACTTCAAAAGTTTTTTTTCCTCCCTTGATATCCTGTTAATTGAATTGTCTTGTTAGACTGACCTCACACTTGGTAAAACAACTCCCATCTTTTTATGTATTTATACCTGCTCCTGTATTTTCCATTCCATGCATCTGATGAAGTGGGTTCTAGCCCACAAAAGCTTATGCCCAAATAAATGTGTTAGTCTCTAAGGTGCCACAAGGACTCCTCATTGTTTTTGCTGATACAGACTAACATGGCTACCACGCTGAAATCTTTCAGCCTAGAAGTGCCCCTTCAGAACTGGACTGAGAAATGTTGGTGGGTCACCCTGAACTGACACATGGAAGGATTTGATTCATAGCCTTAAAGTGGGTTTTATTTTTAAAAGACGCTAAAGCCTTAAAGACCTTTCAGGACCTCCTCCCTTCCCACCAACTCACCCTACACCTAATATCCAAACGAAAAATGCCCTTAAATTTATCTAAATCACATCCATAAATTATCTGCGCTTCTGACATCTGAGCACTCCTTTTCTGATCACTTCAGGTACTTAGGAAGTCACTTCTCTTTCAGGTTAAAGATGGTTAGTCATTTTTTAGTTTTTCCTGAAAATTATACTAAATCAGATTATCAGAACTTAATGTTGTCACTTAGCAGCACTTCTAGACTGAGGTTCAATAACAAACCCTGTGCATACATTGAGTTTCTGTGCACCATTACTTGACCAGTAAAAGAATGACAATAAAAGAACTGAGATGAGTTTAAACAGCACCTCAGCCTTGAAATTCTCTAATCTACTGTATTTATGATATTAAAGTTTTTTATGATCATATCTTAAAGACCTTTTATTTCCTTACTGTTGACAGCAGATGCTGTGACATAATTCTGGAAGTTTGCCTGTACCTTGAATATGAACCCTGTCACCCAAAATTAGATGATACAAACAGCTTTGGAATCAAAGATCACAAGACAGTCCTTTTTAACTTTACTACTATAAACTGCTCTATGCAGTGCTCTGAATGCTTTACTTTCTGTACTTGTAAATTTTAAGTTTTGCATAGGAACTTTTTTAAACAAAAAATAAAATGCCTTTTTAATCAAAATGAAAATTTGTGGGGAAAAAATTCATTTTGATTTTGGTGCGGGGGTCTGTGTGAAAGGCACCCACCCTTTTTTAAATAAAAAGTTTCCACAAGAAAAGTGTAGAAAAGTTTAAAAAAAAAAAAAGAGCATGGGTTTTTCCCCCACAAAAATTAAACTTTTTGAAATTTTGAAGAACAAAAAATTCACAGAATATTTCAAATAAAACAAAAACACCCTTTGTTTTAAACATTTTCATGAAGTATACTTCCCTTTTTTTGACCTGCTTTACTTATGAGTGGTTGACAGGCTCTTCAAAATCCATCTTGTCTGCCTTAAAGATTCAGGGTCAGATCTCCAGTTGGTGTAAATCAGCATGGTTTCATTGCCAACACTGAAGCTTCACCAGTTTACCTCAGCTGAGGATCTGGCCTTGTTTCTGGATAACTGTTTACATGAAGAACTCATCTCAACTCATGGGCTTTGGAAGAATTTGCTGAGGAATCTTTAGCATATTATTTCAGATAAAGGAACTGATTAAAGTGCCTCAAAGACTGTAAAATTCAGCAGTGATAACTGATAAGCACCAAACGTTGCTTTCAAGACTTATCTTTTCTCTCTTCTTAAATTTTGTTATTCTTGTAATTATCTTAAACCAATAAAAATCTATGACAGCAAATCTGAATATAAGTGTGCATTTTAGCCTAGATTGGGCTAACTCTGTTATATGCCTGCACATTTCCCTAGGATTACATAGGAGCAATTGAGAGCAGAATATGGCCTTTCGTTAATAATTACTTCTGTTGGCAAACATCTAGCTAGGGGCTGAACAGTGTTATGCACAATCCTTAGTACAGTGCACAAGGATCCATGAGGAAGGATCAGTGAACTCAACAGACATTTTATTGTTAACAACCATCTGTCTACAGAGAAATTTAACCAGGGCACTTGGTATATGCAACATTTACTATCTTTGAACTGATTAGCACTTCTTGGAAAAAATAGTTAATAGCCATCCACATGGTGAGCACATCTATAAAATGAGGATAAGGAAGCTGATCTCCTTTATAAAGCACTTTAAGATTTATGGAGTATATAAGAGCTAAGTATGATTGATTATTATTCTGCTTCAGAGTGGGGGGTAGGGGGTTGAGAAAAATAGCTGTCACCATCTCATATATACAATTATGGTTAACTTTATTTTAGGACCCTGCCAAAGACACATTGAGACTACATCAAGTGGATGGGCCAGTCTCCCCCCATCACTCCAAAAATGGGCCCTCATTTTTGAGGGGAAAGGCAGGATTTTTGCCCCCCTTCAGAAAGGACACAGAGCTTTTCAGCTGTTTTTCAGAATTGGAGAGTTACTTTTTGAGGAGAACAAACGAAATATTTCACTGTAAGAACTCTAGGTTAAGGCTGAGGAGCTCTCAAATTACTCTAGAAAAAGATTGGAAGCACTGATAGTGTGAAAAATGTGATGATGAATGCAGAAAGAAAAGCTGATGTGAAAGAAATGGAAACTACTTTGTCCATATACAGCAATCTAGAAATATGAGAGTTTGGGGTCCCCCTTTTTAAAACAAAAACATCGAGGCCATTTTTGGCCTTAATTGCATCCTCAACTACAATTATAAGATGTAAAATGCCACAGGAAAACAATGTATTGGTTTATCAGTCCATTTTGATTAGTCTTTGTGACTATTAATAGCTCTGTACCTTTTATGTTGTGTGTGTCATTTACTGGTACACTGGCTGACTTATGTTAAGTAATATGGATTTGGGTCAGATTTTAGGTTTTTCTTTCATCATACTCTCAAGGCAATTGAGAGAAATTGACATGGAGGCTTTCCTTGGCCTCTATAATTTCCTTCTTTCATAATACCTGATTTAAAAATTGTCTGCATGATTTGTTCTCCCCTTGATAAGCATGTGTAAACATGCTACCCAATAGTGTTAATAGAAATTACATATGTATATCAAAAGCCAGGAATAGACACTTTAATCACCAAGTCTCACACTCTGTCAAATCTCAACTTTAACAAATTTAGGGTACAAACAGCACCTTGTTTTTAATTGCATCTTCTGAGAGCTACTGTGGTACAAATAATAATAAAATCAAAAAATAAGAGAGAGCATGCATCCGACGACATGGGTATTCACCCACAAAAGCTCATGCTCCAATACTTCTCTTAGGCCTGGTCTACACTACACGTTTATACCGGATTTAGCAGAGTTAAACCCATTTAATCCTGCACACAATGAAGCCCTTTATATCGATATAAAGGGCTCTTAAAACCGATTTCTGTACTCCTCCCCGATGAGGGGAGTAGCGCTGAAATCGGTATTGCCATGTCAGATTAGGGTTAGTGTGGCCGCAATTCGACGGTATTGGCCTCCGGGCGGTATCCCACAGTGCACCATTGTGACCTCTCTGGAAAGCCATCTGAACTCGGATGCACTGGCCAGGTAGACAGGAAAAGCCCCG
>NC_133771.1:172954296-173028798 GCF_003597395.2 Chelonoidis abingdonii
TCTAAAAGCCTTTGCAGAAGGTTTCTGGGCAGGGCAGCCTTATTCCGTCCTCCATGGTAGCACACTTGACCACGCCATGCATGTAGCAAGTAATCTGGTATCATTGCATGACAAAAGCCTAGCTGCTTATGGTCCCGGTGTTTGCTGGCATTGAAGGAACATCTGTTCTTTATCTCTCTGTGTTATCCTCAGGAGAGTGATATCGTTCATGGTAACCTGGTTGAAATTCCGGAATTTAATTAAGGGAACAGACATGGCCATTCCTACTAGGCTGTTTGCCTGTTGCTTAAAAGAAATCTTTCCTTGCAGGTAGCCAAGCAGGGGGAAGGGGTGTGGGTGATTGACGCTGAGCTTTTTCACGTTTGGGTAGCAGGGATCTTCCCTGCTACCAGCCACCCGGTAGAGGGGAGGGGGGTGTTTATCAGTGATCTTCCATGATACCAGCCACGCGGTGGGAGAAGGGGTAAAGCGATCATCCCAGAGAATTGGATGGGGGGGTGGTTTCTGCTGCTGCATGTTAACAGGAAAGAAGCAGCACTGATCGGGCTTTGCTTGCTATTTGATAAAGGATGACGCTGGATATATGAAGGCTGCAGAAGACAATGGCTTACCTTGGCCGCATGCAAGCCAAATTCTGCTGCCCGGACCTGCATCTGTGAGATCTCTAACACCAGAGCCGCAGGCACTCAATATTAAAATACAAAATGTGACCTTGTAGTCAAATCACATGTGCTATGTAAGGTGAATAGTGTTGTTCACCATGAAAGAGTATAAGCATTGTTCTGTAAAATGTATCTTTTTAAATACTTCTCTCCCTTTTTTCCCCTCCCTCATGCAGCTGCAAGTTTTTCAAAAGCCTCCCTACTCCATCCCGAAGGCTATCTCAGATAAGGCGGCGGGAAAAAAAGATGCGAGACGAAATGTTCGCGGAAATCATGGAAGTGACCTGCAATGAAAGAGCTCATCTGAATGAGTGGAAGGACGTGGTATCAAATTACAGGAAAGATGCCAGTGAACGTGAGAACAGGAGGGATGCTTGAGATGAGAGGTGGCGGCAGGAAGATCAGAGGTGTAGGCAGGAAGATCAGCGGTGTCAGGATGCAACTCTGGGGCTGCTGCGTGATCAAACTGACATGCTCCGGCGTCTGGTGGAGCTTCAGGAACAGCAGGAGGATCACAGAGTGCCACTGCAGCCCCTCTATAACCACCCTCACCATGTTCCACATCCTCCTCACCCAGACATGTAAGAACGCGTGGGGGGAGGCTCCGTGCACCCGCCCACTCCACCCCTGGACAGCCCAACCAGGGCTGTCATTACTTTTGAATTTTTTAGTGGCCTTTTCCTTCCCTCCTATCCTCCTCCCAACCACACCCGGGCCTGCCTTGTCAGTTCTTCTCCTTTTTATAATGAATTTATATAAGATACATGATTAAGATAGGTCGACTTAATTTCCTAAGCAGCTGTAATCTAAGGGGGGGTGGGTGTTTAGCAGGAATGAGTGAATCAAAGGCAGGGGAGCTGGTTCATCAACGGGAAACAAACACAGCAGGTACGGCCACCAGCCGTACCCCTGGACCCGTGATGAACTCATTGTTCAAGCTTTATATCTGATTGCGCACACGCTTCTGGTGGGCTCTTCTATTTCCTGGTGTCTGGCTGCGTGTAATCAGCACGAGGTGATTGCTTCAGCCTCCCCATCCCGCAAATAAAGGTCTCCCCCTTCTCTCACAAAGACGTGGAGCACAACAGCAAGCAGCAATAAAAAGGGACATGGTTGGCATGAGGTCTGAGCGAGTCAGTTATGTGCCCAAGCACACCTTAGACAAGCCAAATGCCACATCTCCGACCATGTCTGCACTTTGCTCAGCTTCGTTGAACTCCTCCTGATACACTGTCCAGGCTGCCTGTGTAGGGCTCATGAGCATGGCATCAAGGGGTAGGCTGATCCCCCGAAGTATAACTACAGGGCATTTTCAACACCCAACTGTTGTTTTCTGTCTGGGAAAGTATTCCCTTGCTGGAGCCGTTTAACACAGTAGTGTTCCTTAATGACGCGAGCGTCATGACCTCCCGGCCATCCCACGTGGGATGTTGGTGAAAGGTCCCTTGTGATCCCACTAGTGCTTGCGGCACCATTGAAAGTACCACTTGCAGGTTTACGTACTGGTGCCCTGGTGGCTCTGGTCAAGATAGGATAGGGGTTCCATCTATCGCCCCATCACAGTTAGGAATCCCATGGCAGGGCAAAGCCATCCACTATGACCTGCACAATTTCCCAGAGTCACAACTTCGTAGCAGCAGCCTTATGATGCTTTGGCTCACTTGCATCACAGCAGCCTCACAGTAGATTTCCCACTCAAAGTTGATTCCAATCGACCAATAGTGGTCTTGCATGCACAAGCTTCCAGAGGGCTAGTTGCCACTCGCTTCTGCAACTATGAGGGCTGCTCTCATCCTTGGTATTCTGGCGTTTCAGGGCAGGGAAAGCAAGTCAACAAAAGTTCCGATGAAAGTGCCCTTACGGTCATGCGAAGTTTTGCAGCCCACTGGGAATCGGTCCAAACCATGCAAACTATGCGGGTCCCACCAGTCTGTGCTTGTTTCCGGGACCCCAATCAGACGTTCAATGGTAGAAACCTGCCCGCATTACCAGTAGGATCTCCAAAGCGCAGGGGCCCGCGGTTTGAGAGAATTCTGTGTCCATGTCCTCATCGCTCTTGTCGCTGCGCTGCGTAGCTGCCTCCTCCTCGCCTGGTTTTGCAGGTCCTGGTTCAGAATGGACTACACGATAATGCACGAGGTGTTTACAACATCCATGATTGCTGTCTTGAGCTCATCAGGGTCCATGCTTGCTGTGTTATGGTGTTTGCCCAGTTCATCCAGGAAAAAAGGCGCAAAACAGTTGTCTGCTCCTTTCATGGAGGGAGGGGTGTGGCTGTACCCAGAACCACCCGTGACAATGTGTTTTGCCCCATCAGGCACTGGGATCTCAACCCAGAATTCCAAGGGCGGGGGAGACTGCGGGAACTATGGGATAGCTACCCACAGTGCAACGCTCCGGAAATCGATGCCAGCCTCAGTACATGGACGCACAGTGCTGAATTAATGTGCTTAGTGTGGCCACATGCACTCAACTTTACACAATCTGTTTTATAAAACCGGTTTCTGTAAAATCGGTATAATCCCGTAATATAGACATACCCTCTGTCTATAAGGTGCCACAGGACTCTTTGCTGCTTTTCGAGAGCAGCTAGTGTTTCTCCAGACCCACATGTTTGTTCTATTTTGTTTGCAACAGTTAGAAATATCTGTAGTGATTGCAGAATTGCTGCTGTAATGCTCTATTGCTACAGCTGTTATAGCTGGTGGTCTTTTACGCTCACTAAAAATTTCTCCAGGCCATCAAGCTGGTCCAAGTGTGTTTGTAAGACAGTGAAGTACACACAATGGACATTTTCCCCTTTTTTAAATATAGTTTAATTTAGTGCTCATGAAAATCTCTGTATTAACAATCCTAGAGCCTGAAAGCCTCCCTAGTCACTGAACAGATACAAGAACAGACAGTGGCAGTACAAGTTCTCCACACTGTCTTCTTAATATGCTTCGACTCTGACCTGGAAAGTAACAGCCTTGCTGCTGAGACCACCGCAAAGGATGCAAATTAGTGCCAGTTGTGTTGTGGATACCAGGCAGATAGGAACCAGAGAGAGATACCAAACAGCTACTACTTCACTGAAAGCTATTTGGGGAAGGTTCTGTGTCCTTATGACGAGTGTGGAACATGACTAGTATAATGGAGCCCGACGACTACTTTGGTTCTCTAAGGCACTACTACAATACAAATTATTAATTACTAATTTGGGCTTCATTTTTGAGCTAGAAGTGGGAGGTTCTCTACTTGCTGTGTGACTTCAGGCATGTCAATTTCCCTGGGCCAGTTTCCCCATCTGGAAAACATTGGGAAAATGAGTAACTGTTTTGTGAAGTACTTTGAGCTCTATGGATGAAATGGCTTTGTAAGTGCATAGTATGATAACTTAATCCCCTGATTCAGTCAGTCTCCCTCAAAGATTTTTCTTCTCAAATAGCAAACCATACAGAAAATCCTGATTCCACTAAAGTCAGTGGGAATTTTCCAAAAATTAAACTCAGCAGCAGGTCCACTTGCTCTAGCAATTGTTTTTCTACAACTGGTAAGTTGTGTAGGTGTGATCTCAAATGGGATACCACACAGCATTGGAATGTATGTCAGCCATGTAGTTACTTTTTCCATTTAAAAATGCCCCAATCACGGCAGAAGCAATATGTAATAAAAAACATTAATCTGCTCTGAATTATCTGTATCAATCATAAAACCTTCCCACCTACTCAACCTGTTAGAGCTAATGACACCTCACCTTAAGACTATTAGCATACCCCTCAGCTTAACCTCCTCTGCAAAAGCCTGGAAAAATAAGTAAGCCTTGCAGTATGCCTTAAATTCAACAAACTTAGGTTCTGTTGGCCAAGGAAAAGCACAGTATATATTCCATTTGGCCTCTGGCTCACATGCCACCTCCTATCGCATGCCTTTCTAGTGCATTGTGAGTGTTCTCCATAATCTAAGAAGTGTACACACAGCACCAAAGCTGCTGAAGTGTATGGGCCCACCACCACATGACTGTAACTACAGAATGCATATTTTCATATTCTAGTTAATGAATTGTTGTTCGTTCTAAGGTGATCATAATGTCCATCCGCTGATTAGATTTGCCCCTTCAATCCCAGCCATTTTATAAACAGATCTATATCAGATTTTGTTTCCACCAAAACAAAAAACAGAGCCAAAGTACATGAAGGAAGACAGGAAAAATACTTTCTCCAATTCAATATTTATTGCTTTTCTTGAGTCATACATAGTGGGACACAGTAATTCCCTGTATCACAGTGTGTCCACCAAGTGACCTCCAATGCATTGGTTGTCCAGGGAAAGCTACTTAGTCACATAGAAGTAAATAGTTACATAAATCTTGCTAGACACACAAGAATAATCTGAAAAAATTGTGCAATAAAGCTCCTATATTATTAAACATTATAGGTTTGTTGGATAATACTGCCTATTAAGGTTCCCTGACACTTCCCACTATAAGTTACTTTTTTCAGTTGCTTTTGACTTTGCCAAACTAAATATATTTTTCAAAGTCTCATAACTTGGCCAAATATGGGCAGATTTTCATGGGAATGGCAAAAGACATCACCGACATGAAGCCCCCAGAGGTGTTTGTGAAGCATTCGGATATTGTAGTGATGAACCCCATAGGAATGCCCATGAGGACATTAATAATTCTGCCTTCCAAGCATGGTTTGAATAGTATGTAGTAAATAAAGTTTGGGACCATGCATTGAACAATGAGGATAAAAATGCACTGAGCGCTGTCCAAATGCACTGTGCGCTGAATGAGGCAGGGGTCCATTGGATAAAATGGAACGTGGACCATGTAATTAAAGACTATCATGATACATCTCCACAAGGAGGCCAAATTAAGGCTGCCCCTGCAACCTTAAAAGTTAGGGAATACCAATAGTGAGTGCTTGACTTCACAATCTTAATGTTCCTTTAACATACCGTTCAAACACATGCAGAAATATGGGCCTGCACAAAAGAGCTTACAAACCTAGACTCAGTGCTTTTTTCTCCCTTAAAAACACATAAGACTCTACTGTATATATTATAGCAGCCATAGGTGTTTATACAATATGCCTCTTACTCCTTTAACATGGCCACAATTTCAGGTTTTTCATAGAAAATGAAGCATACATACACAGGAACCATGCAAACATTTGCTTATCAGCGCATAAGAGGCGTACATGCTTGACCTCTCATGTTAGATCACTTGTTAGGGTTGACAGCTGTCTGGTTTTAGACTAGTTCCAGTCAAAAAGGGACCCTGCAGGCTCCAGTCAGCATTGCTGACCAGGCTATTAAAAGTCCAGTTAGAAGGACTGGCAGGCTTCCTACTCGGCTCTGCGCAGCTCCTAGAAGTGGCAACACGTCCCTGAGGCATCGAGCGGCAAGGGAGGCTCTGCACACTGCCTCTGCCCCGTGTGTCGCTTAGCTGTCTATGCCTAGGAGCCAAGGGACATGTCACTGCTTCCAGGGAACACGCCCCCGCCCCCCAAAGTAAGCACCATCCAGAACCCGCTCCCCAACCCTCAGCCCCAGCCCTGAGCACCCTTCCATACCCAAACTCCCTGCTGGAGGCCACACCCCAACCTCCTGCCCCAGTCTGGAGCCCCTTCCCACCACCTGCACCCCGCACCTCCACCTGAGCCCCCTCTCCAACCCCCTGCCCCACCCAAGAGCCCTTCCTGCACCCTGAACCCCTCATTTCTGGCCCCACCCTAGAACCCACACCCCCCAAACCCCTTCTCACACTCCAACCCCCTGCCTCAGCCTAGAGCCCCCTCTCATACCTGAACCCTTCGGCTCAAGCCTCCTTCTGCACCCAAAGCTCCTCATCCCTGGCCCCACCCCAGAGCCCGGGCCTTCACCCCCTCCCGCACCCCAACCCCCTGCCCCAGCCTGTTGAAAATGAGTAAGTAAGTGAGGGTAGGGGAGAAAAAGCAACAGAGGGAAGGGGGGATGGAGTGAGCGGGGGAAGGGCTTCGGCCTCAGAGAAAGGACGGGGGGAAAGGTATTCAGTTTTGTGCAAGTAGAAAGTTGGCAACCCTATCACTTCTACCTCAGCCAAGTCTATCAAGGTAAGAAAAAAATCTCTTCCCTGAACACCAGACCCACAACTGACCAAAGTAACAGTTAATTTTGGAGGTTCAGAACCATTGCACCATTTTTACATACTTAGGCCTCTCCTAGAACAGCAGAAAGCAGAGCCTATGCGTGAACATTCAAGACAGAAGATCAGAAGGATGTTGGCCTGTGATAAGTGTCTTCTTCTATTGTTCCTGTGAGAGAATTTACCAGCAATATTATTTTGTTTTGAGTCTCAATAGGCTTGATCTTGCAAGTAAGCTCTTTCAGTGGCATTTTTGCCAGGTACAGACTGAAGGATCAGGCTTATTATATAAAGTACATATATATATTTTGACAGCTGAATCTCTAAAATATTTGTGCATAGCTGATTTACCCACCACTGAATTTATATTTCTTACTAAAAGCAGCACAGTTACTAATTGATAAAAGCCCAACTAGTCAGTGCAATAAATGGCAAGTACTCCTTCCTAGACAAAAAGTTTTAAATGGTTTTAAAAAATTCATATTTTATTAAGAGATGATGGTGTAATCTAAAAATGAAAACCTAATGAACTGAAACATATTTTGTGGTTCAGCCTCATTCAGTAACACTATAGCTTATTACCACAGAAACCATTGTGCTGTGAAAAAAAACAAACCCTGGATTATGGTATTGCCATCCACCTTCAGAGTACAAATATAAATATAAACAAACCTAAATCTAACATAGCAAGTACTGGAACTGAGCCAACTATATTCAATACAAAACAGAAATATGGGTCTTATTCTAATACTGACTGGTCCACGAACAAACTCCTGTGTACTTTAGTGAGAGTTCAGGAAGGGGAACAATGGCAGGACTGGGTAACCAGCAATGTTACAATAGAAGAAATGCCCTAAAAGGGTTTGAGGAAACTATCAAGTCTATTTTTGTATGCCTGAGAACAGCAAGGGCTTCTTAAAGTGAAGTTCTACTCTGAAAAGTGACTATATAACAATGGCACCTTTCTATAACTGAGTTGTTCCTTTGTCTATTCAGAATCAGATTTAGCAGTGGTTTTTTCAATGTATGTTAGGCCTGCAGAGCAAAGCCAGCTAAGAGAGAGAGCTGGATACTATTCCTTTTGTGCCTCAACAGGATTGTACATGACATTCCATTCAGTATTTGTCAGTACGCATAGACGGGTGCTGGAACAATTTATATAGTGGGGTACTGAGAGCCATTGAACCAAACTGTAAATCCAGTATCAGATGAAAACCACTTCAAAGCAGGGGGTGCAGCAGCACCCTCAGCACCTATGTTCATTGACATAAATGGATTGCACAGGTGTTACTGAGGCTATAATATGAAGACATTTGGGTAGCATGAGCATAACTCAAGGGCCTTATTTGTCCAACAGAATCTCTATTACACAAGACAGAGTCTATGTTCTATTTGTAAAATGACCACATTTAATAGAAAACTATCAAGAGAGAAATGGAACTCTCATGTATTCATTATATATATATATAATTAGATTTTATACATATACACTGGCACTTTTTAGAGTAGAACTCCATTTATAAATAGGCATCTTTAATTCTTTTAGCTTAATCAAAATAGGATCCTATGTATTTATTCTTAGAGAAAATAAGTTCGAATTTTTCAGTGAGGCTATAAACCTGCAAAAGGCAGAAGAAAAGGGATGAAAGATAAGACACAGTGGTTCTCACTATAAATTGTAACATTTTATCATCTTGTTTTTGAAAAAGATTTGCATCTGTGTTATTCCAAGTATTAAAGAACCACTGCCACCTTATAGAAAACAGAAAAACGAAAACAGACCATTTACAAATTTTGCCTACAGTACATGGATCAAATTCAGACCCAGCTTCAGCCACTGAAATCCCACTGAAGTCAATGGAAGTTGCACTATATTTCCCAAAGTTGAATTTGGCCCTATGTTTTTATTTGAAGGAATGGCGAGCAGTGGATTGTCTTTTCCAATTTAAGCATTTGACTGAGATTTCCAAAAAGTTGACTTGGGGGATTTACCCACACAGCTCCCTTTAATTTCAATGTGAAGCCAAATCCCCTACTACTTTTTGAAAATATCTGCCTTTAATTTTAATCACTTATCTGTTGCTCATTGTTCACCTGAAGTCATTGTGCTGTGCTTGGGATGACACAGCCATTCCCCTAACAAACTATTATGCCATCACAAATTTAGGGCTAGAATTTCTGATGCAGAACAAGCAGAAGAATCTGATGGAGCCCTAAAGTAAGAAAGCTGGTGTTAAATATCCCTGCTAATTCAAATTAAGTAAGTATGGAGACTATCTGGCTAGCAGAGGCTCAAATTGTCATAATTGTGAATGCAAATGAATAATTAATTAGACACCAGTAAGCGTGTGCAGAATTTGAGAGATTTGGGCCAGAATTCTTTTCCAAAAGTGACTAGGAGACATTAGTGGGTCTTTAACTATGAACAGAAATAATTTACATATCAACTGGAAACACACAAAAGATTAAGAATGCAAATATAGGATAGAAAACATCATAATAATGGTGTTAGTTGAAACCTTTGAGCCAAATTCAGTCTGTATCTGTCCCTTTAATGTTTAGAGCCTGCACTTTTAGACAAATGTGTCTGCTGATCATTTATATGCAGAGAGGGATGAATAATAAGTCTTTGTCTACACAAGAAAAACTGTTAGAATCCCAATCTATAACCATGATACTATAATAGTTGTGGACAAGCCATGCTATAAACAAGCCTTATTCTTGCATTTGTAGACAGAAATAACAAATATGTTAGAGAAATCATGCTTTGGTTTATATTTAGACAAGTTTAAAACATCTCTCCCTTGCATGATTTTGCCAATCCATAGAGCCAGCTATGATTTTACACAACCATGTTACAGAACTGTTTTCACAAGGTTTTTTGGGTAGGAGGGGATAAGAGGTGACAATATAGATGGAATTTCATATAATGAGATTTCAACATCATTTGTCTATTTCTTTAAAGCCAACATCTTACCTCATGTAGAACATAGTTTATAAAACCAGTTGCTTTATCCCACTGTGTGTTTCAGCTTTCTCCCCAAGATGCATTTGATAGAAATTCTGCATCAATCAGCATGTTCCCCTTTCCCCTGCTCATTTTAATAATTTTAGTTTTCAAGGGGGATCTTGCCACCTTTGGTCAAATAGAATAGACTAGCTGCTCTAAAAAACTAAGAGCAAATGAGGGGAAATTCTCTCTTTTAAACATTAAAAAACTTTAAGAAAATACATGAAAATACGGTAGCACCTCTGTACCACTTAGTCAAAAATATCTGTAAGTTCTTTGCTGACCGCAGTGAATGGATTGCGCTAGGTGTGCTGAGACCACTGTCTGTCATGCTGACCAACATTGTCTCATCGTTTCTTTTCACTCTGTTTGTATTGATCTGTTTTCTCTTCTCTTCTCTTATACTAAGATTGCAAGCTCTTTGGAGCAGGAACAGTTGTTTCGTTCTATGTTTGTGCAGCACCTAAGACTTCATGGTAATACTCTTGGTAATCACAATATAAACAGAAAGTTCATTGGGAGGAGAGAGATTTAAATAGAAAATCCATATTTCTCTCCCAATTTGTAAATCATACATCTTACTAGCTCTTTGAGTCTCCTAAATCCACTACATCTGCTGTAACAAACAGCACCTCTGAAATAAGCTCTAGTAAAAACAAATTGCAGACTTTTAAAAAACATCTTTCTTTAAACCATTTAATAAATTGGTAGGCTTAGAATTCTCCTCTTTCCATTAATCAGTCCTTTATCTTGACATACAAACCCTAAACACTTCTCAGATGTGCCTTGGACAAAAACTAGTTTAGCTTTGTTGCAGTATTTGCAATTGTCCCTGCTTGCTCACCTGTGAACCTGTGAGCATTCAGAGTTCTCAATTAAGCCAGTGGGTGATCAGCAACTCTCAGGCTCAGGCACTGACTTTCTGATAAAACTGGACAATTCATCTCTCAACAGGACAATGGTAGACCCTGATTCCAATTTGGCAACACAGAAAAAAGAATTTTCCCCACTTGCTCATTGCTTAATGGCTTACCAAAAGTCAAGTACATCATTGGGACACCATTTACTTGAGACATGTATTAGGAAACACATGTGGTGATAAAAGCATTGTAAAATAAGCATGAATATTTATCAGCTCAGGCACACAATCTACTCCCCACCATTACCAAAATTATGGTGAAAAAATTAATATTTTACTTACTCATCACAAAAAAAATGGCAAGTGGTCACCAGGCTAATTGTCAAATAGCGCTTTGGAAGGCTGGTTTTGGACAGTCTAGAAAGTGCATTAGCTTATTTACCTGTTTCAGTGTCTTCTTGGACAATGGATGCCTCACAGTAACAGCAGTCCATAAAGACAACATAGTTAAGCACATTGAAGAATAGACATACAAGTCCAATAATTAGGACAATCAGTGCCTCTTCGGTCTTCTGTGGATTCAGATGCCTCTTAATTGCCTCAATTAGGATGCTGAACATCAGAGCAGTGGCAAAGATGGAATTGCCAAAGGCACCTACCACATCTGCCCGGGGGAAGCCAAATGTGCTCTTCTTGTGCCACCTAATGCGGCTGAACCGGACGCCGACTAAACCGATAATCATGGAGATAAAGTGAGATAGGACGGCAAAAGCATCAGAAGCTAGAGACAGGGAATTACCAATGTACGCTACTGACATCTCCACCACAAAAAGCACAAGGCTAACAATGCACATTAAGATGAGCCGGCTGCTTCTTCCTGAGTAACGTCCCATTTCTGTACTCTGTCTTATCCTGGCGTTACTCTTGTCTCTACAAGAAGGAGCAGGAGAGTTAGCGGCTACAGCTCTGCAACTTCTCCTTTTACCTCAGTGCTACTCACGTTTGGAAATCACTTTTATATGATACACTAAAACAATAAAATCAGTTTAAAGGGCAGTTTAGCAACAGCTAATCACATGATGGCTGCTGCAATTCTCTATCTCCACTCCTCTAGTATGCCACTCTGTGGGGATTGTTTTCATTTATTACAAATAAAATGAGGGGAAAGAGGCACACCAGACTGAACCCCAATACCAAGAGCATCTTTAGCTAGCTGCCACCACCAGTATCATAGCTTTCAAGCATGAGGGAGGACCAAATATAGGACCACAAGAACCTTTGATGGAGCAGAAAGCTTTAAATGATGAGATGAACTTTTATTAGAAAGGTGATAGAAAATTTTGTTTATTATTAAGCCATTCCTGGTACCAACCATTTATAGTATTATCCATGTGTCTATGGAATACAGGTAATTTGAGGTCTGTAGTATGGGACAGCTAAATACAGTTTATTATGAACAGAGTGAATATGCCATGCTAGAGGACTGTTAGAGACGAAGACATTCTCCAAAAGCCAAGTTTTCACAAAGGACTTAGTTGAGCCCTGATTTCTGCACACACACATTTCAATGATTAACACCTGCATGTGCAGATGGGAAATTCTAACAATTACATGCACAGGTATTAATCCTCAAAAACTGTGTACTTGGAGACCACTTCCTACAGATTTGGCCCCCAAATATGCAAGCTGAGTATTAATAGAAACCAGAATTGTACACACTAGGAGTTATTTTGTGCTTATAAACCTCTCACCAACTAGAAGAGAAGGGATGTAGGAATCCTGGGGCCAACCCTAGTTCTAAATCAAAATAACCTGTGCCTGTGTAGCTAGGAGAACAAGAAGCCTTTCAATGGGTCCCCCTTTTGAATTCTCATTGCAAATGCATGTCCCTTTATGCACTCAGCTCAATGATTCCTGTAAAGAAAATAAAGCAGCCAGAAGTATGCTAAGTGATAGACACAAAAGATGACAACATGCCTGCCCTGAAGATTTTATAATCCTTTTTTTTAAAACTTAAATTGCCCATCTGTGTACATATGAGTTTAGTCATGAGATAAGAGAGGAAGAGAACAGCATGCAGTACAGTCAAGTCCGGTTCAGACAACAATAATGTTGGATGGTTAATAACCAGGGTGTGCCATTGCAGGCATGCATTTTGACTGGGCTAATTATCTTGCAGTCAGAAAGTTCATCTCCAATTCCCATCTATCATTTTCTGCCCATGTTGAGGGCTATGTGAAATATCTATTTTGTTTAACCCCAATGTTTGCAAGTATTTAACAGAACCCACCACCAGGATTAAAATTTCTTGCTGATCGTTCCACCACTGAATCATTGTACCAACCTCTGGCTTTTGCTGTTCACCCGTCACTCTGTTCCAGAGTCTATGATGCATTTAATTTTCCTCCACTTCCTAAAGTTATCAATCCTTTGGACAGTTACCCTGGTGTTCTGTGCACCTGAAAATAATGTTTATATTGCTGTTATTCATTGGTTGATCCATTCACATTTCAGTTCCCTCAGTTACAAAGCTTAATTCATATTTACATTCCAGTTGGTACGTTTCCATCTAGAGCTGGTTCATTACAAGTACTACCCTGTACCATACTCAGTACCTGGTTAAACTAATTACGAAACTGATTCCTGTGATTAATTACTGCTAAAGTTTGTTTTACATCATCTGTTTCCAAACATTACTTCTCACGTTCTAGCTGTATTCGCAGTGTGCTGTTTCTTCCTGTAAAGCACAATAATGCTTTACTACACAGAAGAAATTTCATAGTGGGATTTTGAAAAAGTGCTCAGCTTGATTTCCTTGGGAGCAGTATTAGGCCAAAGCTGAGTGCTTTAGAAAAATCCCACCCTGAGGTGTTAGTAGCTAGCAATGGACCTAAAGCAAGACCTGGATTTGAACAGATCATTCACCTGAAATCTCTAAACATAATTGAACCTGCTATCAAAAGTGTTACTTCCTTTCTCTAATACTGGGCATTCTGTCACTTTAGCAGTGAGACACAGAGTGACAGCTGATCTTAAAGTGATTGCTACATTTATCTGGAAAGTATTGGATAAGGGGAAAAAACCTAAAAGTTATTTTACTTTTTTTTTTTTTGCAAAGATATAATCTGTTTTGGAATTTGTGCAAAATACCATATGTGAAGTTTCCAAACAGTGAGACAAAGTGAGAGAATATTCATGATACAATGTTCAGAGCATCTCCATGTTCATCTCCTAAGAGTCTAGATACTGGTTTGATGGCACTTTCTGAATTAGGCAGAAGTCCTACAGCTTTATTAAAAGAAAAGAAATCTATACCACATAACTGAACTGAGCAGAGAAACGCTAAAGCCATTTGGACCCCCCAAAAAAGAGGGAGAAGTTATGGAATGGGAAACTACCACCCTTCTAATATGCTCACTCTCTTACTGGGATAAGCAATTGCTGTTGAGTACAGTGTGTAAGCTATAAGGGAGTGCTTGTAGCTGACCCACAACTAGTTCTGAACTTGGCTGCTGTCCCAGCCATCCTCTCTCTCTAAGAGGCTTTGGCTCACTTCAGTGAGTACGCTGAAATTTGTTTCTCCTGTGGTTTCTCCACTGTTTTCTTTTCCCTGTGGTTGATTATTATATGATATTGGGCACTGTGAAAGTGTATTTCACTCTACAACCTCAGAAATCTACATTTATTTTTCTTTGGTATTCATCAGAACGGATGAAGACAGACACAGGGCATCCAGGTTTGGATAGATAGTCAGAGCAGAGGAAAGAGTGAGGTATTTAATACAGAATGGCATGGTGTTCCTGGGAGAACTTCAGAGAGAAAGACACACAACACAACTCTGCTTGTGGGAGGCTTCCTTTTAACTTAAGGGGTTTTCACTGCAGGAGACACAGGGTGAGCTCAGCAAGAGGGAAGTGGGGACACCATTAATCAACCAGTGAAGGCTGGACTCCAAACACAAGAATTTGCATCAGTCACCCATTGCCAGGAGACTATAATCTACTTGCCTCATATTTCCATTATCTGTTACTTTCATGGAGTTGATATTTATGATGTACAATTCATAAGCATGATCACCTCATTGCTGAAGGGTTTACCTCTGAGACTCTTTCACGATGAATCTCCATGTCCTTTCCATAAATAGGTATTATTCCCATTCAAGTACAAAAAAGTTAAGTTACTCTGAACCAAAAAAGAAAGCCTGCAACAGGATGAAGACTACTTTGAGTGAGGATCCACCATGTTCTATGAAAAACCTTTCAGCTAATGCCCTAACTGAACCTATGCTTTTTGTTTTGCCTTCAGGTGCCAGGGAGCTGGAACGCTTCTAGAAGTTTGAATCATTGCAGCAAGCTGTGCATCATGGACAGAGAGTTTATCAGGGGCCCAACTTCCTGAACTAAAGCTGATGTTGGTTTAATTGATCATGTTTCATGCTTAATTAGTTTCATTTACCATGTTTCATTAAGGATTCTCTCAGGGAATGAACTGATTTTACAGTCATTATGTTGCACAACAGAATATGTTATAGCAACAAGCCAGGATAGGACTCAGATCCACCTACATCAGAAGCAGCCCCTAGAATTAAAGGCATCTCTCCAGCCGCAGATAGCAAATTAGATCCTATGACAACCAAGTTTTCTGATTCTGTCCAGTAGGTGATGGGTGATACACAGACATTACAAGACATCATCAACCCACCACAGTATTTTACTCAGATTGTCTATGGTTAGGGTTGCTTCAGTTTTCTTAAGTGATCAGAAATTCCATTATAATGGAAGACAATCAGCCTTAGTGGGATCTCTTGTTTCCGGTTATTCTTTACAATGTATCCTGATTTACCATTCTTAAAGGTAGAAGAGTTTGCAGATTTGCATGCCAGTAGAATGTCAAATTCATACTAACAGGATGGGAATGGTCTCTCCATAAAGTATTACAGAACAGCTCAAGTGGTGCTTCCAGATGTGGTTTTTGCAGTACGGAAAAAGAACCTCTCCCCCTCAGTCAGTGACAAGCACTGCAGAGAAGTCATCACTTCAAACGCTGCTATAATTGGGAAGAAAGAAGTGCATGAGAACCTACTCTTGCGAAAAAGACTGGGTTCTCTTCCTGACTCATAATGTTTTCATAGCAAGCCTATGGCAGATTGAGAGCAGCTCAGCTCTAAGAACAATGCCTTCAGCGTATTTTGTTTATTCTCATCTCTGATCAAAATAACTGAATGCATGCTGCCCCTTTAATCAAAATAATTGATAAATTGTGTCATTTATGAGATCACTAAAAACAATGGGCAGAACAAGGAAAGGCAACCTGAATGCAGCTTCCATATTTTAGAACATCTAACATTTGAACCAATCTTTAGGGCCGATACCCTGGGGCACTTCAGCAGGAGATGAGGATGTTCAGCAACTTGCTGGTACCTGCCTTTACTAATGTAACTTTTGCTATATTTGATCCTCCCTGTGTTGTTCTTCTGTCTCACTTGTCACCTCATGGTTATGGGCAGCTATGCTTCTCAATCTCTGCAAGATTGTGCACTTTGGTTTTACTGCTAACATGCCCTTCTAATCCCCATCCCCACCTCTGGCAATCCCCTACAACTGAGATTTCTGAAAGTCCTTGAAAGACAAACTGTAGCTTCTTCCACTGTTCCTATACTGGGCAAATTCTCCAGCACTTTTAGAGCCCAGCCCTTTATGCTGCTTCAGCACCTTTACTCAGCATAGAGTGGCCAGAGTGGGGATTAGAATTTCACCCCTGATATCAAATCGATGGGAGGATTAGAAAAGTTAATTCGCTAGGGCATCTAAGGACACCTATAGTGCAAAAAACTCAACCTCAGAGGAGGAGTCATTACTAGTGTCTCCATAGCAACCAGTCTAACAAGTTAAACAACTAGTTTAACAGAAAAGATTGGACATAAAGAGGATTTATCCCCAGAAATCTTTGATGCCAGGAGGAATAAAGGATGCTACCAGGGATGATTCTTCTATATTACTATGCCACACCGATCAAGTCACAAAAGAGAAATTGCTTTGATCTCAGCCAAAAAAATTCTATGCTTTGTGAATAGGTTTCGATTGCCAATAAGTACTGTCATATATTGCTGTCTGATGTGATACCTGATCCTCTTCTTTTCTGTATTTGAAAAGATAGTATCTTCTCTCCCACTAATCCCATGTATATCAATTTTATATTCTGCTAGTAGGCACTTTATTTTCCTGCTATTCAAAAAATTGGCAGAACCTCAGCCTGTCTAAGCTCCACCAGAGGCTGATAGTTCAAAGCAGGAACAGTGCTAACCAGACAAGCTATTAATGGATGCATAACACAGTATTTCGAATTTGATCTAAAAATCCAGTTTCCATATACATTAGTTTGAGTCCAGTATCACAATCAAATGGCAAATTTTAAAACAAATATAAATCAGAGCTTTATAATGAGGCAGGCACTATGTCCTCGTATGCATCTATTCTATAAGAGTGGGGACTTCCCGATTCAAATTGGAGCCTCTGGGCACTACAGCAATAAATATTATATTTTACTGGGTAGATTCGTGCAAGGGCAACATAGATATGAATTGTTGCATATGTCAAGATCAAATGTAACTTTAAAAAATGATTCAACATAGAACATCCAGTTATGTCAGATAGGGTCGGGTTTTTTTTTGCAGAGGGGGAGGGATTTTGGAAATGGGATAGATACAAACACTTCAAAGAGCATAAGACAACCATTGACTGACAGAGATTAGGAAGAAACTTTGTTCTGAGCAGTTTACTCTGCAATTGTCCACATAAAAAAAAACCAACCCCAAACAAACTTGCCCTGAAACCTGGTGCTGACCACTATCAGAGACAATACTACACTAGATGTACCACTGATTTAATCTGAGGTTGCAATTACTACGTTCACCTGAAAATAACTTACTATATATATATTTCTAGCTAATCCATTTTTAAGATGAAAGACAAATAGTACCCCATATCCCACTGACGCATGAAGCAGCACATGCATTGACCATCTCCTGATTGCTATAATTCTGCAAAAACCAAAACCATGGGACTTGATTTCAAAGTTTTATCAGCACAATTTTCTCTTGAGCTGAGAACCTGTCAGATGTACTTGAAAAAGAATTTTCCCACTGTTTGAAATAGTATGGAAGAAACAGTAATTGGTACATACATGTGCTTCTAGGAGGTTCAATAATACAGTGAGAAACCGGGCTGGTCTCCCATTAAAAAAGCCATTGTATTGTACTCAGTCATTCTGAATAAGAAAGACTAAATCATGGACTCACGTGAAGTGAAAATAGCATTTCACTACCTTTTGAAAAGCTGAGAAGACTATAAAAGTTTGGGGATAAGGCTCTAAGGCCTGGTCTACACTACGTGTTTAAATCGATTTAAACAGTGTTACATCGATTTAACGCTGTACCTGTCCAAACTACAATGCTCTTTATATCGATATAAAGAGCACTTTATATCGATTTCTGTACTCCTCCCAGACAAGAGGAGTAGCGCTAAAATCAATATAAATATATCGGATTAGGGTTAGTGTGGACGGAAATCGACGTTATTGGCCTCCAGGTGGTATCCCACAGTGCACCACTGACCGCCTGGACAGCAATCTGACTGCGGATGCAGCGGCGAAGGATTAAACAGAAAAGCCCTGTAATGACTGATTATTGAATTACATTTCTGTTTGCCCAGCGTGGTAACTCTGATCGCACGGGTGGCGATGCGATCCCAAATCCAAAAGAGCTCCAGCTTGGACGTGCGGGAGATACTGGATCTGATGGCTTTATGGCGAGACAAATCTGTTGTATCAGAGCTCCGTACAGAAGACGAAATGCAAAGCATTAAAAAATCTCTCGCATGCTACACAGTCCTGATTTGACAAGTGTACGGAAAAGCCAAAGAGTCAAGTGGACGCTCATGGGGAGGTGAGGGGGTACTGAGGACTCAGCTTCCACGTCCACAGTCAGCTTCTGAAAAGTTTTGCATTCTTGTGAGCTCCAATGTCTTAGTATCAACCAGTGTCTGGCGTGGTACGGGGAATAGTCTCAGTTATCTTTCCCCCACCACCACCACACGTGAAAGAAAGGGAAAGGAAATTCTTTCTTGGACTTCTTTCAATGTCCACCCTGTGTGTAACTATGCTGCTGGTAGACGCGATGTGCAGCAGTGAGAGAGCAGTATCGTTCCTCTCCCCTCCCCGGTGTGATGGTGCAATATGACTGTATCTTCATCGTCGCCATCAGCCGTGAGTGCTCCTGGCTGGCTTAGGTGAGGCTGGCGGGGCAGGGCGCTGGGTAAAAAGGGAATGACTCCAGTTATTCCCCGTAGTGGTACAGATGGCTGGTAACGTCTTCCTCATAGCAACTGGGCCTCGAGCTTCAATCAGCCCCCTCCTTCCTGTGTAAAGAAAAGATTCTGTACTGCTGGATGTCATAGCAGCAGAATGCTGGGCTCCTCTTCCCGCACCGCTTATGTCTGCCTGGACTATCATAGCACCGGGAGGCTGCTCCCCCTCATTTTATCTCACTACAGTCTCTGTTTCTATCCTGCTTCTTTAATACTTCATGAACAAATGGGGGGGACACTGCCATGGTAGCCAGGAAGTTGGGGGAGGAGGGAGCACTGGTGGGGGTTGTTGCAGGGGCACACCCTGTGAATACTGACAGGAGCAGCTGTGCTCTGATACACTGGTCTCTAGTACACTTGCCCTATGTTCTGGCAGGGACTGACTCTATTTTTAGGAACCATAAAGGAGGGATTGAACTGGGGAGTCTTCCAATTTTGCTTTTGCACACCCGGCGATCTCAGCCAGGGCCACTTCATGATAGCAGTGGACAGTACAGGGGGGAGAGATACGTCATCTCCTGCCTAGTTTACTCGGCAGTAGTGGTACAGACGATGGTAACTCTCTGCTATATTGCAAGCAAAATGAATGCTGCTGTGTAGCGCTGGAGTATGCCTCTGTCCATGGCATCCAGTACACATTATGGTGCTAGAAAAAAAAAAGCTGAACGAGCTCCATGGTTGCCGTGCTATGGCGTCTGCCGGCAATCCAGGGAAAAACGGCGCGAAAGGATTGTCAGCTGTTGTTTTCCCGGAGGAAGGAATGACTGACGACATTTCCCAGAACCATCCGCGACAATGATTCAAGCCAGAATTCCAAGGGGTGGGGGGACTGCGGGACTTGGGATAGCTACGGATAGCTACCACATGCAATGCTTCAGAATCGACGCTAGCGCCGGACCATGGATGCACAACGCGAATTCTACGTGCCCTAGTGTGGCGTGTGAATCGAATTTATAATATCAGTTTTATGAACGATTTTAGCTAATTCGCTATTATTGCGTAGTGTAGACGTGGCCTAAGTGAGTTTTTGCACCTAAGATTGCCGGAGTTCACATTTTTGTGCTGAGAAATAATCCATCAATTTGGAACCAGGACAGAATGCAGGAGACAGGCCTGTGGGAGAGGTAAACTCCACTTTTAAGTTTGCTGAGTGTCTGTTGGGTATGTCTACACTGCAACGATTATTTTGAATTAGCTTAAACGATATTACAAAAAGATCTAATAAACGGTTAGCGCGTCACAGTGGGATACGAAACGTATTGTTTGCGCATGGTCCAAAGCTACCATCGGATTTCAGGAGCGGTGCGCTGTGGGTAGCTGTTCCTCAGCTATCCATAGTTTCCACTCTCGGGTTGAGAGCACGTGCTGATGGGCAGAAAACATTTGCCCCGGGTGGTGCTGGGTACAGCCTCACCCCTCCTTTGTGAAGGCAGCAGCAACCCTTTTGGCGCCTTTTTTTCTGGAGTGTTGAGCAACGCCATAGTCACAGCAATCTGGACCCTGAGATCACAAACGGTATCTGACGTGTCACACCTTGCGTACTCATCTGCCGACAGCATTCAGTACACGAGGTGAATTTCAGTACTCAAGGAATATTTATTTTACTTCTCTTTCACGTGCTGGGGGGGCTGAGAGACTGACGAGCTGTTCCGTGACACGACAAGACACCCGTGTATTAGCTACAGATTGGGCGCTCAGCAGAATGCAATAGTTTTCAGAGACTGCTGTGGGACTGGTAGCTGTAGTCTCATTACCCCTCCCTCCATGGCATCCGTTGAGTCTCTGCTTCCCGTTATGGTTGTTCACACACGCTGTGTATCCTGGAGTTTTTTTTTCAACGTTTGGCATTTCTGTTCTTTAACGGAGCTCTGATAAACGATTGTTTCTCACCATACAGCGATCAGATCTAGTATCTCCGTAAGGTCAATGCAGGAGCTACTTTGCATTTGACTGCATGCACCTGGCTGATCGAGCTGGAACACGTGAAGCAGGAAATGTCATTCTAAAGGTCTCGGGGCTTTCCTGTTTACGGCACTCAGCATCCGGAGTTCGATTGGGACCAGAGCGGTCAGTGGTGCACTGTGCGATACCTCTAGGAGGCCAATAATGTCGGTTTCCGTCCACACGACCTATCGAGTTTTCACTTTCGAATTTAGCGCTATCTCTCGTCTGGGAGGAGTTCCGAAATCGATTTTAAGGAGCCGTTTAACTCGATATTAATGACGACGTCGTGTGAACGGGTACAGCGTTAAATCGGTATATCGGCCATTAAACCGATTTAAAGTCGCAGTGTAGACCTGGCCTCTGATTCTCTCTCCAGGATGCTGGGTTTGGAAGCCAAGGCTGCCAAGGATTCACAGGAATGCAATGGACAAGCCCACTGAGCCTGTGCCATCTGAACCCCACTCCTAGCCATTGGCTAATTCCTCCCTCCCTCGGATATATCAGAGCCCTATGGTGAAGGGAAGGTGCACAGGAAACTGGTGCAAGAAGCAGTAAATGCCAAGTGGATTTTCACTCAGAGGCGTCAGAATAGGGAGCATCTCGCTGGCTCCACTCACTCTTCACACCAAAGGACTGAACTCCAACCAACTAAAGACTGGAGACGTGGCTTTCATGATCTCCAGAGCAACACGCTGTGGAGGTGGGGCTCATCCTATTACTCTGGTTTGGGGGCTCTGCTGACCCATGATACTCCCTATCTGCTTCATTCAAAGACTTACCCGTGGGAGAGAGGAATGGAGGTAAAAACAGGATATTTGTGAGGGAACTTGCCAAAATATAAAACATGACAAAATATTCAACACTCAATACCATTGCATCTTCAAAGCACTTTACAAGGGTTAACATTCGTTGACCCTTGCAATACCAATGAGAGACAAGTAAACATCTCCCGTTTAGAGACTGAGGAACAGAAATTAAGTGTCTTGTTCAAAGCCAGACACCTAGTAAATTAGTGGCAAGTATGGTTTAGAATTCCTAGCTGCCAGCCCTTTGCTATAACTAAACCGTTATCATTGTAAAATATACAAACACTCCATGGTGCAGAATAGTTTAACCCTTACCCTTGTTTAGTTACATCATCTGCAACACTTCAGGTTTTTCGTCACCTCACCTAAGTGTTGTGTGTACATGAAAGCACACTCACCCTCCACAACCAAAAGAGAAACCAAGCAAAGAAAACCCAAATCTTTCCACTAAACACAAAAATAAAGATAGAACCATGTTATAGCTCACAATATGTATTTATTATTAGAGATGTTTACAGAAAATTCTGAGCAATACTGCTAGTCTAAGACTGATGACTGGGTTTTTTATGGTTTCTTATGGCTTTGTTTTTTGAATTATTTAAAAAGTCACAAAACTGATAAGATCTGGGGAGATTTCAGTCTTATTAAAAAAAGTTGAGTTCAGAGATAAGGAACAAGTAACTAGTAGTAGTTCACTAGTAACTACGACCAAAGAGGGTATAGAACTTGGCGGGGTTCTTGCCACAGACACATTTCGCTCCATGCTGCAGCTCGCAGAGAGGTTTGAAGGGGATGCAGAGACTTTTTGCTCCCATGGACGGGGCACCAGGCTCAAGATCTTGATCCCTGAAATAGAAAGGAAATTTAATATTCTTAATTCCCAAAAGATTTACAAGAAAGAAATCTCACACACAGTGAGTACTTCATTGAGTAAAAACTTTGAGGCTAAGGGAGTAATAATGCTCTGTCTTGGAGTACAAGACCCGACCCAAAAGTGAGAATCCTATGAGGAGGGTCTCTTTAAAGCAGTGATACTAAGACTGAGGCTTGCGAGCCGCAAGTGGCTCTTAAATGTGCCTCCTGTGGGTCTCTGCAGCACATGATATTAAAACATTGTGTGATTTAATTATTAACCAATCAGGATATTTCTACTACATTATTAACCAGGCTGTCCCTGGCCTCTGTTTGCCAGAAGCTGGGAATGGGCGACAGGGGATGGATCACTTGATGATCACCTGTTCTGTTCATTCTCTCTGGGGCACCTGGCATTGGCCACTCTTGGAAGACAGGATATTGGGCTAGATGGACCTTTGGTCTGACCCAGTATGGCTGTTCTTATATTCTAACCAACTGTAGTTGATAAAACAACACTACTCTGTCAGCCATTTTGCTGTGAGAATAATTTACAGTAATATAATAAATGAAACTATGAATTCAAACTACTGTGGCTCTTCTGGATAATGTTGATTGGTAATTTTGCTCCTGAACCACTGAGGTTTGAGTATCACTGCTCTAAAGAAATGTTACTTTCATGTTGTTTTATACTCAGATACCCAACTTGAAAGTTAAATGTAAGTTCTCTTGAATTCAACAGTTACATAGTTTACCTGGCAGTAGTTTTCTTGATCCAGTCCTCACACTCCATTTCCCCACAAAAGGGAATCTGCACAATCTGAAAAGAAAGAAAGATGCAGAGTATACAGTGAAAGCAAAACAGGCATTATTTTAGGAGAGACTCCCAAACCCTACCATTATAGGCCTAACACTTCAGACATTGAAGACCAGATTTTTGATAGTGCTCAGCACCCCAACAGGAATCAGGTTTTCAAAAGAGCACAGTGGGAGTGGTTGAATGCGGAGCACTTTTGACAATCTGGCTGCATAATCATGCCTAAACGAGCTCGTAGGTGGAAAGTTCTTCTGAAAGTCGGACATCCTTTTATTGTAAAGCAGAATAGTTTACCTATTATGACAAAGTTAGCTCATAGAATCAAAGAAATGTAGGGCTGCAAAGGACCTGAAGAGGTTATGTAGTCCAGCCCTCTGCCCCACTCTAAACCAGAAAGGTTCAACTTAATGATAACCACAATCAAAGGTAAAATTAATACAGCTCAAAAGGGTTTTTATATAGCCTTTTCATCCTGAAAATATACAGTGACAGTTGCCCGTTTGTAGTGAAATGCAGTAGAACTCTAGCGCAAATTCACAACAGAATTTGAAGAGTGATGGTTGCTAGCTTATTAGAAATTTAGCAACAGGATATTTTAACATCTATGAAAAGGTGTCAAAAAATTTCTCTCCTAGCTCTGGATATGCAGGCTATTTTTTTTAAAAGAAAAAAATCTCGATTCCTGTATCTCTACTGGATTACAGAGCAACACCTATTTACGTACTTTAAAGAAATGCTTTCCCAATGAAGTGTCCCACTATAATTTATAGTATCAGTGCTATACATTCCTATTTTCTGAGGAACAACATTATGAAGAGACTTATTTCAGTATTTTCATTAAGGTAAAGAGAACTGTCACCAGCATATTTTCTTCTTACATAAACACTAAGAATGAACATCGGATATACAAGACAAGATATTAAGCACTTAGGCAATACAAGATGCAGTAAGCATATTGTTAAATCATCTTTAACTACTTCAGCCCACTTAAATTGTTCAGTATTTTTAAACTTAACCGGGGAGCAAATTTCTGTTTCAGAGGTATAACTGTTCTAGGTTTTCCAGGGATGTTTCACTTAAAGTACATGAAGTGAAAAGATTAACAGTAGAAGTTAGGAAGTGTTAATGTAAAGCCAAGAAAATATTTTTAAAAGATTATGGAAAACCGAGGCAAAGACAACAGCTGAAAGTGAGTTGCTAAAATGTCAAAAAGTCTTAAGTGCACATCTGCTCCATATACTTCTGTTCTCTTCTCTTCCCCCCTCCGCGAAGCCTAAATAAATTTGTTGGGCTGTGTTATGCAACACACTTTTTCCTCTTTGGACAAAACTCCCATTTAGTCTTTGGGGAAATATAGATTTTTATTAGCTTTTTTCATTTTCTGTAATTTGGAGGAGGGACTAGTAAGTGTCTAATGTTAGTTCCTAATATTCTGTGCTTGTATTGATCTTTCTAGTTTGCTAAATGTGGGTTTTGTTTAAGTGCTGTTGTAGATCATTCATGCAGCTTTCATTAAACATTGCATGTAGTTATTACTTAAGACACAAAAGCAAAGAGTCCACATCTCAAAGACTGTATGGTCTAAGGGGTTAATCACACCAAATACAGGAAGACATGGGAAATTAGCCTGGAAAAAATCAGCTTGGGAAATCTCCTTTTAGACTGTGGTCAATACAACATAGTCAAGTTTTAACTGAGAGATTTGAATAAGAGGGTTTCCATGAAAAATTACTACTTTTATATACATTACCTGTTTTGTACAATAGCATACAAAAAAAGGACACAAACATTAATATATACGTGAGATGAAGTGCCTCAAACTTTTAATTCTTCAGATCCAGGTACTCAGATAAGAGCTTGTAACTTCAGAGGTGGAACGTTTCCTTTTCCAAATCAAAGATGTTCACTACACTGTTTATTTTCCATGCCATAAAGTGTAACTAGTTTAGCTGTTTTATTTACAAGTTTGAAATCTATGATCTAGTACTATCCCACATGCAGAGCTAGCTAGGTTAGTAATTTCTCATGGTGCTCTCCAACATCTGCTTCTGAATAAGTGAAGGGAGGTGGGGTGTTCAAGGTTGGATATTACTCCCTTCCCAGCTCTTCTTCACAGAAGTAAGAGTTATTGTGATTTGGGGCTTTGACGTGGAAGCAAATGTCAGGAGATCCTGGTGAGCCTTTAATCCATAATGAGAGTTTGCTCAAAATACCATTACGTTTTTTATATATTTGCTTTAAGCTGCATTTTTGCTTTTTATGGATTTTTCCTTAGCTTATTTTGTAACTAAGGCTATGTCTGTACTGCAGCCTACGTCGTCAAAACTTATGTCACTCAAGGACCTGAATATTCCATCTCTCCAAGCAACAGAAATTACATCAACATAAGCATTCGTGTGCACAGTGCTGTGTTGGCGGGAGAGTTTCTCCTGTAGACATAGCTACTGCCTCTCGCAGAGGTGGGGGGGTTTTTTTGGTTTTTTTTTAAATGCTGACGAGAGAGCTCTTTCCTGTCAGCACAGTGTGTCTTCACCAGATGTGCTACAGCTGTATGGGACAGCTCTGCCACTGCAGGGCTGCACATTAGACATATCTTAAATTTACCACATCTCCCAACATTCTGGGAAAGCCTGCGTTTTTCACATTTCTCCTTTGTTCTGTAGGCCACCAGAGGCCGAGGGTGGTTTTTAAAAGCATAAATTGATGTTGCATCAATATGTAATAAAATGGTTGTGATTATTTGTGGGACAAAGAGGTCTTTATAGCTAACATCAAGTAGGCCAAGCCGGCTTTGGAAAAGGTTTGCATTAGTGAAATGTTACTTCAGAACCAGCTGGCTGAGCACAAAAATCTTTTTGAGAAGGTTCAAAATAACTTGATGTATATTTAGCTTCTGGGGTGATGGCAAGTCAGATTTTTTTTTTTTTTTTTTAAATCACCACATTTTGAGGGCAGAAATATATCCCATTCAAGGTCAGGGTCTCTATAGCACTAGTTGCTGTACAGACACACAGAGTCAGACTCTTTGAAAAGTTTACAATCTAATTTAAGACAATATGCAAATGAGCTTGAGATACACAAATTATAGGAAAAAAGAATAAGGGGGTGGATGGTGGTAAAGTAATACATGAGTTTGCTAATAATTTTGTTTTTTTCTATTCAGCATAAATCCCACTGGCCCTATACCAATCCCTTAAAGAACATGTTCAGCAAGAGCGTATGGTTATTTTAAGAGTAGAGCCAACTTGGCACCCCACATTTTTTCCTTTCGTATTATTTCTCAGTTGAAGTCTTTCACCAACAGGGAATCTTAGTTGTTAACTAGATAGAGTCTTCAAGAACATTTATTCAAATATTTTCACATGCTGGGAGATCTGGGTAATAGAACTTCAGGAACAGGATCTCCTTAAGTCAATCAATGGTAGTTCAATGTGCACCTCCAGGGAAGAATAAAATATTTCTTAAACATTAGAAATACAGTCTTAACCGCTGATCTAAACTTCAATTGCTCCACCAAAACTAAAAATTTTTCATAAAGTTGCTAGTGCCCTTACAAGGGAATTTAATAACTCAGTCCTGTTATATTATCAGTTATTCTGATGATCAATCTTAATTTCTTGATGCCCTGCACCTGTCAATGCACTCAATGGCTTCTGTTCAGGTTGGAAAGGCCAATTTTCATTGATGCAAGTAGTACATTCTTTGGACTTTTTTTTTTTTTTTTAAACTATTTATAGGGGAATAATTATAGTATTTTATCTTAATCCAAATAAAAGATATTTGTATTAAGATCTACTAAGGTCACTGCCTGCTGAAAAAGGAGTATACTCATTTTAAATAAATCATGTCGTTTGATAACAGGTATGTAAAGTTTCTCTAATGCCTGAACATAATATTTTAAAGACTAGTAGTGTGCAAAATTTTAATCAAAACTGTGCTCTAGTACGCAGATAGCAACCGGAACTCCTGTAGCATTTGGGAAAGTTACAGTTTGTTGCCAACCTCTACATGAAAAGTTCCCCATGTATGAGCAAATTTGATTACAACTTGTACTTATTCAGACTTCAGTATATTCAGAACCTCCTTACCTTTCCTGCTTCAAGTTCTTTTTGAAAGTCTTCCATATTATTGGCCACCACCATATGATTTGTTAGGTCTTCAAAAGCTCTAAGACAAGAAAATACATTTAGTAAAGACAGACATGAGTATTCATCTTCTAAGTGAAGTCACCATCTGAACCAACTGTGCCGAGCCATCAAACACCAAATTACAAGAGAAAAAAGTACAAATACAGTTCTTAATCAGGATATTCGTCTACTGCTTTTGTTCCTCAAAGAAGAAATTCTGATGAATTAAAAGACAACTCTCTCTTCAGGCTGTTGCAGTTCCATCACACTATTAGACAAGCCCAAAGGGTTGGGAGATGGCACTACTATTTGGTTTGCAACTGAGGTTAATGTCTGAGTGAGCACAGCAGGGGCAGCTGCAATATGCTCAGCCTATGCAGCCAATGTGAAAAGAACAAAATACTAGCCAAGAACAGGCAGGACAGCATGTCATATGTTTTCAGCGTGTATCACGGTGTGAAGGGACTGAAAACTCTGGCAGAATCAGCAGGAGATGAAGCCACAGAAAAGTTAAGCATCACCAAGATCACCTCCGAGATGTGCCAGTGAAGTTGATTTCCTGGTTAAGACTGCTGTAATTGAGTGGAAGGTACTATAATAATGTTTGAAAGCTAAACCTAACTCTCGGGAATATCAAATCTCATTTACCTCTTTGGGAAGGTAATTTTCTGACATTCAAACACCTTAGTCAATTGATACTACAAATATAAACAGGTTTATATCAAGGATGATCTTATAATGTCTTCAAATCAGAATAGCAGGACTGTCTTTACCACACTTGACAACCCTGCACCTCACATATACAGGCCTCAAGAATATGAAAATCATATTCTTATGCATCACCTCATTACAGAGATTTTCCATATGTAGTAACTACAGATATAATTTTCAAAAGGGCCTAAGTGATTTAAGAGCCTATGTACCAGTGAAAGTCAATATGATGTAGGTGCCAAAGTGTCACTCATTTTTGAAAATGGAACTTTGGTGCTTTTGAAAATTTTACCTTAGAGCTAGACGTAAGCACCAATATTATCAAAGAATTTTGGTTTTTTGAACAAATTCTAAAAGTCTTCCAGCACTACAATTTTGCATAGTATCACTGCATCAAAAAAGTACAGGGGGCTCATTTTTAGATGTCAGTATCATATCATAAGATCTGAACTTGAAGGGCTGCTAACATTTGAAAATTCTATTTCACAGGCACATTTGGGAAACTTTTTGAGACAATCAGAATGAGCTTCTCAAACTGAAAAATGAAACAGTGCACAGAAAGACTTGTCTTGATGACTCTCTCTCCAGTTAAATCTGAATATGAAGAAATCTCTTCTACAGTTAAAATAAAGTCGTTTCAGTCACAGATGGCATATGATTTATTCCCTTGTAGACTAACTTGTTGTAAAGGTTAGCATGGATTTCCTCCAAAATGTGTCTGAGTTTATCCTCTGCCTCATGTTCCGCGAAGGTCAACTTCTGTCCTGTGTCTCTTCTGACAGCTACAAACTGACCGTTCTTCATATCTCGTGGTCCCACTTCAAGCCTGATGGGAACACCCTACAAGCAAAAATAATGCAATAAAAATTAGTGTAAACTGCAGAACCAGTCAGTCATTCTCAAAAGAGTACAGTTCATCCACTAAGATGCTTTTTTCAGAATGGATTCACTTGACATGATTTTTATTTCTCTTTGTCTCGCTCTCATACAATCATATGATTAACAAGAGAATTATTTTGCTGTCTTAATACCTGAAAAAATTCAGGATTGGGGCAAACCTAAAGCTGTATTGATTGTTTCGCCTTACCACAATACTACTGCAAGGTTTTTATGAACTTGAATTACGCTCATTTTACACTCTTCTGATAGTGTTTGAAACAGGAAATAGAAACAGCCTTCTTTCATTTGGATGAGTCCTTTCCAGATGACGCTATACATGTGAATAAAAGATGGCTACCTATGGGGAGTTCCCTAGAAAAGCTCCCAATCTCTTGCACGTCTCCTGGACTTAAGGTATTTAATTTTACTTATATGTTTAAGCACACTGTTCTTCTATGGACTGTTGAAATGGAAGTTACAAAGGACCTGTTACAGCAGACTGCAGTATTGTATAGTGCAGTATAATAAATAAAAGGTCAAATTAAGAGTCCTTTTCTTTAAACAAAAAATAAAAACAATACAAAATGCTTTCAGTATGCTAAAATACATACAATATCCCTCCCAGCTAAGTTCCCAAAACAATCTATTTAGATTTACATTTTCAGCAGCCAGTCAAGAGGGAATAATTTGTGGATGTGGCTGTTTATTAGCTAGCACAGGTGTTAGGCCTTTTCCTTTCTGAAAGAAATATAGATTCTCCCACAGCAAACAGAATTTTATTGTGTTCAAACAACGTTATGATCAATAATGCAGTGGAATCACCACTTTGTTTTCAATTGCTGGAAGTTTGACCTCCTTGAGGGTAAAAGAAACTGAAAGAAAAGATGAGGATTAGAAAATCCTTTGCATACCCATGCCCAGACTGGGCTACCAGTGATGGTGGTGGGAAAGAGAATCTGGAAAAGAGAAGAACTTTGTATATACTTGTTTATCCAAGCTCCTCTTTCACATGCAACCATCCTTGCCCGTGTGCTCCACCTAATGATTATTTTTTCAGGTGGTTGTTGATTTAAGTGTTTGTTATGTACACTGGCATTTCAACCATATTTAGACACTATTCTAAAACAACTAGAACCTAACTGACCTAATTACAGAGGATTGTTAAAATTACAATTAAATATAGGTTTACTAATTTATACCCAATATAACTCTACAATAAATGATTTATTCTAATATTGGCCTGGCACAGCATGTTTAAACGGTATTAGCACAAAGTTTTAAAAAAGATTCTTGAAAACAGCTTCACTAAATGTTAATACTGATGGTGGTAGAACACTTGAAGGCCTAAGAGAAGTTAATTACTTAATATTTCCATTGCTTTTTAAACCTTATGACAAAGGGCCTGTGACTTTTCAACTCCTTATACACACAGGGAAACGTTTACTTCTATTCCAAGCCAGATGTAAAGGTACCAAAATGCTATCAGCACCTGGCATCATATAAACTTGTAACAATAATATTGTTTTTTCATCTACAAAATGCCATTTGAGATTCTGGGAGAATACCCAGTATCTCCACCTCTTTGCTCTCAGGCTGGTCTACACTACATACTTACTTCCATAAACCTGCATTGTTCAGGTGTGGGAAAAATCCACACTCCTGAGTTACGTAACTATACCGAACTTAACCCCACATGTAGACAGCACTATGCTGGTGAGAGAGCTTCTCCCAGTGACATAACTCCACCTCCGCAAGAGGCGGTAGCTATTAAGTTGAAGGGCGAGCTCTCTCCCTTCGCCTTTGAGCATCTTCACCTGACGCGCTGCAGCTGCGCCGATGTAAATTTGTAGTGTAGCTCTGCCTGAAGACTGATGCACCTCATTAGTAAGAGGCATGGAAATGGTCACATGCAGAGTTTGAGTTAATGAAGAGCAGTGCTCAGCAAGTGGACGCTGTAAAGGGATTGAAGAAGCCACCATAGAAGCTACCTGCGACCTTCTCACAGACTGAAGTCTCTTTGCAGGAGTCTCACACACAGCTATTGTCATAAAACTTCTCAGACTGTAAGGTCTTTAGGGCAGGAACTGTCTCCAAAAGTCTAGAAGGTGTCCAGTGCAACAGAGCAGCAAAGACACTTAGCACCTCTGGACACTACGTAATTATACAATATTAAACAAGTCAGCAAGTTGGCATCCTCCAGAACCTCAGAAGTCTCACTTGGAATTTAAAACTAAATATAACCCTGCCCTCCCCCCGAAAAAAACATACACACTTCCTTTCTAGTTTGTTCATGGTGAAAAGCACTTCTTACCCTGTGAACTTAGTGGGACTAAGCAAAATAAGTGCTGTTTTCCTGTAAATCACAGCCTTAACATCATACCATTTTCATACTGTAACATTCTGACAAAGAAAAGTTCTCTCTAGGATAGCAAGCTAATGCACTGGGCTGTCTTCTCTGGAAACTAAGATTGAAATTCTATCATACTTTGCAAACGAAAAAGAAAGACTATCACCAAACAATTTGGTATAAGTAGCACATCTCTGTTTAAGAGGTATCAGACTGGAATGGCATAAGTTTTGTAGAAGTCAAAAGAGGTCTATAAACAAAGTTGTGTGTGAAAGCACACACAGTGCCTGCCTATATCACACCAGGCTCAAGTGAGCACAAATTCCCCTCAATTTTGTGAGCAAAAAATTCAAACACTTAAAAATAGAAGTATTTATGAATCTTGTTTCATTACTGCAACTATAAGGGTGGGAGGGGGGGAACAGATTCCATACTGGGAGCACAAACACTCAAATATTAAGTCTCTTACTTCTCAAAATGGCTCTGGAGTCGCATTTTAGACCGACATTTTTCATGACATTTTTGGTTGCACTTATGAATCATTTATAAAGGATTTATAAACAGATTTTTAAGCATATCAGAAGGTATTATAATAGATTGTAAGCCAAGGTAGTAATCAACCTATTGCCTCTGTTGGACTCTCTGTAACAATTAACTGTTTATTATAACCATAATCTATTAACCTTTAACACACTACTCAGAAATGGAGCTTTAGGATAAAGTGTGACATTTTCACTCTTTAGGTGCAATGCGAGATTTTTTTCAAGACTCTTTGGACTGCATAGGAGGTTCCTGCATCATCTTATACTGAAGTTTGACATTTGAACATTTACACAAACGTCCAGCTCTAATGCCATAGAGCCCCATTTTGTCTTACTGTAATTTCTCATCACTTTCTGTATAGTGTAATGTACATTTTATTTAATCCCGTTCTTGATACTTGGTCTGCTTTATTCTCTTCACTTTTCAGATATCTTGTTTATATGCAGTTTCTCTGTTTTCCTGAGGACTGAAGCTACTTTTAACCATAGTATTTGAGTGATGAAGTAGTTGCCTTTCTGATAAATAAAAAGTGTTCTTTATTTAGTGGTACCATGCAAGACGATCTTGTATTTTCCATTTTGCTCAACTAGGATATCATTAGCTAGTGTTACTCTTGGCAGAATTTTACAAACGTGCAATGCAGAGTTTTACAGAAATTAATGTTTTTTGCACAGAATTTCCTTTCCTCCCACAGAAATGGGCTGCAGTGCTGCTGGCTGCAACTAGAGACCGCTGGACCCAGCAGAGCCCAGGTCACACACAGAAGAGAGCGCCAGAGGGAGAAGGAGAGAGTTAGTGTTTAACAGCTCCAGTTCCCCTCACACCCTTAAGGAAGGTGGTGGCAGTGCAAAACAAACTCCGTGCAAGCCTGAGAGCCAGCATCAGGCGGTTTCTCCCTCTGGATCTTGGGGCTCTGAGGGGTAAGGGAGCAGGTGTCTGGGCTGGCGGGGCCCATGGATGGGCTCAGGGAGGGGATGGGTGTCTGGGATAGAGGACGCCCTGGGACTGGTTTTGGTGGGGGAGGGGTGGTGGTGATTCATGCTGTATCAACAATTGACCATTTTTCAATGGACTTTAGACAGAAAATATTTGCCTGCAGAGAATACAAAAAAGTCCACATGAACATACATTAAGATCTACTGAAAAGAAATTTACCTTAAGCTCCCAGTGATTGAACTTCCAACCAGGTGAATAGTTGTCTCTTAAATCAGCACGTACGCGGACATTGACACGGAGCAGCCTTTTAAGATATTCATTACATTTCTTCATCAGTGCCTCTTTGTCCTCTTCAGAAAGAGAATTTGTGATGCCACAAGGAATAATTACAACCTGTGACATGACGCAAGTAAAAAGAAAAAAAGATATATACAGTAATGGAAAAAGTTGTTCCCAATTATTGTAATGTACCATACCAAAAATACCAAAAGAATCAACCTTAAAGTGTTGAGTTGAGGATGTGGTATGTTTAAGGAAACAGTGTTGTGGTGCTAAATCTGGTTAACGTCTTTCGAAACCCCTATTTAAGAAACTTTCACCAAGTATTACAAATAATCTAATTTTGGGTAGACAGACAAGCGATATCTTCTAAATTTTCTATCACAAGTAATATAACTCGAGAACCAACCTGACAACTCTTACTGATTGCATACAGAATGCTCTACAAGTATTATTTTCAGTACCCCTACATTAAAAAAAGTTCTTTTCATCAGGCATCCAACAGACAATATTGATTAATCCCATTGCAAGACAGGAAAGGAAAAGAGGTGAGGCTGTTTGACTGAGGTAAAGTTACACCATCTGAACCAATTAGACAAGTCATTTTTACACACCTGAATACAAGCTACCCGAGGTGGTAGCACCAAGCCCATATTATCTCCATGGATCAATGTCATCACACCAATGGTCCGAGTTGAAAGGCCCCAAGAGTTTTGATAGGCAAACTGTTTTTCTCCTGGTATCTTGGGATCTTCAAATACGATCTCAAACATTTTTGAAAAATTCTGCCCCAGATGGTGCGATGTTGCTCCCTGAAAGACACATATAGAAGTCTCTGCTCAATAGAAATTTACACTGACTGCTAAGTGTAAGGTCAGCAACAACCCTTTTTGCTGTCCTTTCTTTCAAAAATAGTGGAAAAAAAAATGTATTAATATATACCTGGATAGCTCTTCCACTGGCAGATACATATGCTTCCACAGTGGTTGTATAGTCTCCACCTGCAAATTTCTCTTTCTCAGTTTTTCTTCCTTTCACAATAGGTATTGCCAGGAGTTCTTCATACACCCGAGCATAGAGATCAAGAATCTGCAATACCTATGATTAAAACCTTTAAGTTACTTCAGTGATTTGGATTTACTGAGTTACTCTTCAAACATTTTCTAAATTCAAAATATTGCTGAATGGTGTGACTGGCCTACAACTGTATAAAAACCTGAACATCCTACTTGTCTTTTCTCTTCAAATAAAACTAAAGAGCAATGTTACTTTTCACTCATTTTGAGGTTTTATAGATGTTTTCTGTAAAACAAATATTTAAGCCTAGAAACCATTAAACAAAGAGTCATTATTACACCGGTGTCAGTCAGACTCCATATGTAATTAAGTGCAAAACAAATCAAAACAGGGATTCAAAGCTTGTTATATTTGAAGATATGGCATATCATCCCTGTTTGTGCATGTAATGTACATTGAAAACTGAAAAGTCAATTAACTAGTTTGTCAGTTATAATTCATTATAAGTTGATACTTTACAAAAGTGAGAATCCTGTGTCACCTCTTCTTTAAATATACCTCTACCCCAATATAACCGACCTGATAGAACAAGAATTCGGCTATAACACAGTAAAGCAGCGCTCCGGAGGGAGGGGAGGAGGAGGGAAGCGGGCAGCGCTGCGTGCTCCAGCAGATCAAAGCAAGTTCAATATAACTCGGTTTCACCTATAACGCGGTAAGATTTTTTGGCTCCCAAGGACAGCTATATCGGGGTAGAGGTGTACTAACTTCACAGACACTTCAAATTTTCCGGGTAGTTAAACCGCACTGAAATGTCATGCATATGATATACTTGAGGAAATAAAGTTGTATAGGCCAGGAAGGATTGATTTAAAATCAACAATTTTAATCATTACTTAAATCCGCAAGCAGGAAATCTTGATTAAAATTATAAATTTTAAATTTTAGATTTGTACTTTTTAGTTATTTTTCTAAATAAAGATTGATAACCATTAAAATGTGTTGATTTTAAACTATACAAAGCCTTTACATTAAATTTGGTACTACTTTTTGCTAACCAGGAGTATATACTGTATCAATAATATTTAAGCAATTACATAGCCTAACTTTTTACTAGATTAAAATTTTAAATAGTCATGTGTGTCAAGACCAATTTGAATGGAAATTCAAATTTCATTAAAAATGTGCTGAAACAGCATTTCAAGTTTTTTTTATTAAATAAAACTACCTTAAATAAGCTGAATACATAAGAAAAACGTCTATCCATTGATAATATATATCTTCCTTTGTTTAATAAATCAGTTATCTTAGTTAGTGATCTGAACTTATTATTTCTTGTCACTCAGTCCTTCAAGATTCTATAAACAAGTAGATTGAAGCCTCTTCCACATAGTTTTCATGCATAGAAAGGAAGAGGAAAACGAACTTTTCTGCTTTTTCAAAACTCAACCAATTTCTTAACTTTGAATGAAAAAAAGTCATTGAACTGAACAGTTGCAAGAGAGGCTACTGCTTTCAAAAGCTGGGTTAGCGCTTCAACACACTGGTTCTGGTGCTTAGCCAGCAAATTTTTACTAGCTTAATATTATGTTTTGCACTGAATTTAAATTATTTCAACAGATAACACCACAGCAGAACCTCAGAGCTGCAAAACACCTGGGAATGGAGGTTGCTCATAACTCTGAAATGTTTGCAATTCTGAACAAAACGTTGCAACTCTTTCAAAAGTTCACGACAGAACATTGACTTCATATAGCTTTGAAACTTTACTATGCAGAAGAAAAATGTAAACTGCTAAAATATAATTTAACAAAATATTGTACTGTATTTGCTTTTTTTGGCGCAAGGGACGGGGGGATGGGCGGCTTGGTGTTGCCTAATTATGTATCCGGTTCCAAATGAGGTGTCTGGTTGACTGGTCAGGTCGCAACTCTGGTGCTCGTAACTCCAAGACTCTACTCAGAGTTTAGGCTTCACATAGGCTGTCATTTTCAAATTTAACAAAACTAATTTAAATTAAAAAACCCCAACTTGAAAAGTCCAATTTTTTTTTTTTTTAAGTTAAAAAAAATACTGGGACTTCAGGCCAGCAATCATGGGAACCGCAGGCAGCTAACAAACCATGCTGGGCATAACAGGTCTGTTTCCATCATTCTGAAGGAAATAGTGGGACTTGCTGTGAGTCTGTCCAGGCAGAGTCTAGGAAAGGGCAGGAGACTTCACGATGTCAAAGGGTAAGGGCTTCATCCTGAAGCCTGCAAAAGAAGATCTGTAGAGGATCTGACCAAAGGACTGTTTGGGAGCTTTATAGGAGGGGCAAATTTGCGATATAAGGGATGAGAAATCCACTCTGTTCCCAATGATGTCACAGTGGGGGAGAAACAAATAGACAGGATACTAATTTCCTCTTGTAGCAAAGTGCACTCCTGGAACCAACAGACACTTTGGGGGAGGGGGAGTGGGCAGTAAAATTGGTGGCAAACTAACTCAAGTACATTAGGAAGCAGTGACCATTGGTCAGCTAAAGATTATCTCACCCACCTTGTCTCTCTTTCATAAGTATAAATCCTGTACTGTTACAGAGTCAGGTCACTTTCTGAAAGCAAAGATCAGTAATAGTTAAAAACATTCAGTGCTTTGTACCTCTTCTGCTGCATCTTCATACGTAGCAAATGCTGTGTGTCCTTCCTGCCAAAGGAACTCACGAGTGCGCAGGAAAGGCTGAGGATGTTTGAACTCCCAACGCTGCCAAGAAAAGGAACTTTTTCAAAAAAAAAATTCAAATTCAGTAGCATAACCGTGAACTACTTAGATTAAGTTTTTTAAAAAGCTATTTCTTTGGCATTGATCAAAACTCAATTTTTCACTTGTATGCCACTCTGCAAATCCCAAATTTTGAGATTAAAAAAGAAGAAGTTTGGATTTTTTTAAATAAAGGAGTTAAACATACTTTCACAATGTGATCCTTTTAAACTAGTATTTTATTTAATTATTAATAAAGCATATACCTAGGCCTACATGCCAAAACACATTACAAAATGAAAATCTTAATCGCTTATATTTTGATTAATATTGATATGATGCCATCTCTTATGGAACGATTGTCCTAATAAATTTAGAAAAGATTTTAAGTATACCAAATTTCCTGTGATGTGCTTCACTTTTAAAAAACAAATGGTTGACTAAATGCACCTACCACTACGTTGCACCACTGATTAACCTTTATAGGAAGATCTCTATGTGACTGCACCCACTTTGCAAAGGCAGGATACATTACTGCAAAAGAAGAGAACAAAAAAAAAATTTTTTTAATTATCTGAGGAACTATAACATACATACTTTGTGCTCCCTTGTGAGGATTTCACTCTTCACATCTTCTGTCCCACACAAGCGAAATTCTGCAATGGACACATAACCTTAAAGAAAGGAATACTTTTGCTTCGCTCCAACTCCTCAGGTAAATATGTGGCTTGCTGCTGGTCTGAAGCAAAAATGGTTTCACACTTACCCAGAAATCAAAACACATCTACTTTAGTGACTTTTTACGAAGGTGAAGGGGAAACCTAGCTACTTTTTACATGCAGTTAGTTTTCATATTATTAAATCACTGCCCTTCACTAAGACTAGAATATTTAGATGCATCTAGATTCATACATACAATCAGTTAAATAAGAAATTTTCATGATAGCACACAATCATATTACAGTATACTAAATTGTATCATATTTAACTGAGTTGCTCCACTTTTGTATCTTAGTTATATTTAATGACTTTACAATCTGAATATTAATGAAAAAAGAGGTCCATAAGGTAAAATACAAAATGAACAACGAAAATGACTTTTTTTCTTAAAAGCAAAATTGAATAAAAACCTTTCATCCCCAAAACTTCAAAATATTAAAGAAAATTCCAGTCAAAGGGCTTTTGAAAGTATTAAATAAGAAAACTTTAAATAATTTGCGATTTGTGTGTAAATGAAACTTATAGCTAGTTTATTGGAAAAATTTAGAAATGTTTCAAGTTGTGATGAAAATTGAATTTTTTTCCTGCAAGATTTTTCCAATGTTCAACATAGTGTCCTACCTATTAGACCACCAACTGGTCTCAAAACCACAAAAGGATTCTGCTGTAGCACTTACTCATTCAGAAACTGCTGATTACTTGCAAGTTAGCGTCTTACCTGTTTCACTTGTAGGACGTACAGCAATTGGTTCAGCCAGCTCTGTTTTACCAGATCTCGTAACCCAAGCAACCTAAACATTTAAAATATTAAGTTTTCTTCAACTTGATTTATTTTTATTTAAAATAAAAATAGATCTTAAAGTTCTAGGTTCCCTATCACCTTCATTAACTAACAATATAATCAAATCTAAGCAGTATTGAAATAATTGTTCCAACAAGAACTGACAGACACCTGCATAGATTCCTTTCCCTCTTCGTAATGGAAAGTAGACTTCCAAGCCCCTTCCAAAAACAATATCAAAGAAGGGTTTACAAACTTTTAACTGTTTTATATTTGACATTGCCTACTGGACTAGGAGCAGCAGCAAAAGTTGTTTGCACAGCTTCTAGTTGTAAGAATATAAAAATATCTGCCTACATCATTTATCTGAGCACGGTCCTTAGTTTTTAATAAGAAACAGTTTAGCTAAAGTTAGCTGTAGTGCATGAGTGGAGTAAACAGAATTCTGATGTGTACCTCAGGGGCAAAGTCAGCAATATGAGTCTTCTCTTTCTCCAGAGCAGCCTGAGACACAAACATGGGAAAGTAGCAGTTTTCTACACCAAGTTTCTTGATCTCACCATCGAAAAAATCCTTGATGGTTTCCCAAATGAAAAAAGTCCATGGACGAAGAATGTAGCAGCCACTCACATCGTAGTATTCAATCATCTCTGATTTTGTGATCACCTGTCAAGAAGATATTTTTAAGATATTAAAAAGTTATATTTGCATGCACAAAAAAGCACTACAATAATTTAAACCTAATGACACTCGCTCACAATAAGTTGATCAATCAGCAGTTTAAAATGGCTGCAATTTAAAACCAAAAAACCCAAAGAGAGCTTGTAAACAAAGATTTAACAATTATATTTAATAATTTCCTCCCAAGAAATGGAGGGGTTGGTGCAGAAAAGGTAGAGGCTCAGATACTACAGGGAAAAGTGCATATTTTCTGGCATCACTTACAGATCACCTCTATGACCAATTATGGAGTGGTAATAATTGGTTCTGCAAGGATTTTGATACAGTTCCTTAATCCAAAGAGATAAAGAGTGTCAATGCAGGACCTTGAACGTGAGTAATAGGGTGGGAAATGTAAGGGGTCCTTAGATCTTAATGAGGGAATGCAGGTGGTCAATCGCTCCCTCACCCTAAGAAAAAACAAGCATAGGCCATTTTAATGATCAATGTTCTTCACTCACTACAAAAGGCCATCAAACATATTATTCATTAATTGTGGCAGATGTCAGGGTTGGTGAAACCTGCCAGTTTGACAGTGGTGGAGACAGTCTATCTATCCAGAAATCCGGTACTGTAAGCTTCCCTCCATGCCCCATCAACGTCCCTCAAACGCTGCCCTACCAGGACTACCTGAAGCACTGTATTAAGGTCAAACTCATTTCGTACTGATCTCCCATAAAAAATGGTAGAAACTTTTGGTTACAAACCATCCTGAGCTAAACTCAGACTGCTAACTAACATCCATCAAATACTTACCAAGATCCTTAGTGTTTCACTGCCAGAACATATTTAATGAATAAGGGTTTGGTTTTTTTAAGTACGCGACCATTATATAACTTATAGCTTCACAAGGTTACACAAAACTTGGAAACAGATGTCCAGAAATTAAAGAAAAATGCAGAAAGCAACTTAAGGAACAGGAGTTATATTACCAAAAAAAAAATAAAGGAGTGGCCAAAAAAAATCCATAGTTTTGTGAAATAGGTGAAGTGAAACAACTCCTTAATTCAAAGTGATGCACACTTACCTGAGAAAACCAATCAGAAAGATTTTCTTCTTTTTTAGCTTCTAGACCGAGCCTATGGAATTTTAAAAGAACAAAACCCTGTAGTTTAGGTCACTGTCAAGTGGTGAAGGTAGCAATAAAGCTGCATGCTTTAATGTTTTTTTGGGGGAAAAGTCCCTTTTAATGTAATTAAAAATCTTTGGTTAAATGTTAAAGCATATTTACTTCAGTGATCTGCAAACACCCTTTTTAGCCTATCCTTCCAAAACCTACCCCTCCCAAATTTAACTTGTTTCAGATCACGATGCTCCCTCTCTAACAAGACAAGAGGAGCATTCATACAAATCTCAGCTGTTCCTGTTTAGATCCCCCCTGCACCACAGTTACATGCCTCAATGCATCAAGCTGTGAAATTAAAACGTCCAAATAAAAGCCTGATTGGAGCATAAGGCTGATCCAGACACTTAAGTTTGTTTCTTTTAAACCCTAAGTTTCATAGCTTCACTAATGCTATTGTTTGGCTAGAGTTTTGTGAAGCTGTTAAGGTAACTAACTTGCTTGCTCTCAGAAGGCTTTTTGCCTCAGAAAAAATATTAGTTTTATTTCAAACGAAAGATTAATCCTACCACCTCAACCAAAATAAACCATATTAGCAATAATAGCAAGATCTTGCACGAAGCTGAGCTCCATCAACTCCTAGCAAAGTCAATGACAGTAGATCACGTATTAGGTGCTCAGATCAGGTTTAAGACTGCAGAATCCAGTTTTCTTGCATAGTTTCTGATTCTCCACCATCTCTGCCAATAATATGTAATATTTGTAAGGAATATGGTGCTTATTTTATAGTATGTAATTTACAGTATAAGGGTTTTATTCCCTCCTTATATTAACTATAAATTAGAAATGAACATGATGGAAAAAATTTATTAATGGAATGTGGCATTGTGTATTCCCACACTACCAACTGATAACTAAAAATGTAAAAATATTGCTCTTGATTTAGCTCTGCTCAGCCCTCCCAAATTAGATTTCCTGCAAATAGATCGCTAATTTCTTTACCTGGTCTGTTTCTTAGGCCCTTGACCTTCTCCTGGACCATCTGAGGAGAGGCCATTACCACCCTGGTCTTTCTGATAGTCTTTCTTCTGAGTATCACTCTGTTTCTGTTGCTTATTCTGCTTTTCAGACTTGTTCTCCTTCTCTTTTTTTCTCTTGTCTTTATCCTCAACCCCAATGGCAGAGACAGGTTTATAGTCTAGTCCTGCAAGAGACTTGTACTGGGCCTTCAGTTGAAGCAGTTCCTGCACTGCTGTATCTATTTTATCCTTTGGTTTGAAGTCATTCCCATGGAAGAACAAACAAAGAGAAATCAATATGAATCACAGGTGTAAATGGACCTACAGATGTTCGTTCTCGTGTGCGCGCTCTCTCTCTATATATATACACACGCTACATCTTCTATTCCTGGGGAAATTCTGCGACAAAAAATTAAATTCTGCATAAAGTATGCAGAATTTGTAAAATACCATATTTGTCAAAATAACGCAACATAATCACACCAGTTTCAATTATTTTGGTAATTTATTTAAACTACAATACAATGGATGGAGAATGGTAGTGAGGAGCAGTGGAAAAAATCCCCCAACCCCCTTTGTCTAAGTAATGTAGCTAGGTTTGACCCTTTATTTCTAGTTATTAGTCAACAAATATATGCAGCCATATGCTCAGTATTACATCATACGCAACTGAAGAGCAAGTGAGGGCTAGGGAATCAAACTCACAATTTATATTGGCTACTGACCATCTCCAGAAAGGTCAGTAGCAAATAGCTCATGGAGCACATTTTGATAGGAGAATTTTTCAGCCCAAAATTTAGACCAGTTCTAATCACTAAAGAACTCTTTAAATATTTATAAGGTCATACTGTCATTTACAATAAGGCTCCTTTATACCACTCTGGCAATATAAAGGAGCCCTAAAACTTTTACACCTCTTTTACTTATACGGTTTTACTTTTACACTCTTGGGGGGAAAATTCACTCAGAACAATGGGAACACTCCACTAAGCAGGCAGACTGCTACATTCTGCTCTGCCCGAGGGGACATTCTGCTCTGCCCCACACTTACCTCCATGCCAGGCATGCTGAATTGCGAGCAAGAGGGACAAAGTCATTTGCTCACACTCCCAGCCCTAGCCCTAGCCCCAGCCCCTAGTGGTGACTGACATCTCCCCACGCACACATCACTAGCCCTGCTCTAACATCAACAGATGTCTAAGGTTATTTTTAAGGAAGTTGTGTTTTTAAAAAGTTTACCTTTTCTGCTTTTCCTGCTTTTAGTTTACGGACTTCTTCTCCTTGACAAGCCACCTTGTTAAACAGAGCTTTAGCTTCTGGTGCGTCTGGGCCACTGATTTCTGTGTTTGTTGTTTGGGGTGAAGCAGATATCTGAGTTGCTGACACGTGTCCTGGCTTGTAGTCCTGCCCAGTCTTTTCTTTATACTCTGCTTTCAGAGAAAGGAGGAGTTTCACTGCTTCATCTACTTTATCCTACGGGGAAGACAAAAAAAATTCAATGGTCACTGGAGAGGATTCAAAAGTAGGCTAAGAAAAAATCTTTTTTCTCTACTAAGAAAAGGCAACAAATAAAACTGGGCAGGCAGCGGAATCCAATCTGTATCTGGCCATAAGCAAAAGGTGTGTGGTGGTTACAGAATGAAAAGAACAGCCATCACACAATGTTGAGTGCTACCAGGATTGAAGCAGAATGGAGCTCTCTGATCATCTTGTTAACAGCAATCTATTAACAAGGGTTATAGCAGAACACTGAAGAAAGTGAAAAAGCCTTTCCTCCTTCAGGAGGAAATAAGATCAAGGAGGGTATTCAGAGAGACCAGCAGATTCTGAGAGCAGATGAATTTTGCTCTCTTGCTTCTTCTTGGTGCTATAACTCAAGGAAACAGATTTTCCTTTTAAATTCATTCTGTGGCTAGGGAAAGCCTCATTACTTTGGTAGTTTGAACTAAAGGTACTTCTGTTCTCCCCACACCATACCACGTTACACTGTTTTAAAATTAACTGCACGACCAGGATGGAATTTGAGCACTGATTCCTCCGTCCACGTGCCAGTCCGACTTTTCACATATAGTGGGACTGTGATGGTAAGAGAAGAATTTTAGAACTGCAAACCTCTTCTGAGATACAGGAATACTTCACTGGATTGAACACAAGATTGGTGCTTTAAATGTCAGAGGCAGAACAACAATTTAGGAGAATTAGTTCAGGGTTACTTGGTGGAAGATTTCCACCCAGTGGTAAAATGTGGAAGAGTTAAAATTGAAGAAACTCTATATTTACCACTATTATACCTTTGAAGCTTTCTCTGCTTTGAGTTTGCGAACCACCTCCCCTTGTTCAGCTACATTATCATAAAGAGTTTTGCTGTCTATTGAGCTAGAGGGTGTCAAATTATTGCAGGATACAGGAGAAGGAAGAGTAGCAGCAGAAGAGTATGTAAGAGGAGGATCTGTAAGTGGATTTCCAGGTTCGTATTCTTGACCTGTTTTTTGTTTATATTCTGCCTTTAATGTTAAAAGCACTCTCACAGCAGCATCTATCTGATCCTGAAGCAAGAAAAGAACACAAGATGTAGGTAAAGGTAGAAACAAAATAATGGAAAAGATAACACAATCTTTACTAGAGTAGCACTACAACATTGGTTCTCAAACTTTTGTAGGGGGAGAGATAGCTCAGTGGTTTGAGCATTGGCCTGCTAAATCCAGGCTTATGAGTTCAAACCTTGAGGGGGCCACTTAAGGATCTGGAGCAAAAATCAAATACTTGGTCCTGCTAGTGAAGGCAAGGGGCTGGACTTGATGACCTTTCAAGGTCCCTTCCAGTTCTAGGAGATAATAATAATTGGAGATACTTTTTTTTTTTTTTTACTGGTGACCCCTTTCACACAGAAAGCCTCTGAGTGTGACACTCCTCCCACCCCTTATCAATTCAACACTTAATATATTTAACAGCGTTATAAATGCTGGAGGCAAAACAGGGTTTGGGGTGAAGGCTGACTGCTCGTGACCCCCCATAATAATCTCCTGACCCCTGGAGGGGTTCCAATCCCCAGTCTGAGAACCCCTGCACTACGCTAACTGCTGTAACACACTACCTTAGGGCCAAATTCTGTTTGCCTGACTCTCACAAGCAGATCCCAGGAACGAACAAATCTCTAATAAGGGAAGTAGGATTTGGCTCTTTGTAATTTTACTTTTGTTTGTCAGACCTACTGCAACAAGTCACACACTAAGGATCCAATCATACAGCAGTCACACATTCATGGCTCCCCAGTGAAGTCAACTTGGCCCCATGTGGGCACAACAGTCCAGCCACGTTCAGTACATTGCAGGATTGGGGGCCAAGTAGGTTAGACTATTAACTGAAAAATATTAAATGGGGGCTGTCAATAAATCAACAACAAAATTTCGGTTATTCACCCCACTCTCGATTAGTTTAAGCACTACAGCTTGCTTTTCATCATTTATGTCTATGTCATGTAGTTCATTTAGCTTGCACAATAAAAATGATCTAGTTAGTTTCCCTTTCTGGTTCTCATGGACTAGCACAAGACTGTTGTGAAGCCAAATAAAACAATGTTGGAGAATTAAAGAACCTAATTGAAATTAAAAAAAAAATAAAATAATGAAAATACAGAACCTAATGGGAACAGAAACAAGTTCAACAAAACCTACAGTTAGGGCTTAAACTAAGCTCAATGTCTCTCTTTCCATTAAGAAGCCTTTAGTATTCAGTGTCATGATACCTTTGAAGTGTTCTCTGATTTAAGTCTGCGAACCACTTCACCTTGTTCAGCTACGTTACTGTATAGAAATTTGCTGTCTATTGGAAAAGTAGGAACAGGAGAAGGAATGAGCACAGCAGGTGGGTTTTCAGGTTGGTATTCCCGGCCTGTCTGTTGTTTATAGTCTGCTTTTAGCATTAGAAGCACTTTCACAGCAGCACCTATCTGATCCTGAAGCAGGAAGAGAAAGGGGGGGAAAGAAAGTTGTAGAAAGAATAAGATAAGTTGGACTGAACAACAGATCCTTTTTTTATAAGAAGTAATACCAAGTATACAAAACCTCGAGTATTGTATTTTCATAGGCTATTTATAACTATTAGTTCACCACAATTTGAGTAGATCTGGTAAAGAAAAAACCATTTACTTTTGAAAGTAAAGCCTCAGACATTTATATGTATTGTTGCAGAAATTCGGAACCCCAGTCATGGACCAGAGCTCCACTATGCTAGGCAAACGAATGCCTATTAGAAATATTTTGCTTTGTACATTTGCAACAGTCCTCTAGAATACAGTACTACTAGAGCTACAATATGTAGATATGTGCCTTCATTTAGATTCTTTAATGCCACAAAGAAAGCCTAATTGCCAAAATATTTAATCACTAAGCAGGAAATGTCAAAAAAGTTTTCCTTCTTTTTGTGATCGGCTTTCCTGTTGTTCAAAATAGTTCCATATACTCACCAAAAACTGCAGTCAAAAGAGAAAAATCAGCAAGTGCTTATCAATTTTTACATTTATATATTTATGAACAATTTTAAGCAGGGAAACTCCTTCTTGAACTGGTAGATTCCAAATGGTTGACCTAATTCAATCACTTTTGAAAAATGTTGTGTAGAATGAGGGAAACAGACTATGACTGAAAACTTTTGCCAGGGACCAGTTTGACATTCCGTATTTGGTTTGGGTGGGAAGACTGGTTTCTGAGAAGAACAAAAATCTGGAAAATGTAACAGTTCTGCTCACATCTAAGGGACCTAATTAACATTCCTCATAAATATTATTGGGACAGAATTAATCACATCAGTGCTACTTGGAGAACAACACTTGAGAACAAAGGTCCTAGAGGAACCCAACCCAAGTGAACTTAATGAAAGCAAGGGAGGAAAAAACATATGTTCACTTACATCCTGGGAAAGAACGTTAAACTATACAAATATTCATGAAATACTAGTCTCTTAACTAGTTTCTTTAAAAACAACCAAACAACCAAAAAAACCCCTACCTTAGGTGCTCTCTCAGCTTTCAGTTTTCTGACCACCTCCCCTTGCTCAGCTACTTTATCATAAAGAGCTTTGCTGTCCAGATTGCTGGAGATCTGAGGTGTCGAAAAAACATTTGGCACTGCTACAGGAGGATTTCCAGGCTTATACTCCTGACCTGTCTTCTCCTTGTATTCCACCTTCAAGGCCAATAGCTGTTTCACAGCTGCATCAATATCTTCCTTTGCAGCCTTTTTACCTTTCAAATCACGAACTACATCACCCTGAGCAGACACTCTGTTGTAAAAGACCAGGGGGTCCTCAGATGGAGCAGAGGCTGGAATACAGACATCAGCAACAAGTGGAGCAGACTTTACCTTTGAAGCTGAACTAGCCTTTGAAAACAGAAGCAAGTTCTCAGTGTTTCCTTTTTAAAAAAATATAATAGTAATGTTATTTACGAAAGCCTTTCCTAAAAACCTTATTTACCTCTTTCTTTGCAGTTTCTGCTTTTGTCTTCTCTTTTGAGCCAGATGTTGGCATTTCCTTTGTGTGTCCATCAGGGATATAAATCAAAACACATGGGGCTTCTTTACAGCTATATGGGCTACAGAAAGAGATTAAAAGAACTAATGTTTTATACATGAATTACTATAGGGCCACTGCACCAATAGAAAAGCAGCATGCCTACCAAACACTTGTGTGGGGGGAAAAGAGAAAAGATATTCAAAACCACTTCTTACCCTACACACTCATTACATACACTATTGTAAAAGCAATGGCATTTCTGATTGCAACTACTTAATGTTGTCAGTTCACATTCTGTATTGATCAGTGTACTGTGTAATGGATGCTTCTTTCTCACACAATTTCTCCATCTCACAGCAACCTCTCTTCTGGGATCTAATTCTCATCTCATTTAGTTGAAATAGCAGCTGAATGCAGCTTTCCCATCTCTTCTGCATAAAAATCCAAATTTGGCCATCTGGATCTTTTTTTTTTTACAGCACATTCTAAAGACTTTTAGGCTTTGCAGCCAGCATATTCTGTAGAGGGGAAACAAATCAAGTGTTTGATAGTGGATGGGATCGTAAGGGAATCTTATATACACTGATAATGAAAAACTATTCAGTGTTTCACTCTATTAGATATATACCTAATATAAACATGCTTTTCTCTAATCAGGCAATCACCTATTTTATTCCATCTCTGGGATTCTTGATTTACATATTCATAATGAATACAAGGAAAATTGACTCCCTCATTATTTCAGTTTCCTTGTGCTCACAGTAAATGTCACCTGGATGACAGTGCACGTATACATGAAGGCTTAACAAACACAGGCCTAAAATGACATTAAGATTTTTATTTTAAACTATATTTAACATTTGTATATAGTGCCATAGTTGTGCAACTCGTTTAATTGCAAACGTTATACCTAGCACAATGCAAGATATAGAAATTGGTGTGTATATTAGAATGTTTTTAATTTTTGCTGGTCAAGAAAAAAATAAATTTCTTCCTTGAGACTTCAGTGTTTGTGCATGAATGTATTAAAAACAAAAATGCATTAAAAAACAGATGTTACAGATCTATAATGGCAATTCTCAGACTATATATGGAATTTATTTACAAAGCTGCTTACCTAACTGGTTCATACGGTTGATCACAAATAAAAAATCCTCTTCTCTGAAGTTGTATAATGTCTCCTTTTTTCAGCTCCATAAGGCAAGGATCACCTATCATCAGATCTTCTTGCTGTAACAGTTAAAAGCAAATTAAGACCATTTCTTATGAGCATTGTTTAAAATAATGCTAAAAATTATTGTAGCAGCATTGAAGGATTCCAGAAATGTTCCAAATTCACAACTGCTGAAGTGTCAATTAATCCCAATGCGAATGGATAAGATGCTCTCAAGGAGATGTGCTAGCCTGAGAATATGCTAGGGTGAAAGAGAGCTTCCAAACCATCAGTGCCAGAGGGTTAAGGAGTCATACATATGGTGGGAAGTCAGTGTAAGTTATACTGAGAAAAGTTAATACAGTATTTAGTTCTTATGACTTAAAAACAAACAAACTATCTTCTTGAGGTAGAAAAACAAATAGGAACAATTACTGGAATATATTTAAAGATTCTCCCCCTCTCCCGAAGCATGAAAACAAAAAAAAATTCAGTTAACTATGCAATAAGAATGTGAACAAAATACTATCTCAAAACATTCCTTCACACATTACTTTTCTGCTACTGTCATCAACAGACCCAACTCAGAGTGTCTATACATTCCTTCCCTTACTGAAGAGCCTCAGTTTAGATCCCATAGTATCATCTGAGGACATGTAGTTGGAAGAAAAAGTGACAACTGGAAGAAACTCCACAGAACAGTGCCACATAGTTTAAAGTGTCTTGCACAGAGATAGCGAGATACAAAACCCAGTGACTGTAACAACTATAAACCCTTTCTGTGACAAAAAGAAAATGTTACAAGTTTTATCAAAAGAGCCAATGAAGCAAAGTCTTCCTAAAAACTATACTATTTCAACTGTAATGTTTTATTCTATTTGCTAGACAAGTAGTTTTCAACCTGTGGTCTATGGGCCCCTGGGGGTCCACAGACTATGTCTAAGATTTCCAAAGGGTATGTTCCTCCAGCCAAATTTTTTTTGAGGTCAGCAAATGACAAAAAAAAAAGTTGAAAACCACTGTACTAGACAATGAAACTCTGCTAAACACACTGATCTGCTATGATGTTGCAGCTTCCGTTAACTTCCAATTTGTTGTGCAACATAAAAAGCTTATTTATTTCAAAACAGTGCTACATGTAAAGACTCTTCACTAATATCAAAATGCCAACTAAGAGCCAGATCCTCTGATAACATAAATCTTCATTGAAGATCTGACCCCACAAACATTTTTGTAGACCTGAAGAGTATATCTACATTTATAATATAGATTGATGGAAGCTAGCTTAAGTTAGAACTACTCAAACTGCTTTGAAATGCAACTTGAACACTTGAGAAAAGGGACCTTTAAAAAAAAACCAAAACCAGTGCTGATGGTTTAAGGAGAAAAAGTAAGCAAAAGCTGTGTAAATGAAGAGGGGAATACGAGTTACCTTACTATTTCGGTTGACATATTGCTTGAAATCTTCATCTTTACCTAGGACAGGTTTGGTGATCAGATGGTCATAGTTAACACAGACAGCTGGAATGAGAGGTGCATGTGGGGTCTCTGCAAGCCAAGTGATCTTAGTTGTTTTTTTGTAGTCCTTGTTCTCCATGTTCAGCTTGGCATCAATGGACACAATTTTCCTGCTTGAGTTTCTACAGAAGAAACAGAAAAATGTGATGAAACAACATTTTTACACAACAATTGTTATATATTTGAATTTATCTTAAGATAATATCAAAAATACGGAAATTGTTGATCAAAAAGGTTCATGACAAAAATAGCCTTAGAATGTATTGTGCATGAACTAGAAGAGATATTTTCTAGGACAGAGTTCTGTAACTCACTAGCCATCAGAACTCTCCAGGGACAGATACAAAAAAGATCTAGTACAGATTCTTGTACAAGATATTTTTGTTTTTAAAAAAACCATACTAGTGATCAAGTATGTGACTAATTAATTTAAAGTCACTGTGCATTTCAATTTATTTTTAAAATGCCATTTAGTTTCAGAGGAAAAGGTAGAGAATTTCATTGTTAGCTATCAGTCGGCACTATTCACATGAGTCTGAAAGGCTCTCTTGATTAAAAAACTGAGAAGCACATTAATGACTTAGAAAAGAGCATTCTCTTATCACTACAGGCCATATTCAAAAGGCTAATCCAGGGGTAGGCAACCTATGGCACCTGTGTCAAAGGCAGCATGCAAACTGATTTTCAGTGGCACTCATACTGCCCCTGTCCTGGTCACCGGTCCAGGGGGCTCTGCATTTTAATTTAATTTTAAAAGAAGCTTCTTAAACATTTAAAAAACCTTATTTACTTTACATACAACACTAGTTTAGTTATATATTATAGACTTATAGAAAGAGACCTTCTAAAAACATTAAAATGTATTACTAGCACACAAAACCTTAAATTAGAGTGAATAAATGAAGACTCGGCACACCACTTCTGAAAGATTACCGACCCCTGGGCTAATCTGTTCCCCACACCCCAATTCACTTTTATTCCAAGTAAAATATTTTGGATCAGATTAGGATTTATGTCAAAAACGTAGCAAATTAATTATTGTGGTAACTTCTGAATCAGTACTTTGCTATGAAGAGATAGCAAAGGGGATAAGCAGATGAAGTCTTCCTCTAGACTAGGATAGATGTACTTTAGATTTACATCTGTGATTGGTATATTGTTGCCATCAAGTAAAACCTTGAGATGCTTTTTAATACCTCTCTATACTACAGATCAAGCGGTTATATGTAGAAGTATTCAAAGCTTTGGAAAAATCACCACATAGCAGGAACTTCTGAAGTATTTCCATTGTTTTAATTTATTAAAAATAAATAGCAAATGTTGTACAAGGCATAGAAAAAAACCTTACATGTTTCCATAAACCTTCTGTCTTTCTAAGTTTTCAGCACAATGATTTTGAAGTTAGTTACATCACATTTTAATTTCACTTTTTTTTCCCAACCTTATAATTTAATATAGCCAAACAGATTTAGTTTTTCAATCTGCAAGAGCATACGTTCACTTTTAGGATGAGAGCTCTTATACCAAGTATTAATCACAGAGCAGATATGCAGACTGTTATAAGGTGACATGCGCGTGTTTTTTTGTTTTGTTTTTTTTTAATTCATACTGTAAGAACTAAGAGACAGTAACATCTACAGAAGTGCTTCAGTGAATTGAAAAAGAATTTTTATGCAATATCTGGCCTCACTGGTGATTTCAGACCCAGAACTACAGTAAGATGTACCCTTTAATAAACAGGCAGCTTTGTGATTCATTTAAAAATGATTATCCGTGCTATCTTAATATTTCAAGATGCAAGAAGGCTATTCTTGTCAATGAAAAACCGAGGTGCAGAAACCTCTATCTTGGAACTACCTTACACTTGTTACCTGTGTATTTTAGTGATGATAATGTTGCCCCAATTTATGAATGTAACAGTCTCTCCCTCAGTCAAAGTCTCTGCATCTGCACCGTCAATCAGCACTTTGGAACTGTACCACACAGGCTTCAAGCCAACATCAGCATTCTGTGTATTAAGAAAAATTAAAAGTTGGTTATCATACAAGTTGACTGGCATAGCTAACAGAGCTGAGTCCTGACACACTGTTCTATATGAGTGTATACAGAAAAGAATTATAATACTTATCATATACTTAAAGAGAATCCTCATAACTAAAAGAGAGAAAGTTATCTCCACAGGGCAAAAGGAGGGATGGGTCTGAGCAGTGTTGCCACTTGTACACAAGTCATGATATTTCATGCTTTTCTTAAAACCCCAGTTCCCAGAGTCATGTGATTGCAGGAGAATCTTGGCTTTTGTTAATAAAATGTGTTTCTAATCTTTGGGGTTGCAAAGAAAAGCTTGAAAATGTAACCCTAATGCATCCTGGAAGCATCGAAGTCAAACAACATAACTCAAATGCAACATAGTCTTAAAAAAATAAATGAAAGGTCACTCGATTTGTAAGCCACTCTTTATATTTTGAGGCCTGTCATGATTTTTTAGAGTTTGGGTTTTGCAATACTGCCAACAAAAGTTTTATTTGTTCCTTTCTCAAGGCATGTAGTCTGCAAGGACGCAGATAAGCAGATGAAATGTGGTAGTGAACAATTTCTCTTCTCCTGAGATCTGGCTCCATCTGTGGTCACAAGTGAAATGGGTTTAGGAGTCTAGATCAGGGGTGGGCAAACTTTGTGGCCTGAGGGCCACACCTGGGTGGGGAAATTGCCTGCAGGGCCATGAATGTAGGGCTGGGGCAGGGGATTGGGGCGTGGGAAGGAGCTCAGGGTGGGGGATTGGGGTGCAGGGAGTGCGGGGTGTGCGAGGGGGCTCAGGGCAGGGACACAGAAGGAGGTGCGGCGTGTGGGAGGGGCTCAGAGCAGGGGGTTGAGGTGTGGGGTGCAGGAGGGGTTTGGGGTGTGGGCTCCGGCCCATTGCCACTTACCTGGTGCACATCCAGGGTGGCAGCTGTGCACAGTGGGGCTAAGACAGGCTTCCTGCCTGCCCTGGCCCCATGTCATGCTGCTCCCGGAAGCAGACAGCACCACGTCCCTGTGGCCCCTGGAGAAAGGGGAACAGAGGACTCTAGGCACTACCCTCCCCTACAGGTACCTCCCCTGAAGCTCCCATTGGCCGCAGTTCCCCGTTTCTGGCCAATGGGAGCTGTGGGAGGTGGTGCCTGGAAGCCAGGGCAGTGCACGGAGCCTCTGCCCCCGCCTCCCCCAGGGGCCACAGGGACATGGTGCTGGCCACTTCCAGCAGTGGTGTGGGGTCCACGGCGCCACAGGGGTGGCAATCTTGCAGGCCAGATCCAGCCCGCGGGCCGTAGTTTGCCCAGCCCGGTCTAGATCAGGGATCAGCAATGTTTGGCACACGACCTGGCAGGGTAAGCACCCTGGCGGGGTGGGTCAGACCAGTTTGTTTACCTGCCGTGTCTGCAGGTTCAGCCGATCACGGCTCCCCAGTGGCCATGGTTCGCCGTCCCAGGGGCTGTGGGAAGCGGCGCGGGCCGAGGGATGGTCTAGATCATCTCCTGGTGGACATGTCATTCGCAATTTTTAAATTAAGACTAAATTACATTTTCTTTCTAGAAGATATGATCTAAAAAGTTAATTCAGAGAAACATTATACAGGAGGTCAGAATAGATCACAATGGTCCCCTCTAGCCTTATAATGTATGAAAAGCACAGAGATGTCAAAAATCCCTAGCTTGAGCTCATACTTTTTGTACTAAATTGTAACACCAGACACTCCCTCCCAGGTCCCAGTTGATTGCTCTAACCTCTAGCTAGCATCAGTCTTCATGATCAGTACTACACAGTAGTTATTAAAAGACTACAATTTCATGCACAACCTTTGGATGTTTGGCCACTTCTTTCATCTCCTCTAGGGCTTCAGGAATGTTCACAGTGACCACTTCATCCTTCAGTAATGCAGTATACCGTGGTGCCACTGGGTCTATGACCTGCAGGAAGTAGAAAGAAGATAATCATGACTATTGGGCAGTGTCAGAGCAAAAGATCACATGAAACAAAGTAAAGTGAAAATATAGGACTATTAAGTGGTATTCTTTGTGTTACTGCACTTGTTTGCCTTTTAATGCTACATTTATTGTAAGTTACAATAGCAAGACAAACAAGAAAATATATAGTCAAAAATGAGCAATCCTTGAGCAATTTTTCTAGACCTTCCACAAAAAGGTCTATATTTAAAGAGCCAAAGTTGTTGATAGCAAACAGAAGCTGCAAATCTGATATTATCATACTACAAGTGAACAAGTAAAACAAGTAGAGCTATATTGGTGTAGTTATACCCTGTATATAAAACTGTACTAAATCTGCCTGCTGGACCATTTTCTTTCTAGATAAATCCATTTTAAAACAACAACATATTGGATGCCATATTTTTGCTACCACAGACCCTGATCCTATGTTCATTTCTCACAGACTCAGAGATAGTTTTACCTGTGTAAGGAGTACCAGTTGGGTCTATAATATTAAGAAACACCATTTTAATACAGCAGCATTAGATCACTATAATAAGGCAATACCATAGTATTAAACTCATGAGTTCCCCACCATAGTGTCTTCTTGCCAAACTAATTACCACCGCAGCCTCTCTGTATATTTTTTTTTATAAAGTCTGTTTTCACTCCCCAGCACCACCTTTCACAGGGCCTCTTGAATCTCTTACAAATTACTTTCATAAACCATTTGGAGGTGCTTAGAACAGAACAGCACACACGAAGGGCAGTGGAGGGCTAGCAGAAAACAGTGGTAGATTAACTGGCAGGTGAGATGAGTGCCAAACTGAATGAGTGCAAGGAAATGTTTTTATGTTTATCCTTTCCTGCAACAGGAATGCACAACTAAACAGCAATTTTATAAGTCAACAGTTTGTCAATCTATTTTATACTCAAATTGCTTGGCATTAGCAAGTATGAGTGTGCTTTGGATTCAGAAGTCATACATTTATCAGATAGTCAGTATACGTGGAAGCCAAGTCCTTAAGATGTTTCAGACAGATGTAACAGGAAATGGCTTATTAAGGTACCTCAGCATCTAGAGGACTTATATGCTCCTGTATGATTTAATAACTAATATATATAATTTTACATTAAGGTTATAATTTGTCTTCATTGTTATAACCATGTCCTTTGTTTTAATAATTCAGAACAATACTTCCCCAAGTGACTGTCTTTACAATGTAACAGCATAATAAGAGCTCTCTGCCTGCAGAGATCTTTTATATCAGACTGGGAAATGTATAGGAAGGATTTCTGCCCTCGTTTACATTATTGACTCCAATGCAACTGCACAGGTAGACGACGACTGAATTTGGCTGATAAATACGGTGCTACCCAAGGAGCAGGAGTTTCAAGACATTTAATTAAAAACAGTTTAAAATATATTATCAACTCCCCCATATTTTTTAAATCTGCTACTCAAAAAAAGTAATTAGTATTTATGCAGCAACAGAAAGAACCAATTGATAATCCTTTATATAACACCAAATGGACCAAATACAAAAGGTAGGAAGGGATACAAGACACATGCCAGACAAGCAACTACTACTTAAATGAACAGATCTGAAGTAAGGCCTCAGCAAAAACAAGCAGGAATCTCAGTGCAAGAGTTACAGGCATTCACACAAGTTATACAGCCAGCATTCTAATGATTCGCCTTATTATAGTGTCCAAGCATTCACTGCCAAGAAGCAACTAACCATATTAAGATGCAGTATTCCTTATTTGACACTCAGCTAAGGAACTTCACAAGGGCTATCTAATATATGAATATATTCATTCAGGCATAGGAAATACACAAAAGCCCTCAGTATTTTCACGTCAGAAAGGAAAACTGGATAACATGAATTGACTGGAATAGAGTTTCCATCTACTTTGACAAATAAGTCAAAACAGAACTGGGCAGCATTTTAAAAACAGGAATAATGCATTTTAAATGGATTTGTGCAGCTCTTATTACCTAAGCAAGTGTGATTGTGCTATGAAGCTGCATGTGCTAAGGTAAAAGAAGCATTAAGTAATACCTTCTTACAGATAGCTCGCAGCTTGAAAGCAGAAAAATGAAATGCAGAGTTTTCAGATCAGATTCACAAAAAGTATCATTACCTTTCTGCATAGTAAAGTAAAACAACTCAATATTGGTTTGGCAAGTCAATATGATTAGTGCTAGCTCATGTTAGAAAGAGGAGACATTCCATTTTCCTGAAAATGTGCTAGATGATGCAATATATTTTAAAAATTGCTATTCTTTATGATGAGTGATGAGCACTCCAGTGAACAGTGGATTCACTACATAACCCAGGGAAGAGGATATCAAGAAGAAATGGCACCAAACTAATACAAGCATGTTGTACCTTTTTGTTAAATGACCAAATTTTATCCCATTCCATGTTGACAACAGATCGGGAGGAGCCCTGGAAGGCAAGATTAACAAACAAATAACCTTGATTATTATTCTGAATGTCTGTAGAATCACAATACAAATCCTAAGCATGTTTACCAAATGGAACAATGTGTATTTTTCAGCTTAATCTTCATCTTAGAAAATAAACATTAAGGGCCCATTGCTGCCACAATCTCGATCCAAACTTCCCTTGATATCAATGGGAGTTCAACACACTACAGGCTCAAAATCTTGCAGACCCATACAATTTTACACAAGGGGCTGCTCAGGTGCATAAATGTAAGCAGGACTGGGACCTAAGCCATGACAAGAATGAGTCTTCAAAAGGAAAAAATCTTGGCAGAGTGGCATTAAATATGGTGAGCTTTCAGTTGAAGCATTTGTTTCCAAGTTTACAATCAGACTCCAAGAATAAGAGGAAGAAGAGAAAGACAACACTCACCTGTGCAGCAATAAACTGTTTTAGTCCTTCAACAGTCATACCTCTTCTCAGCACACCACGCACAGTGGGAAATCTTGGATCATCCCTGACAGAAAGAGGAAAAGTTGAGAGGTTCATCATTCAGTATCTACTATTATGCACTAAATTCTATTTATTAGCAGGCAATAAAGTACTGATTTTTTAATAACTGTGTAAATCACAGTTTCAAGAAAATAAACTTCTGTATTATTTTGCCTGTGTGAATTTAGTGCTGGGTGAAAGAGGCTTGGGTGAAAGAGGCTAGCTCTATCTATGGACAGTTCTAAAACAGACTTTCCCTTGCTGCGTGCTAGCATTCCTGAACACTAACTTGGCACGGGAAACCACCTCTTAGTGACAGCAGCTCTTTTCCACATCCATTCAATCCTTGGTATGTCTGTCAAGAATTGAAGAGGTACCAGTTACGTGTCTCCATCGCAAGTCAATACTATGTACTGGGGAGTAAGATGTGCTATCCTGCCCCCTTCTTCCCTTTTGCTCTAAAACCATTCTTTGCCACTCCTATGACAAAGTTTGGAATTTCCAGTTTTTTTCCTGCATCTTATTTAAGTTTCAAATGGGGGTGGGGGAGAAAGCTAGTAGTACTCTAAACTCCCATCATAAAATAAATTCTGCCCATGTGAGTTACCAAAATGAGACACTGCTCACAGTATATTGTGCAGATGTTCAAAATACTCTGAGCTCTCCACTGGGCTTCCTTGAGTGTGGCTCCCTCTTGAGGTGACTTAAATATGTCCATGGACTCTACTACGTTCTTTGGATTTGGCTCTTCCTTAATGGGAGGGGGGAGAAAGTGGTGGTCTCTCCTAAATGTCACCCACTTGTGGCATCAAAAGTAAACTTAACTCATAGTAAGTTGTGCAGATCTGTGAGTCTTACCACATCCCAAAACTCCACTTCCCCTTCTTTCACATGAGGAATGAAACAGTCAATGTTTAGATTTAAAAATCATCCTAACTAGGCATCTAAGGGTACGTCTACACTATCTGCTGGATCAGAGTGCAGTGATCGATCTATTGGGGACTGATTTATTGCATCTAGTGTAGACACGATAAATCAATCCTTGATTGTTCTGCCACTGACTCCTGTACTCCACCGCGGCGAGAGGTGGAAGTGGAGTCAACGGGGTAGCGGCAGCAGTTGACCTTGCGCCGTGAGGACACTAGGTAAGTCGACCTAAGACACATTGACTTCAGCTACGCTATTCTCGTAGCTGAAGTTGCAAGGTCGATTCCCTCTCCCTCCCGCCCCCAGCAATGTAGACCAGGCCAAAGTTAACACCTCATCAAGATGAATGGAGCAGTTCAGATCTCAGATACTGCTCAGGCTCAAACATCTCTGCATCAGTTAACACCAAAAACAAACTGTTTCTTCACAGATTCTGGAGAACAAGATATCAGCTTCAGAGAGGTGTTAGTACATTGTTATGCACCAGCTTTGTTGTCACCCACTTTCCTAAGTTCAAACACATAGATCTGAACAGTGTTAGGCTTGGAAGGGCACCAGAAACAATGGAACCAACCCAACTGGTATTACAGTCTTAATATTTTGCACTCCTATATCACATTTTATCTGTAAGTTAATACAAACAAAGAAACTGCCACACTTGAGCAGCAAACCAGTGTCTATGTAGTTCAATCTCCAGTCTCCAACAGTGGCTAGCATCAGATGCTTCGGAAGACATAACCCTGCAGTAGGCAATTATGGGATAACTTGACACCCCCCACACACCCAGGAAAAAAAAAGTTTCCTCCCTTCATCATTAGGAGGAAAATTACCTCCTTACAGTTTATGCACTTCCTTCCAAAGCTAGTGTGTTGTTTTTTTTTTAAATATTTACTCTTCATTTAAATATACTTGTTATCCATATAATTATTTAATCCTTTTTTCAACCCTGTTATCCTCTGGGGCTCAAAGATGTCTTGTGGCAACAAGATCAGGTCTAATTGTCCGCTGTCTGACAGTATTTTCTTCTGTCAGTTTTGTTACCTTGCAAGTCCACTGAATGCTCACCTGTACTTCTGTGGGAAAGGGGGAATAAAAGTTTCCAATCTACTCCTTTGTACCATTCATTATGCATTTATTATATTCTGCTCTCTTATTTGTCTCTTCTCTAAAACAAACAAGTTTGGAAGACTCGGCGCTTCCCACTAAGTCAAAAGGTGCTCAACATTCTCTCAGTCAGGGCATTTTAATGTTTGAGTCTCTATTAAGAAGTCTAACTTTAGGTACCTGTTTTTGAAAATTTTGACCTGTGTGCTTTACGGGGGTAGAAAAAAAAGTGTCCCGATTTTATAGCAGTAGAAATTGAAGCAGAGCAAGGCAATACTAGTATATTGCTTATCCTGGAAACACAAGCATGTCACTTGTAAACCCCAACAAACTTCCCCTCTTCCCTCCATTTAGCTTGCTTCACAGAAGACTGAAAAAAAGGAGGAAATCTGTGACAGACATTTATGAGACACCTACACACTTGCATTTAAGTGCCAAGACTAAGAGAAGAGAACCTGCAGGCGATAGGTGAAAAAAGTTCATATTTCTTTTACCAAAAGAAAAGTGGATGCATGCATTCTATGATTTCCTTTATGAATAGCAGAAATGCAATCACACATGTATGCTGTAGCAGTAATTGTATGTATACAAACGTACCATCCATCTACCAGCCCTTCATTGACAAACCAGGTGAGCTTTCTTTTAGATAGCACAGTGTTGTTGAGGTTTAGACGACTGTACTCCCAGATATATGGCTTCCTTATGCCCAAGGCTTCAATGATCCAGTAGAACTGCTCATCTCTGTCATGGTATTCTGTTGTTCTTAATGCATGTGTGACACCTTCAATACTGTCAACAATGGGGCAGGCAAAGTCATATGTAGGATAAACACTAAAAAGAAAGAAGAGCTTAAATTAATAAGCCAGGAAAAGAATATACATAGTTTAACTGCATCTGAAAACCATATCCATAAAACTAAACTGCATCTGAAAACCATATCCATAAAACTAAATACTCTCCGTATTTTACAATCACTCAAAAATTCTTAAAATGGTCACCAGAACTCCATCAAGAATTAGTTAAAACAGCACATCTGATACTGAGCTCTTCTATAAAAAAGACCCAAACAAATTAAAATATATTAAATGACATTTTATAAGCAAAGTCAAAACTATCAAATAATTCAATCCCTCAATATTTTAAAAAAAAAAGATAAGAAAAAATTTTCAACACCTACATTTTCCCCTACACCTAGTCCCAATAGTATCATAAAAAAGATATACATGTTCAGGCCATAGTTTAAACTTCAACAATCAGAGATTACTACAACAGAGGCAGTGATTTGTCAATTACAAGTGTGTGATCATGCCTCTGTTTTAAATGCATTTCTCCCAAGAGCCAAAGCCACCATTTTAGTTCAACATCCATATCAAGTCAAGATTTGCCATCTGTTGAAGCTATAGCAGTGGGAAGAGCGGGTGGAAACAGGTGTTTCAAGCAAGGAATAAACTAGCATTCTGCAAATAGTCTTAGTTCAATGCACATGAAGTAACTCTTCATAGTGCATGAAAAGAATAGTTGCTATGAAAGTGCAGTTGCCACTCAGCTAAATAGGTCACGGACACCACTTCACATTAAAGTGTAACCTTCAAAGTTTTTTAAATCGAGAGATTAAGTACAAACATAATCCAATTGTTTGTCTGCTTGTAATACAGGCAAGCAAAGTGGTTTGCCAAGATTTCTTAAGAAAAATGATATTCATCACATGTGGAGAGATTTTTTTTTTAATGGCCCAGCTTACAAAGACATGAGAATAGGGACCAGTTATAGAATTTTCAGTTATGAAATGCTGGCAAGAGCTCATCATCAGTTATCAACATCAGTTAGGAAATGCTGGCAAGAGCTCACGTTTTAAATATCTTCTGAAGAAGTTTTATCGTTTCTACAAGGAGATTAGCTACACATTCTGGTTGAGAAAATGCAAGCAACTCCCAGTAGTTAAAAAAGAAACCTGCTGAAGAGTAGAAAAGAAGCATACCAAGGTCAATATTAATAGAAAGTGAACATACTTGTAGTTACTTGCAGTGCGTGGGTGTGGTTGGTTTTTGCAACGATAAAGGGTTGGGTCTCTCATACACCCATTGTTACTATTCATGTCTATTTTTGCTCGTAGACAACACATTTGTCCACATTCTGTTCCCTTTTTCATTTCTTCCCACATTTGTAGATTCTTCTCAACAGCTACCAAACAAAAAGTGTAATACTTTAAGTTACCTAAGGTATTTCTGACCAGTCTCTAGCACCATATTTTGTTATTGACATTGTCAAACATCAAAGTTATTGTTGCATGTGTTTAGATCCAATATCAAACAGTCCAGCATTCCTCACACACTGGTAGGTGAGAGTAAGATTGTACAGTACATATGTACTGTGAACATACATAGATGTAATAAACTAGTGTGTAACAACAAGTTTCTTGAGTCTTTTAGTCTTGAAGGGCACGGCACCGAGGACCTCAGTGTTCCTACTGGCTTGTTAAGTACTCACAGTATACAATTAAAACTAAAGATACGTGGGAAGATTAACAATAGAATGAAACAAGATTATATTCCACTGATAAAGATAACAGGGTCAGGAGAAGAGCCATAAAGCATCTTACAGTTATTTCTGTGTTTAGATTCTATTCTCTGCTCACGCTCCATTTTCATTTGTTCTGCAGGAGTATCATCCACATACGCCTTCCCTTCTTGAATAAGCTTCTCAGCATATTTCATTATAGTTTCAAAGTGATCTGAGGTATATGTAAATTGATCTGGTTTGATGTGCAGCATTGCAACGTCTTCCAGGATAACCTGCAAAGAGCTATACTGTAATATTCAGACATGCAGAGAAGCTTTCTAACTCTATGCCAAGCTCCTTCTGAGTTTAATGTCTCCATTTGCCAAAGGCAGCAGTAAGAACCATTGACACACAATGGCACACATGAAAATCAACTGGCTCATTAAATTCATAGTACTGAAGTTATCAAAGGGATACATGGGTAGTGATTGCTATCAAACAGGAGAATGACATCAGCTCCTCCAGGGGAGGATGGGACAAGGAAGTGAGAGGAAAAACTGGCAACAAGTTCTTCTTGCTGTACATTTAATAGACCAGGGGTAGAGAACCCTTTTTCTATCAGGGGTCACTGACTCAAGGGGAGAAAAAAAAAGGCAAGCAGTCCTGGGCCACACACAACCCCATGATGGGGTGCAGAGGCTCGGGGTTTCTCCCTGCAGCAGGGTGAGCCAGCACTCACTGCTCCAGCCCTGCAAGGGGGCAGGGATGGAGGCGGCTTCCCCTAGATTCCTGCATGGGTCCAGAAATGAGAGGTTTAGGGTGCAGGAGGGGGCTCTGGACTGGGGCAGGGAGTTGGGGTGCAGGAGAGGGTGAGAGCTCCAGCTGGGGCTGGGAATAAGGGGTTTGGGGTGCAGGAGGGGACTCCACGCTGGGGCCAAAGAGTTTGGAGTGTGGGAGCAAGCTCAGGGCAGGGGTGCAGGTGGTGGTTCTCGGTACGGGCTCCAGGAGGCGGTTGTGGGGGTTCAGGGTCTGGGAGAGAGTTAGGGTGCAGGAGGGGGTTCTGATCTGGGCTGGGGGGGTTGGGGTGCGAGCTCCAGCCGGCCAGCGTTCACCCCAGTTGGCAGTGCAACAGGGCTAAAGCAGGCTCCCTACCTACCATGGCTCCACACTGCTCCCAGAAAAGAGGGACTAGGATGCTCTGCGCAGCGCATGCTGCACACAGGTGCTGCCCTCACAGCTCCCATTGGCTGGGAATCACAGCCAATGGAAGCTGCGGAGCTGGCCTTAGTGGCAGTGTGAGGAGTTTCCCTGGTCGTCCCTGCTCCTAGGGGCCATAGGGACATGCCAGTCACTTCCAGGAGCTCGTGGAGCAAACTGGACTTTTAACAGCCTGGCAACCTCAGCTTCCCCTGGTATGGGGACGGAGAGGGTGCCAAAGCTTAAGGCTTCCAGCCCACGGCACAAAGACTTGCTATGGACCGGATGAAATGAAGCAGTGGGCCAGATCTGACCTGCAGACGATAGGTTCCCCACCCCTGTAGTAGACTGAGAATAGTGCAAGCCTCCTATATGATGATGAATCCTGAGACTGGAAGTGGCAGGAAATCATACATATTCTTCTCTTTCTTTCACCTCATGGATGCCACAAAATACTGAAAAGGTGGCAGCAAGAATAAGTTATTAAAAAGCTTCAATTGTATTGGACACCTAGGAAATTTCCTAGTGTGGATTTGCGATTTTTGTTACTAAAAGTTATTGTCACTGAAGCCATTGTATTTAAGATTACAAAAGCTTTTAAAATAGTACCATGATTGCCATGTGTGATTAGGTCAAGTAACATAGCAGAGTCTATAAACCGAATGACAACAGATTTACATGGATTGAATACAGATTATAAATACTAGAGGAGGGACAAGAAAGAATGGGGAAAATCATCGAATAATTAGGCTACTGGACCAAAAGCTCTTTGGTTTTTAAGGCAACTATGGGATGGCTTGGAAGAGTTTTCATGCAAAGTTAAATACTACTGTTCTACAGAGCCCCCCTGAAGTAGCAAGCCTGCCTATGGTTCTAATTTTGAATTGATTTTTCCAATGAATCGTTTCCACTGTTCTCTTACTGTACCTTTTCAAAGTCTTCTTTTTCTTTTTCAGGATTTGTGTCATCAAACCTCATGATGAGTTTTCCTTTAAAGTTAACCTGATAATGCTGATTTAGCAGAGCAGCTTTTGCATGACCAATATGTAAATAACTAAAAATAAAGACATTTCAGAAAACAAGGTTAACATGGCAGCAGATTAATTTACATTTCTTTTGTAGGATATAGTCCGTTGGGATCTAAGGGGGAAATGGCGAATAAGTTAAAACTTAAAACAAATCAACCACCAAAAGCTATTTTATATTTACTGAAATATTGAACATTTATTAAAGCAATTTAATATTATATATAGATATAGATAGCTACATAGTATATACCATCATCTGTCAGATTTTCTCTCTCAAAGCTAGGGCTTCATAATGCACCTGAAGATATGACCAAAACTACTCTTTGCAACATTATAAACTGTTTTAGTATTAGTGTACACTGAATTTGATTTTAACTTGAATAATAAAAAACTAATCTTTTTAAAATTCGCATTTTAAAGAGTTCACAACATTCTGAAACGCTTGCACTGAGTAATCGTCAGAACACTGGGGAATTCAGATGGGTTAGTGAATTCCATCATACGGTAGCAGAGGTATCCAAGAACTTGGATAAATCCAAATCCACAAAAGTATATGAACTGTACTTCTACAGATTATTTCGTTTTTCCAGAAGTTTACAGATGGCAGTGGGAATCTTCCCCTCAGAATACCCTATACATTCCAAAAACCAAACTATCTTCTTTTATGGTTCTCTCATGCACACCATTTGTAAAGTTACATGCATATACAATATTAGTAGTACTCAAATAGCAAGATTTATATCTGATCATCAGAATGAGAAACAGTACTGCAAAGTCTGAAACAAGTCATAAGATGCTGGGTAACCAGCCTACAGAAAAAATGCATTGAACAGCAATTTTACACTTTATCAAATCCATCTAAGAGAAAATGGGACATAGAAAGTAACTGGAAAACAACATTATATGGAGTTGGTGATGGTACTTTTAGTGCTCTTTTTACTGTTATTTATGGGGTGAGGTTCTAAGTAAAGGACAGCTTTGGTAAGAGTAAACCTTTGCTAGTGAAAACATTTTAGAAAACATCTGGAACTGACTTTGAAAATTCTCTTTTGTTATGGAAATCACCTCTAAGACACTGTTCATCCTTGACTAAACACATGACCATCAGGGCAGGAGAGAGCCTTGAATTCAGTTATTAAAAACACACTAATCTGGTAACTATTTCCAAGATAAAACACAATCCCTCTCCTGTCTTACAGTTTTTGAAAGGAATGTGGGTTAAAACAGGTCATCTTACCCACTGGCTTCAGGAGGAAACCGAACAATGACCTTCCCCATCTCTGCACCTGGGAGTTCCACAAATTTCCCAACATCTTGTTTCTTTTCTGTTGCCTTAAAAATTAAGGATTACCCCATTAAATATCTTACACAAGCTGTACGATACACACACTTAAAGCATGTTTCTTCTCTGAAAGGAGACTGAAAAATGGCAACCTGGGGCCCCTTGCTCAGATGACTTTCATATTATGCTTGTTCAGTTTCAAAGTTAGAAGGTGAGATCTGCAAGCTTGATCTGGAATTAGAAAGTCCAAATGGATTTTCTGTTTCTCACTACAAGAAAGAAAATTTCCGAAAGCCAAGTTTCATGCTCAGTTATCCCACTGCCTTCAAATAGAACTTGGTTAACAACTCTGTTGATCTCATTCTACCATAGATAGCTTTGCAGTACAAACAAAAATTGTAAAAACACTTGTTACTAAAGCAAGCAGACTGAACTCTGAATACAAATATGAAGTATCTGAGTAACAGATGCCATTTTTACACAGTCGCTTTCCCAGAGCTGACCCACCCTATCAGTATCCATGCACATTTGGGGATGAAATTACTTAGGTAACTGTTTTATAATATTTTTTAAAGCCTTTGGTTTACAATATAAATAATTCCCTTTAACATACTTTCTAAAGTGAGCTACCGGAAGAAGATACAAACTTACTATAATTCACAAACAGAACAGCCACCTTCACTGTATAATTAGAACAAAGCTTACCTCTTTGGTCTTTGACACAACTGCAGCCCACTTGGTACCCACTGATTGAAAGGCACACTGTGCCTCAAGAAAGCCATACCAGCGCTTCATATGGACTGGAGCCTTGTTTTGCTCCAACTGTTCTTGCCATGCACTACTGCCTGTTGGGAAACAAATTCTGGTTTTAAAATTGTAACCTTATAACTAGAATAGCTGGACTTCTAGTAACATTCATTTTTAAAGTGACAATGTGGATTAAAAATAGGCTGCACCATTTTCACATCTCAACCAGCTGTGAAAAAGTGATACTTCTTTACCATAGATAAACTGGGTAAAAACAATGCATTTACTTTAGGAGACTCTGCAATCTTTCCTAATGTCTCCAGAGAAAAAAGATGTGAACCTCTTCGTATTTCACCTACATCCACATTAGAGCTAATTATAGAAACTAAAGCTATTGGTGATATGGCCATGCCACCCCCATGAATACAATAGTTAAAAAAAAAGTTAGATGGTCAAAAAACATAGCAGCAGCCATTCTCCAACTGGATGTCGAACTTACACGCAATGAAAGCACACAAACCGAGCAAAATTAGATTGCTCCCTCTAATAATAACAACACAGTCTAATTAAATATTTTTGTAGATTTCAGGGATAATTTACACCCTGGTTAGAGTCAGGTGCAAAATATTAGCCTAGAATATATTTTCATATCTGAGAAGAAAAAAAATCCAGGAAAAACTGATATTTTAATAGAAAGTGACCAAAGACACTCAAATTTATGGTGTAGTGATTTCTCATTAAATTTCTTAAACATCATTTTTTATCAAGACACGTAAAACCCTCATGCTTACCAGATCTTACTCTTACAAAATTCTCCTTATTAAAAATAATTGCAGAAACTGGAGACTAAAAGGGAACAGATTTTAGCATTGTATCACATTTGCAAACCTGTGAGCACAACTGTATAATTAATACCTTTTAGTACAGCCCAGACACACAAATCTGCCAGACTCAGGGAGTTTCCAACCAAGTAGGTCCTCAGAGACAGACAGTGATTAAGCTCAAGGAGTGCTGAACCAAACTGGGCACTAGTAGATAACTTTGTCGCGCTGAATTCCAGCCAATGGTCAATCTAATTTTAAGGAGCAAAGAGGTCAACATCATATTTAACACAAAAACCCCTTTAAAGTAATAGAAATTCTTGCTGGTCAAAAAACCACATCCAAGTCTATCATTCACAGAAAGTGGGCAGTAATATAAAATACATGGCTCTGAATATAAAATCATAGAATCACAGAAGTGCAGGACTGGAAGGGACCTCAAGAGATTATCTAGTCCAGTCTCCTGCACTAAAGGCAGGACTGCATAATATACTCCTGGGGGAATCCTGTGCCACTGTTCATGGGCAGAATTCACATGTCCTGCAGATTTTTTTTCCTTTGCAGAAAATACATGCGCCAGAAAGGCTCTACAGTTACAGCTTTCACCCAGCAGGGGTGCTGTGGCACCAGAACAGAGGCAGCAGGCTCACCAGCCGTAGTAGTTAAACACCCAAAAGGGAGAGAGCAGAGGCTGTGTTCCTCACAGCGCCCTACCTGTAGGACTAGGTGAGGAAGCATGGGATATGGGAGAGGGGGACAGAGAGGAGGGCACAGAAGGCTGCTTAGGGGATGTCAGACTAGGGTTCAGAAGGGCTAGTGAGGGGGAATAGACTGGAGCAGAGGCTGAATAGGAGTGGGGGTGCAGGGCCACATGGGGATGGGAAGTGCAGAGCCATATGGGGATGGATGGCTGAGTGGGGGTGTAGGGCCACATGGGAACAGGGTTGGAGGGATGCTGAGTGACTGGGAGAGGCTAGTGGTCAGCCAGAGTCTGCAGGGGGAGGCTCCTCAACTCCCCCCTCACCCCCCCCGAAAAAAAACAACAACCCCAAACCTGTTCCATACTTCTCCCATACACAAAATAAACCTTCAGGTTCACTCCTACACTCTTTCCCAGCAATTACTTCCCTCTCCATCAGCTCCTCCATTACCCCTGACTTCTCCCCAAGCCTTTGTACTGCTTCTGAGGGGTGAGAGAAATATTTCTGTATTGTAGTTTAAATGAATTACTCAAAGTTCTGTTAATATACCTAGTAAGGAATCTATTTGTCAAAAAACATTTCCTGAATCTTTTTTCTTGTCTGTATTGTTACAGACATACTTGCTGACAGGTATATTGAAATAAATTATCAAAAGAATTGTAACTCGTGTGATTATATTGTGTTACCTTGGCAAATAAAATATACAGAATTTTAAAATACTGTGCGCAGAATTTTTAAATTTTTTGGAACAGAATTCCCCCAGGAATACACCAGTCTAAATGTTGTTGGTAACTCCATTGACTACTATGGAATTGCTTCAGAATGACAAGTGCAATGGATAGAATCTGGCCACTGATGTCCGGCAGTCTGAGATTTTGCCTTGGTCTAAAACATGCTTTTATGCTTTTGACTATGCTTTTAGATTGCACATTACAAAAAAAGTCACTATCTTCTTCAAACACTGCTGATACTTAAAGATTAATAAAAAGAATTCAAATTTTTCATGTACTGTCGTGAATCTAGAGCTGGGGTGGGCAAACTACAGCCCGTGGGCCGAGTCATTTTAAGCCTGCCTGGGGGGCTGCACCATGCGGCTTGACCACTCTCCAGCTCCTATGCACTCCAGTGGAAGCTGCAGGGTGGTGCCTGCAGATGAGGCAGTGTGCAAAGCTGCCTGGCCACGCCTCCGCATAGGAGACGGAGAAAGGACATGCCACTGCTTCTAAGAGCTGCCTCAGGTAAGGAGGTCAGGTGCTTGGAGTCTGCACCCCCTGAGCCTCTCCTCACACCTCCATCTCTGATCCCCCTTCTCCTCGATCCCAGCCTGGAGCATCCTCCTGCACCCCAAATCTCTCATCCCCAGCCCCACCCCAGAGCCCACACTCCCAGATGGAGCCTGCACCCCTTCCCGCACCCCCACCCCAGCTCTGATCCTGCTTCTGCCCTCCGAACCCCTGGATCCCATCCCAGAGCACCTTCATACACCCCAAACTCCTCATCCCTAGCACCACCCCAGAGCCCACCCCCCCAACCCCAAGTTTGTGAGCATTCATGGCCCGCCATACAATTTCTGTTCCCCGATGTGGCCCTTGGGCCAAAAAGTTTGCCCACCCCAATCTAGAGTTATTCCTTAATGTTAAGCGACAGTATTCCTGTTCCATTTGATTCCATTCATTCTTCCTGGCTGTATATTAGTGACCTGATGCACCATCCCCCATCTTTCACTTAAAAAACAAACAAACAAACAAAAACTAGTTTTTCCCACTGTATTCCCAACCTCCTCCTCCTCTCCTACCCCCACAAAAAGTTTACTCCAAGAAGGAAATAAAAATGTCCAAATTTAAAATCTATAATCAAGTAGTAAGGGCCAGATCCTCAAGTGGTATGAATAGACAACTCCACTGACTTCAGTGGAGCCATGCCCATTTACACCAGCTGAGGATCTGGCTCTAACATACAAACTTGATACCTCAGTTGCAAAGTATCTCTAAAAATCCTTCTAAATCCATTCCATATGTACACTGCAGTAGGAATTCTTCCAACAGCCAAGCTGACGTGGCAGGCACAGATGTCACAGGACTACGAAATTCAACTCTCTCATTTACAGTTACGTTCTAAAATATTCCCACCACAAATGCAGCTGTCTTAAAATTAGGCTTTGAGAAATGTTATTTTTGAAAAAAACCAATAGTTGGAAATTAAATGTATTGTATCAAAGTTACTGACCTTGCAAATGTGTTTTTGAACACTTAAGTCTTGCAGATATTCACAGTTCAAGTTCTATGGGTTAGGAAGTTAATTTATTTCACCACAAAAAGCTATAAACGATTAAAAATTCATAAGCAACGTAACAAAGCAGCACTTTTCTCTTACATGAAAAAGTAGGCAATTGCCAGGGTTGAAGATTGATCTCCATAGCCTTAAAAGAATATTGTAGGGTAGGTGTGGGTCAAACCCCTAATAACCCTAAACTCACTCAGTCAAAATGATTCTGTTACCACTATCAATCTCAGGCACCTAGTTTAAAATTCAACATATGGCTCTTCTGGGCTGAAGCCATGAAAAATTCCTCCTCAATTCCACATCATACCAAGTCCTGATAACTGTAATAACTTCATTTTGTTCATAAATGAACAAAGAGAACTAAGAAGGATCTCTTTGGGTTATGGAAACTTTAGATTCATCTCTAGGTTTAATTTTGAAGAAATTGTGGAAAATTTAGGACTCCCGGGGAAGGAATCCTGACAACTTGGCAAATGTCCACCCAGAGTTCCAGACCAGAATGCAGGCTGCCTGGCTATAGTGTGGAGACTGGGAATCATAAGCAATTTTTAGCCGAGAGCTCCATGAGGCAAAAAAGAAACAGTGTAGCAGTTGGTTGGGGTAAGAATTTGTGAAATCTCCACACAGGAACATATTTTATTTGTGCATAATTCACCCAGCAGTTCTGATGGAGGCCACAAGCAACAGCTCTGTTAGAAAAACAAATGGTACACAGAGGAAGTGATAGTATCAAAACTGAAGAGATGGAGAGAAAGAAATGTACACCCTGTCAGAGACCAGCACAGTTAGGAGCCATTGTGACTAATTTTCCCATGTTTAGATCCATGGTTGTGTGTAGTCGGAGGCAGTTTCACAAAAATGTAGCTTCAGCGGCCCAAGTAGTTGCACCATTTTTCTATATGAAGGTCCATCATTCAAGGGTTATGTAGGTAAATCCCCAAATGAGCAAAAATGCAACCATATGAAAAAAAATCAAGTATGAATGGCTGTTTCTCACCTCAGTGTGTTCCAGAAGATTAAAACCATATAGCCCTGCGGAAGTGGCAACTCTAGCCAGATAGCGAACTATGGAATTCACATCAGTGAACACAGCATGGCTATAAAAACAGAAAATTCAAGATGAAGTAATTTATTACTAGCAGTCTGAGTGTCATTATACATAAATAGTTCTAAAGAGTCACATGAACTGCAACACATTTCTAGGTGAAACAGTGGGCATAAAGCTACCAGAACAATAAGACAGCTAATCAATGGGACACGTGTTACCCTCCCCTCCCAGCTGGTCACACTATAAACCACTAAGGAAACTATTAACATAGATCAAACATTTTACTGGGGGGGGCTGGGGGGAGGATGGTGAAGGGAGAGAAGGGGAGAAAAAATAATTTACTTCAACTCACAATGAAATACTAGGTAACATTCTTCCCAGCTGTCCCTCCTCCCCAAATCAGAGTGCAGAGGTACTGCCTAGTCTCAAGCACCTAAGGAGTTAAATCAAGTTTTGCTTTCCCAAGTCCCTTCCTTGGACACTTGTGCAAAGAGGACTTTAAAAAGGGCTGCTGGAGAGACAAAAGAAGAGCACCTGGACGTATGCAGTGGTCCCTGCCCAGGCTTGTCTGTTACTCATTTTGCTTCTGGCACATGGCTACATTTATAAAGATTCACTCCTGCTGAACAGACTTTACTGCCTATAACTGTATTTTTGTTTCTACTCAGTTTTCCCATCAGCTTACATCAAATTCCAACAGAATTTTGCCATTCCTACATTTGTTACCTGCTGTCCGTACTGGGAGTAGAATTGTATAAGCTAGGGTTTATTTATTTTTTATTTCTATTACAATAGTGCCTAGAGATCCTAACCGAATTATGGCACCATAGCACCAGGCCCTGTGAACACATGGATTGAGAAAGTCCTTCCCACAATTACAATCTAAATAGCAAAGAAGCACAGAATGCCTCACCCTAACTACATCAACCCAAGCACATTATGTCCACATGGTATGGCACTTACATCGGCGGGAGCAAGGCTGTAGTGTAGATACTGACATAAGTAAGCAGCCTATTGTCAAACTGACTCTGCAGTGTAGACCAAGCCTTAGTGAGCTTGACCTTCATTCCTTGCACACTCCAAACTCCCACTCATGTCAGTGACAGTTTGAGTGCCCAAAGAATATATGATTGAACCCACAGAGACAAATACCAACGGAGGAAAAGAGGCACACTGTAAGTGTCGCAGACCTCTTTGTATTTCTGTATGTACTTGCAAACAGAGATTGATCTCAGAGAAGTACCTTTATATATCCTGCTATGAGAGAGGTTTGTAGAAGACATGCAAAGTATTGCTGATTTGATATTTTGGTTTCTGCTTAAGGGCACTGCAATTTTACATCTTCCTGTCTGAACTGTAGACTGGACCCAGGCTACTTAAATAATTTATAAGAAAAATATAACAGTGGTCAGACTGATTAATCCCTATAACAGTCCCCCACATATCAGAACTGAAGATTCAAATCCTGACATCTGATCTGGAGATCTTCTTGATTTATTAGCCATGGTAACCAGTCTTTAAAACAGGTTACTCCACTGTTCAGACTTATGAGATTTATATTATTAAAACTGACAATGAAATATCTGATTTCAAGGTTTGGTAACTCTCCCCTCCAGAACTTCTAGGCTCTGGGATTCGGAAGATCAATTTGTTTTTGATCATGCACAAATTACAGCATCTACGAATGTGCAATAAATCCTGTTGCTATATCATACTAGGGTCAGTTTCTTAAACAGAACTTTTCAACTGAGATTGACAAGTACATATGCATGCACAATATGCTTTCTCTAACAGCATGTCTGCCTGAAATAAAAGCAGTAAAAATGTTTGCTGCTGCTTTGCAACAGTCTGTAGTAACAGTCTACTTTGATTAGTAAGACTAGTGTGAACAGAATTCTGAACTGATATAGGGAAAGAATCCTGACACGTCCTGATCATGGTTGTAACATTTTCAAGTAACAAGAATTTTTTGTTATTTTTTTAGAAAACAATTAATACTTTTAGGACCAGACCTCTTCAACTTCCCTTCCTTTGGAGAAAGAAACCATGAATTTAGATTGTTCTTTCCAACTGGTTGGCAGGTAGCTCTGGAAGTGTCAGCCTATCAATAGCATACAGAAGACCACGTCCATGCTGATGCTATTAGCAAAAGCAATGGGAAGGAATTCTATGGAAAATGACATGAACTGATACAGCAGCAAAGCCAAAATTCCTTGAGGGAAAGCGCGGGGGGAGGGGGGGGCAAGGATTTGTGGCAATGTTATAAACAATTACAGGTCATTTGTACAAAAAGTTGCAAAACCATTCTGTGCAGAGATAATACAACAAATATCAGTCTCTCCCTCTCAAAGAATATCACCAAACAGAAATTGACATGCTAGACTGACTACATTTTGCTACCTAAGAGAAAAACCTGGGCTCTCAAAACACTATGCAAAGTCATCAAAGTTTAATAAAATAAATATCTTATTTTCAAACTGAATCCAGCTGGTAACCTTACTCATCAAAACACTATTTTACATCTTAAGTTACTTGATACTGTTCAGCTTATTGGTTGAAAAATTAGTTATAATCAGATTTTAACTGCACTTCAAAACATTCCTCTTAAGAAAAAGCAAGCTTAAAATGCAACCTGTTCTTGAAGGAAGGAAGTTGCTAATACTAATGATTTCCTGAAAAACAAAGTCTGAGATGTCTCTCAAATTGTGCCAAGACAAAGTAATCCCTGCTCCTCAATGTAATGGAATCCATTTACCGAGAGCATTAGTCCAAAACCAGTTTAGCTGATGCTTCTCAGACTACAATTACCATTTTAAGAGAGACCCATTACAGGAAATGAATTGTAAAGATGACTCTATACAGATGTACAGAGAAGAAGGTTAATGCAATCCTGTCAGATGAAATGATTCCTCAAGCAAGAATAATCGGAAATAGCAACCATTAGAAGGCTTGGAAGAATGTATTTTAGCATAATTTTCACAAATATTGATGTTTATTTTAAGATTCCTTAAAATCTGTATCAATTTAAATATTCACAGTTATGAATGGGTTTTTAGCAATTTTTCTGTTTTTGTTGATTTAAATTTTCACAGTTGCAGAAAATTACGGGGGGAGAGTCAGGCAATAAGTTATTTAACAGACACAGATTCTAAAAGTGAACACTGTATATCCATTAAAACACAAATTGTCAACATTGCGTCTAAATATACAAAGTAAATATCCTTAAATCAAACTAAAGTTCTCAAGTATTTTTCTTACTTTGCCTATCTGCACATTGATTATTTAGGGAAATATTTTTTTCATTTCACTGTTCACATGCACCATCAACCTTTACTGATAAAAACTGAATCCTTCCAACCCTAACCATAACCTGTTTGTACAAATTTAAAAATGTATTTGTTTAACACCCCATCTTTCCTGGGGGTGGGTGGAGGAAGAAATCAGAGTTTGAGTCCTGAGCTGTTTCAGGAGTGCAGAGGGGGAAAAGGAAGAGCACCTTGCTTCACACTCTAGCCAATCCTTCACCGCTGAAGCGAGGCCTGCTGCAATGCAGGGCCTTGCTGGGTGCGGACAGAGGAATATAAAGTTACTTTAAATTTTTACATGAAATCAGAAATAAAGAAGATTACTACATGAGTGCAGAAGTAAATTCAGGCAATTTCAAGTTTATTATTCCCATATGTGATGTACTATGTGGGTAAATACATTATCCAAAAATCAAAAAGTTAGTTAATAGCTGGTTATGGTTGCTTAAGGGGAACATCCATGCATACAAATGCTTAGGACAGAAGAAATATCTTTTTTTGAAGCTGTACAGAATTCCCTCCCCAATAACATTGTTATGCACACTAGTGTGTAGGAGAGTAATTCTGAAGGACAGATACATGCAGAAAGTCAAGTGAACATATTTATTTTGTAATTATGTACAAATGAGAAAAATAAGTAAGAAAAAATAGAGGCCCAGCTTCAATGTATATCCCAAATTAAGAAACACAGTAAAAGAACTAAAAAAGAGCCATCGTGGTTTAACAACCATGTAAAAGAAGCAGTGAGAGGTAAAAAGACCTCCTTTAAAAAGTGGAAGTCAAATCCTAGTGAAGCAAATAGAAAGGAACATAAACACTGCCAAATTAAGTTCAAGAGAGTAATAAGAAAACCCAAGGAGGAGTTTGAAGAATGGCTAGCCAAAAACTCCAAAGGTAATAACAAAACGTTTTTTAAGTACATCAGAAGCAGGAAGCCTGCTAAACAACCAGTGGGGCCCCTTGATGATCGAGATACAAAAAGAGCCCTTGAAAACAATAAAGTCACTGTGGAGAAACTAAATGAATTCTTTGCTTCAGTCTTCACGGCTGAGGATGTTAGGGAGATTCCCAAACCTGAACTGGCTTTTGTAGGGGGCAAATCTGAGGAACTGTCACAGATTGAAGTGTCACTAGAGGTGGTTTTGGAATTAACTGA
>NC_133771.1:173030091-173077713 GCF_003597395.2 Chelonoidis abingdonii
ATAACGGCGTTTAAAAGAGCACTGGATAAATTCATGGTGGTGAAGTCCATAAATGGCTATTAGCCAGGATGGGTAAGAAATGGTGTCCCTAGCCTCTGTTTGTCAGAGGATGGAGATGGATGGCAGGAGAGAGATCACTTGATCATTGCCTGTTAGGTTCATTTCCTTCGGGGCACCTGGCATTGGACACTGTCGGTCGACAGATACTGGGCTAGATGGACCTTTGATCTGACCTGGTACAGCCATTCTTAGTTCTTAAAAGTAAGAGGGGAAAATATCGTATATGGTTGAAAAGATCAGCCTCTGAATAAGTGTGCATCAAGGACTTCAGAAATGCATAGCAAAGGACTGAAAAGAATTGTCACACAATTTCATCATGCATTATGGTATAATAGTCAAAATGAGAATTATTGTGTGTTGTGTAATTAATTATAATTTTAGTTTACAGTTGATTTTTAGAAGATAAATACAGCAAACTGAAAAGCTTAATTAGTGGCCACCTCTAAAGCCTTAGGTTTAAATTACTTGTTCAGTGTGACATAGGAAGTCAGAGGTACAGAAAGATCCCTCTCTTTTCAGGTCCAAGGCCAGTTCTTTAAGCATAAGACCATCCTATAGAACACGCACTATGTGATCACTGTAACTGAAGGCTTTATCACTCATCTGTTTGTCTCAGTTGTTCTTGGTAGAGGTTGGTATTGATGAACAGCCCCTTTGTAAAGATCCTTTAAGGCAAAAAACCTGATACAAACTTAACTATGATGCCACTCTAGTGCGCCCATAATTTCATGCCTACATATGGTATATTCCCCCAACCATCAGATAACCTGCATTTCTGTTGCACCTTTGACCTCTGATGCACTCTGGTCTAAAGTCTCCACTGAAGCACCTCAAACTTCCAGTCTGTCAGCAGTTTGCCACAGCTGCACTAATATGATCAGATAAAAACAGGGACTGAAAATTTAACCTCAGCATAGTAAGTAATGGATTAGTGACAGTTTTAAAGTCCAAAATCATGTTAACTTTTAAAACCAGAAGCATGCTTGTCCCACGGGAGACCTGCATGTCCCAGATTTCTACAGGTACAATTATCTATGATGTACACAGACAAAATGGTGCAGCTCGACTTAAGTCAATGGAGTTGTGTCTGCAGGACACGTAGCTTTGTGTTTCTATCTTTGGCGGGTCATGAGGTATTAATTCTTAAAATCCTTAACTTTACAATTTAAAGGAAACCAGTTTGAAAAATATTTAGAACTTATTGGTATTATTTTTTCCTGTTACTCCAAGAAAACAAAAATAGCATATGGTTTAAAAGGGGAAATAGCTAAAATAGCTTCTTTCTAGAAGATGTGGCATAAACAAAATATGGGATGACATGTTTTCGAGTTAATTGGCACTTTTTTGGGATGACACTGTGGCTTCCCTTCTCAAGCGTGAGGTGGTCCACTCAAACGAATACCAATAAAATCCTTTATCCACCATCACATGCACACACACACATGCTCGTACTGTATATACATTTATACAGACACGTGTTTATCACAAGATGGCTACCACTATGAGAATCCACAGCACATGGAGGAGTGAATGCTTTAGATAATAAAGTGATAAGCACCATATAAGGAGCTAGAGTGCATAGACTAAATATTTAAAATATGTGTACATCACAAGCAGCAGAGGTCGCTCAACCTTTCTTTAAATGTTTTCCCATTCTCTAATTTTTCCAATAGAAGATGAAAACTATTAAAAAATGTAAAAATTGCAACTGTTTGCAAAAAATATACAGTGCAATGATAATTTTAGTACTGCTTTTACTCTCCCTGCAAAAGATTACTGTCATCATTACATCAATTTTAAAAAATGCTGACCCAATGCTGATATCAGAGATGCAAAGTCACTTACTCAGACACACGGAGGATGGTCTCTTTGCCTTCTTCAACCGAAATTTTGACATCATTTTTCACGTGCTCTACAGTTAGCAAAGCTCCTAAAAAAAAAAAAAAAGAAAAGATAAAATATGGCTGATCTTTCTCCTAAGTAAAGACTATTTCATAGGTTACAATTACATTTTTTTATTCACACACACCATGTGTCTTAACTGGTGCCTTCAGACTGAAAGGCACAGAGCGTGACGGGAAGGAATCAATGTTTTAGTCTAGAAACCGGCAGTTTTTTCCTGGCAGTCCTTATGGTCTAGGAGGAAGGGATAAAAGCTGGCGTACAGTAATCTGCAGTGATCTCAGAACAGGACGGTATTAATGTAATTTTGCTTCCCAAGGATACTTTGAAAATTCATCCCATCCCACACTAACCTAGAGAAGAGACTCGCTCAAATTGTTTGACATGAATATTGCTGTCATCTACTCCTCAGCAGAGGCCTGCCACATGCTCTTCGTAAGAGGCCTAAAGCAGCATTAGCATCTAAACACATCATTTAAAAATAGTCATGACCTACATACCACTAAAGAGACCACATTCTGGAAGAAAAAACATCTTGGACAAATGCCTTCACACAGTAAGGCTATGTGCCACATCAACATTTTAAGTCTGTCAATACTGTGCACCTCAGCCACTACCACTGGGGGCATATGGAAAGAAGAGAGAAAAAGTCAGTTCATTTTTTTTAAAGTAGATTTAATGCTTGTGAAAGGATTAACCACCTTAAAGACTGAAATCATCTTTTTATCCATAGGAGTACAGAAAGCATCCACACAATGTACTGTCAATGTATGTGGGACCCAACTGTCTGGCGACTATGCCCTTGGCCTCTCCTCTCTGACTAAGAGACCCCTGTATGAAGTCAACAGGCCTCCACACATGCACAAGGGGGAGCCTGCACTGTAAAGCCCATTATAGCTCTTCGTTATGCACTCCACTTTGTATTTTAAGTTACAAAGGGTAGTATTAATAAATTAGCCTCAACAGAGCACTAGGAGCAAGGAACTCCCAAACTGTGATCCCAGTTGTCAGATCCCTCTCTGGCACTAAGCTTGACACTTAATGATCCTCATCTCAGTTCTCCATCTGTAAAAATGGGGTACTATCACTTGTAGTATCTTTGTGAGAGAGGCAAGAATTAATTAATGTTTGCACAATGCTTTGAAGATGAAAAGAACTACATAGGTGCTGAACTCTGTAATTAACGTAAATTACATTCATAGTTAGTGCTTTTTCACCCTACTTCACAAGAACTATTATTAATATGAACTAGGAAAAAGTTAGGATAAAAAAGTGTTTGTTTTTTAAGAAAACAATTATTTTTCCTTAAATAAAAATGTTATATTTGTAATGTTCACTGTGTTTCAATGTTATCCATAAGGACTCGTCTATACTTAAAATGCTGCAGCAGCGCTGTAGCACTTCAGCATACACAATACCAATGCCAATGGGAGGGGTTCTCCTGTCAGCATAGATAATCCACTTCTCTAGGAGGCAGAAGCTAGCACTGTCCACACAAGGGGTTAGGTCAATTTAACTTCATCACTCTGAGGTATGGATTTTTCACACCCCTGAGTGATGTAGTTACACTGATCTAATTTCCCGTGTACACCAGGCCTAAGAATCGTTTAATCTAAAGTCCATGGTCTAAGTACAACTCAGTAAGAGCTGTCAAATACAAATTAAGTCCTCAACTAATTACAATTTTGTATGATGTTTTTCATAATAATAATACCACCACCTAACTCTTCATAGCAGTGGTTTTCAACTTTTTTTATTTGGGAATCCCTAAAAAATGTCAAATGGCAGTGCAGACCCCTCTGGAAATCTTAGACATGTCTGCAGACCTCCAGGGGTCCATGGACCACATGCTGAAAAGTGCTCTAAAACAGTAGTTTTCACCAGCACATCTCAACATGCTTTAGAAAAGAGATCAGTATCATTATCCCCATTTTGCATATGTGGAAACTGAAGCACGGAGAGGTGATGCAACATGCCCAAGGTCACCCAGCAGGCCTGAGGCAGAACCAGGAATAGAACTCAGCTCTCCTGTGCAAGTACTCTACCTACTAGACCACATTGCCTCTCTTATCAGACGTTATTAGAAAATGCTTAATAGAGAGAAAGTTTCTAAAATTTAAATTTTATTCCGCAGGATACTGTTTAAATATACAGCCAAGTATATTTTAAATCATCTCATACAAACTGCATCCCAAAATGCTTTCTAGAGTTGAACAATGCAATTTACAAAAGCATAAAGAAAAAAAAATTAAGGCACAGAGGCAAGGCAAGAATGTGCATCTTCAGCAATGATTTGCAATGAGACGGAGAATCAGTGTGGCAGAAGAGTGAAAGGCTGTTTCCAGATAGCAGCAGTTGCAGAGAAGGTTTTTTCACCCACATGGTAAGACAGTGTATAGCAGAGGTCCCTAACCTTTTTCGTCTGGTGGGCACCAGATGACAAGCCATGGAGGACTGTGGCGGCGGATGACCATCCACCCAAATGCTGCGGACAAGCAACATCATCCTGAGGCTTTGCCATTGAAATACTACCGAAAATCAGTGGCATTTCGGTGGCAATGCCTCTGGATGACGCAGCTTGTCAGAAGCATTTTGGCGGATGCTCGTCCACCTGCCAGTATGTGGGCACACTTAGCCCGCAGGCATCGCATTGGGGACCTCTGGTGTATAGGGACAAAGAGAAGCACTGGCTACATAAGTAACTGGAGCAGGAAAGAGAGCAAAGAGAATGTGCCATCCAATGTTGAACTAGATTTTGAAATGAACAGCCACTAGAGAGAGAATGCGGATGAGGTAAGATCTTTTACTGGACCAACTTCTGTCAGCAAGAAAGATAAGCTTTCAAGCTTATACAGGACTCTTCTTCAGGTCTGGGAAAAGTTCTCAGTGTCATTACCAAATACAAGATGGAATGGATTGCTGAGTACATCTACCAAACCTGAACAGCAGCTCTCTGTAAGCTCCAAAGCTTGTCTCTCTCACCAACAGAATTTGATCCAATACAAGATATTACTTCACTCACCTTGTTGCTCTAATATGCTGGGACCAACAAAGCTACACCACCACTGTATACAGGAATCCATTAGATATGCAATGAATTTTGTAAAAGCAGGTTCTACTTTTGCACATACAATTATATGTATATAGAAAAAGGCATCTGTGTATGAAACAATTAGCCAATAAATCAAAAGCTGGATTGAGACCATTTCAAAAAATTGGTCTACAACCTGTGAAGTAACTTAAGAAACCCAATTATAAATAGAACCTCTAAGTAAGTCACTAAATGCATCAACATCTCCATTAAATATTAAACACAGCAACAGACCCAGCAGTCTATTGGAGAAAAGCCACCTCAAGAGAGGTTCAGCACTGCAATAGCCAGGTTGTTGCAAGTCAGGGATGAAATACATTAGCGAAAGTGGGGGAAGCATCTCCCTAGCTCATTATGGTTGTGCGCGCATTTAGTCTGTCGTTCTCCGTTATCGATAAAATGCTACATTTGAACAAGACCATAATTTGCTCTGGGTTTATTTTCTCAGATCGCTGTTTACTATATCCAGCTTTCTGTTACTACAAGGCTACGCACAGCAAGCCATGCAGATGACGTGTCGTTTCAGAAAGCTGGTAGCATTTCTGTCACTTTCTCCGCAGGCAGGTGACAAGACCCACTTACGATGCTGAGCCCCCAGTGACAGAGCACAAATCTCTTCAGCGCCGTGCCCCGAACAGGGCAGACCTGAGCCGCTGGAGGGGAACACCCTGAGGGCAGCTTTGGCCGAAGGATCCTGCGTGCCAAAGAGACATCGGCAGCCCCCACCTCTCTCCCCGGCCCCCAGGTCAGCCCCGCCCCCGAGTGCGGAGGGGAGCCAGGCATAGGGGCTCAGCCTGGGCAGAATGAATCAGGCGGGGGGGAGGGGCTGAGCCCCACGGGGCTCAGGAACCACCTAGCTCCGCAGACCCCAAAGGGTCAGGCTGCCTCTCCCCCTCCCGCCCGCCCGTCTGTCTGTCTCCCCGCCCCCGCACGGCCGCGAGGATGAATGGAGGAGCCTGCGCCCAGCGCCGCATGATGCAACATGGCAGCAACCCAGCGGGTGCGGCCCCCAAGGGCAGCCGGCCGGCGTCCCGGGTCAGGGCCAGGCCGGGCCGCGCTTACCGAGCGGGGGAACCTCCGCGTTCACCGTCAGGCTCAGCGCCATCGCTGCGCTGCCCCCACGACCGGCTCCCTGGGCAGCCAGAAAAGGAAGGGAGGGGGCAGGACGCGCCGAAGCTCAGCGAAGCTGAAACGGCTCCGCCCCCTTCCAGGGCCGCCCTATTCCTGCAGGAGCTGCTGCCACGGGGCGGGGCACCGCCTTCCTTCGTCACTTCCTGCGATGGGCAACCGCACGCCTCTGGTTGGTGTTACATCTATAAGGTGCCCCGCGGAAACCGGTTCACATGGAGGGAGGGGTTCTTCGCTCCTCCGAGGCGCCTGGGGGCAGTGCTGCTCTCCAAGTTTGTCATCGTGCCTGTATCTACGCGGCGGATTCCCCCTCCCTGTAGTGAATCCTCCACGCTCCGCCAGGCGGAAGCGAGGCCCAGCGTTGCCATCGCTACGCCTGGATTTTTCAGGGCCGGAGAGCCGTTGCTATGGCAATGTACGTTCCCAGGGAGCAGGCCAGGGCCTAGGCCGCAGCATACAGGGTCCCTTCCCGGGGAGGTATCTCGGCCTTTCGCCACAGCTGTGACCTGGCCCGGAGCTGACCGGGGCTGAGGAAAGAAGGCTGGAGCCTTTCGGGGGAGGGGGACGCATTTTTTTAGTCTTTCTGGGCAAGCGGAGCCCAGTGGGTGGTGAGAGCGTCGCCAGCACGGGACTCCAGGACCTGGGGCTTTATGAAACTTGGTGTCCAACTCGTCCCCAGGCAGGACTTTGCCTCAGCTGGGGGGGTTGAGCTGCCGCCATTGGTTTAAATATAAAAATGAAAGTAAATTTTCCTTTGCTGCTGAGCCTGTTCAAATGCTGATGAAGCCCATAAAGAGCCTCCTACTAACCTCCAGCCAGCCAGTGGCTGTAGGGAGGGGTGAGGAAGTGCAGATGGTGTCTCCTGCTGCAGCAGCAGCATCCACTACCAGAACATTACATTACATTCCCCTCTAATCCTTAGGCAACACTTAAAACACAGGTTAACCTACCTACATTGCTTGGCACTGTGAAAAATTTCACATCTTGTGCAATGTCGTTATTCGATCAACTTAACCGTAGTGTGGACACCATAGAAGATAAACAGCAGCTAGGTCAATGGAAGAATTCTTGTCTCAGGGAGGTGGATTTACCACAGCAGGGGAAAAAATGCTGCAGTTGCTTTAGTAAGGGTCTAGGACAGAAGTTCTCAAACTTCTGTGGACCACCAGTTATCTGCGAGCTCCATTCAGGTGGTCTGCGGATAGTTCCCTCTAAGGTCCATGCCTGGGTGGCCGCACATGAGACAATGAAGGGCCACCCACCTAATTAGTGGAGCCATGCTGGTGTGGCTCCACTAATTAGGTGGCTGAACCATGGAGAAGATGCAGATGTAAGGTGGTGGCGGCGGCGGCTCTGGGGGGAATAGAGGGCAGTGAGGTGAGAAGAGGGGATGGGGGGAATTTGGGATGTGCAGGGCTGCAGTGGCCAGAGAAAGAGATGACTTTCCCCAGCTCCAGGGCTGCTGGGGAGAGATGACCCTTCTTCCCAGCCTCAGCTCTGTTGCTGCTGTGGCAGGGGAGAGAGGGAGAGACCCCCTCCTTCCCAGCCCCAGCTCGAGGGGCAGCCACAGTGGGGGAGATAGGGAGAGACCCCCTCCTTCCCAGCCCAAGCTCGGGGGTTTGCCGCAGCGGGGGAGGCATTCATCACATTAGAAAGCTAAGACTACTGATATTAAAACACAAGTTGTGTGCTTTTATTTGTATGTAACCCTTCTGCCCCTCTGAGTTGGCAGCAACAAGGGCCAGGTTCAGTATCCAGGGGTTCCGTTTCAATAACACCATGCATAACCGGCTTGAGCCCCCACCCAGTGACCTGGGACACTTACATACCACACCCTCCTGGGTGCCTTTAGGAGGCAATACTTCCCCTCTCGCAAGCACGGAGTCGGAGTGTAGCGAAATCTTTTTAATAAAGGAAGGAATCAATGCGGCATCCCATTGGAGAAACACCACAAACAGAGTTATAACACAAACCATAACCACCCCCCAAGTACATTTGGCAATGTCCTTTTCCCCTTAGGGTGTTAAGTCCAATTACTCCAAAGTCCAACAACCCAAAAGTTTCTGGTCAATGCCACCCCAAAATTCAAGAGTCTATCTGTAGAGGTCCCTCCTCCCAGCCTGGGTGAAAGGGGCACCTTACGTGGTCCAAGGCCAACCGCCCTGCCTCTCCGTGGGTTCTGCTTCCGCCTTCTCCACGAACTGCTCACCAGCCGCTCCACTCTGCTCCTCCGGCCGTCCTCACAAACTGCTCTGCTCCACCAGCTGCCTCATGAGCTGCTTCAGTTGTCCCTGCAAACTGCTCGGCTCCGCTCGCTCTGTGGGCTGCTCCACACATCCCACAGCTACTTCGCTCTGCCAGCCACTCCGCTCCAGCCATCCCCACAAACTGCTCCACTCCACCAGCTGCTCTGTTCCACAGTATAGCTTCAGGCTCCCCCACTAGTTAGCACATTACTTAGTGCTCCCAGCTCAGTAATTTCAGCTCTTTTGTGATTTCAGCACATAGTAGGGGAACCCCAGTGCTAGTGCAGCATTAGCCCAAAGTGAGTTCAGCTCAGCAACCTGTATCTAGAGTCTTAAGGGAATAAAAAATCAACTCTGACATTCCACAGTGGAGAGAGGAGGGGGTGGAACTGGTGCTTCTAGCGCCACAAAAAGCCTGCACCACCAGTCACAGATACCTGTCCCCAACCTCTCTCCATTCACTGGGTTTTGGAACCCATGTCCCTTGTCTAGCAAGTGTCATTTAATTTATATTGAGACATTTTTGTCAAAGCAGTCCTGTAGTTCCTCATTCACGCAATCAGGTGGCAACACCTTATCTATCCCGCCCCAACAATGAAGAAATTGGGGATCCCAGAAATGTCAAAATAACCATTTCCAGGCTCCTTGCTGGCTCCTTGCTGGGCGTGCCTATGCAAATATTTGTGATCTCACATTTCGGACATTTTTTCCACACTTCCCATAATTCACCACCAGATGTCAGGGCACAGCTCATCCTGACTCTGCTTACATGTAGAACAAAAAAAAATTAAGGTTTTTTTATACAGTGCTTTTATTCAAAGCGCTTTACAAGTTAGCAAACTGTACAAACAACATTTGGAAAGATCATTAAGTGGTCTGCTGAGACCCTCAGCAATTTTTAAGTGGTCTGTGAAAAAGAAATTTGAGTACCACTGGTCTAGGATACAGCAGCTGTGCTGCTGTAGCACTTCTAATATAGATGTACCCTTAATGGGCCAGAAGCTGTTAAGATTTATTTAATTTCTTATAGGAAGCTACCTATTTACTGAATATTTAGATAAAACATATGGTTTTCTTAGCTGAACGAATTTGGGAGCAGCAAATTATCAGGAAAGTTGTGTACTGTGTTTCCCAGTAATGTGTTTATTGTGCATATCTAGTTTTGCACAACAGTAAGAAACCGTTCTTAGATTGCATGGAGATCTCTCAAGCAGAAAACAGCCTGCTTGCTAATAAACTAATGGGGCTTTTAGAAGTAATCTCTGCCTCTACCTTAGAGCCTATTACGGGTGTAGTAACACTGGATAAAATGCAGACAAATCTATGTTTTCAGGTTTATGAACATGTTAATTAAAATCAATCTTTACTACTTTAAACATGACTTATTCAGTTCAGATAACTACTTTGATGGGAAATAAAATAGGTGCTCGCTGCACTCAATTGCGTAAATAAATTTATGAGTTACAATTCCAGCCCAATATGCCAGAGGCCAGTGGCAGATACTTCAAAAGAAGATGAAACAAACAAACCCTTATTAGACAATTAGGGACTAACTTACTACTAGAGAAAGCATCTTCCTTACCCCTAGTCAATTAGAAGTTGGCTCATTCCTAAAGCATAAAATCCTATCCACCATAATTGGGGATAATTTTAGTCGTAAGTGTGTAATCCTTTTTTGAATTCAGTGATACTCTTATTCTCAATAATATATTGTAGCAACTAGTTCCACAAGTAAGTCTTACATTATGTACACAACTTTCCTTTCAGATGTGTATAATATAATTCTTTTGAGAAAATGTTAATAGAAGTGCTTGCTGTCATGTCTCCATTCCATTCCTTATTTTGCAGGCCTCTCTGTGCCTCATTTTCCTTATCTATAAAATGAGGATAATGATACTTACCTCCTTTGTAAAATGCTTTGAGATCTACCAATGAAAAGCACCATATAAGAGCTGGGTATTATCACCATGTCCCCATTTATTCACTGCTGTAAACCAGGAGTGGCTAAACTTACTGACCCTCCGAGTTGCATACACTAATCTTCAGAAGTTCAAGAGCTGCAAGACACACAACCTGCCCCATAGGGGAGCACCTACTGGAGTGTGGGGCTTCTGCCCTGATGCCCTGCCCCCCCGCTCCCTGCAGGACAGAAGCCGCTAGTCCCCCCATCCTGCTGCAGGACAGAAGCCCTGAGCTCCCCATCCCAGTCTGGAAGGTGGAGAATAGGAGGATAAATGGGGGGCTCACACTTTAATTGTAATAGAGCCACATGCGGCTCATGAGCCAGTTTGGCCCTTCCTGCTATAAGCAGCCCCAAACTGTTCAACTGCTTCATACAGAAGTGTTTCCACATCTCATATTTTCATCTCCCATCTCCACCCCATTTCCTCCATTAAAATATTCAGAATAAACTTCCAATTCATTTATTTCATAGAAGGATCCATTCTCTTACAGTGGACAAGGAATTAATGTGCATAATATCCAATGTGACACCAACAGGACTAGGTGAATTCCTCAGGTCTCAAGAGTACATTATATACAGTATCATTCATCATTCAAACAGCAAAGAGTCCGGTGGCACCCTAAAAACTAACAGATTTATTTGGGCATAAACTTTCTTGGGTAAAAAACCTCACTTCTTCAGTTGGGTTTTTACCCACGAAAGCTTATGCCCAAATAAATCTGTTAGTCTTTAAGGTGCTACTGGACTTCTTGTTGCTTTTGTGAATGCAGACTAACACGGCTACCCCTGATACTATTCATCATTCAAGAACCTTTGTTATTTAGCATTAGATGCAATTTAGCAAGCATCCCAGTAACAGAAAAACGTGTTGGTCAGTGGCAGAAACTTTTATTAAGCAGACTCAAAAAGTAGCCTGTATCATATCTAATGGAGTATTTTTGGGTTTGTCTACAAGGGGACACTCAGGAAAAATTAATCCAAATTAACTAAAAGTGTGAATTTAAAAGTCAATTAGTTAAATCTGTATGAAAGGTCTCATTCAGAATTAAAATGGCCTTAAAATCAGTTTAGTTTAAATGAGTGAATTAAACTAAACTGAATTAAGGCAACTTAAATTCTGAATGAGAATGTCCACATAGGGGTTTAATGCAGTTTAACTAATTCACTTTTAATTCTTATTTTTAGTTAATCTGGAATAACTATAGAAAAACTCTTAGTTATGAATGAATACTGACTATAGGGTTAGAAATGCCAAAGTTTCACTATTACAGAACACAGTAAGTATGTCTTTTACCTGTGTTTTAAGTGACTCTGTCTCTGCTCCATTTAAGTACCAAACTGAAATTTATATCTAGAATAGGTATTTTTTAAGAGCAAATCCCAAATAAATTACCTCTTTTAACATCCCTTAAATATATAAGGATTTAAGAAAATAATTTCAGTAATTAAAATATTAAATATCCTGATTTAAATCAGTTTAAAGAATTAATATTATATAGGAGATGGAAAAAAAAACAATTGGTGATAAGTATCAGCTGGTTGCAACAGATACATTGAAAAAGGAGGTTCTGAGGTCATGTCAATTTAAAAACTGCTCGACATTTTGGGGTTGCAAAAAAACTTAGCCAAGCTAAGAGAAAAACTGTACTGGGTAAAATGAAAGCAGGATGTAGAAGACTGGTGCAGGAAATGGGATGCTTGCATTGTAAGACTGGGTGAGCTCTTGTGCAGCAGTGTTTTGTGGAGGCACCAATAGAGTGCCTTGATGTTGATATGCTGGGCCTTTGCCAGAGACAGGGGCTGTCAATGACTCTGTAGCAACTGTACTTTTAAAAGGTGCATATAGAATTATGACTAGGAATGAATACACATATGAACCCTCTAGAGTTAGGATGAAATGCAAAGACCTTAGTTCTGATAGCTATAGAAACAGCTACAAAATATATAATCGAACTTGAGCTGCCCATGTGTGACGCGTTAACTCCTGTAGCAATGAAACTGCTTCATTACTATCCCCTACAAGCCTAAACTGCTACAAAAACCCTCATTGAAACCAGAGAGAAATATGCCAAACACTAAGAATAAAAGGGGTTTCCACATGCTGAAAAATGGTACAAAATGTCAAACTGCTATTTACAGAAGGAAGCACGTCATGCTTAAGAATCAATAACAGTAACTTTATTATAAGCAGTTGGACCCACCAAAACAAATTATTTATTGTCAATATATAAAGTGAATTAAGTATTGCTGTCTATGTACAACAAAAGACGAGCAAATTCAGGCTATGGTTTCGTGCCCTGAAATAAGTTAAGGAAATAGATTTGGACTGTGACATTATTATGTAATATAAATGTATACAGTATAACTGCATAAAATCTATTCACATGAACAGAACTTTCCTTGGGTTCCTTACTTTCAAAGGGAAGGAAAAACATCTACTGTGAATATTGAAAAACTGTAACCTGTTACCTGGTGAAACAACTGTAGGTCTCCCCTCCCCNGTCCAACCCCCTGCTCAAAGCATGACCAATCCCCAGACAGATTTTTGCCCCAGATCCCTAAATGGCCCCCTTGAGGACTGAACTCACAACCCTGGATTTAGCAGGCCAATGCTCAAACCACTGAGCTATCTCTCCCCCCGTATCTAGACATTCTGTACACTAATTTCTGAAACAAATCACTGATCAGCACAATATCAGAATGAATCTAGGCTCAGATTTCATAAAAAGAATATTCAAGCTCATTTGGCAGTTAGCTTGAAATATTATGTTAATGTTTTTCCCCCCACCACAGTTGGCTTCCTTCTTTAAGGCACAAGGGCTTGTTTAACGCTCTCTGGAACACGACTGGCATAGTAGTCAAAGTTTCTCAACGTGGCAAGGACCCCTGCTGAATTCATGTGTTTCACCTCCTTGTTATAATAAAAAGGATTTCCATGGATATCAGTCAGCTTGCCTGCAAGAAATATATGAATATGTTATTGGTCCTAGTTCATTTAAGCACAGCACCTGAATTTTTGCGAAAATAGAACACCTACTAGTTCTCTCTTCCTTTGAATCATAGTTGTTACAGATAGATGTATAAGATCAAGTCTTTTATACTTGCAATGGCAAGATACAATCTCCTGATATCATATTAAACCAATACTATACAATCTTCATGTGTAAAAGGTTTCTTCTAGCCACTAAGATGGACAGCAGAAAAGGTCGAACAACAACACTGATTTAAAGTTAATTCATAGTTATTCAATCAAGCCTTTTCATAACTTATATTTTCACCAAGGCAAAGTGGCTTTGTGCTGTTTGGAGGGTAGTAATTTTACTGGGTTACCCACTGGATTGATTCAAATTTGGAGCCAAATCCTGCAGCTCTGAGCAAGGACTACAGGATTTGGTAACTGTTTTGTTGTTCATGAAGTATTATAAGATTCCCTCCGTATACCCAGTGAGCATATAAAGACAATAAATGAATGATTTCAGTAATTGGGAAAAGACCTCATTGTATAGGAACACAAGCAGCAGAGGAAGCTGTCAGTTGGAAAATTGTAAAACCAATATGTTTTAAAAAGAATATTTTTTGTATTACCTCAAAATTGGGCCTTGAATAAAAGCAGACAAGGTAAATTATACTGCCTTCTACTGGCAAAACCAGGGCCTGATCCAAAGCCCACTGTAGTCAATGGGAGTCATTCCACTGATTTCAAAGGGGTTTGGATCAGGTCTTTAATGCTTAACAGCAGTGCTTTGTTTTTAAATATATACACAGGCTTTTAGGTCAAGAAGTTATCTGCCAAAACTGTGTGTAATAGAACTCACCTTGGTCTTATGAAAAAGATATCCTATGACCTTGTGCACATAAACACTAGAAAAATCTACTGTAACTTCAACTTCTCTCAAAAAAAGAGTTATGAACATTATTGTTAACTCACCTCCCACAGCGTGTAAAATAGCCTCAGGAGCACACGTATCCCACTTCTTGCACCCAGGACTAGCAAAGACATAAGCAGAAGCCTTGCCTTCTATCAGCTGAATGATCTATTACAGATGAAGAATGACAGTCATTTCATATGACCCCCAAGCATGCAAAAGATAGAACAGGAATTCAATGGGAGCAGAATTGGGTCAGTTTGGTACTGCACACACTCTGATGTCCTCACCAGAAAGAGGAGTCTCAGAGGCTCCTCTTCAGGATTTAAAAATGTAATAATCTTAAAAGTTTAGGAAAAAAACATAGCTGCTACCATCCAAAGTGATCCATTTTTCATTGACTCAAATATAATCTATAGGAAGCAAATCTAGTCCGTGGCATCCAACTCATGTATCTTGGCTGGGTGCTGGGGAGATCTACCTGAGAGAATGGAGAGGAAACCATCGTCATATGCCTCTAAGGCCTTTCTAGCCCTATTGCACACTTTCATATGGGTTGGGTAAGAGGACCAGAGACTTCACATGGTAACAGATATTCCACCCTTTCCTTCTCCCTCAAACAAACCCTGCATGTTGCTGGGCAAGGAGCTCCAAGAGCACTGATTCCACACTATGGAGCTGGGGAGCATTCCCTATATCCACCAAATCCTGCTTCACCTCTTTGGGGACCAGTTCCACTGCCAAGGGTCCCTTTGCACCCACTGAGATAAGGACGGCATTTGGCCCTAAATTCTTTGCTCTCTTTACAAAGATGTCATATCTTACCACTAGCAAAGAAAAATATTGGATTGTCATACCTTATTTCCTGCACCTCCGACTCTCACCACATTATCAGGGTTCATTGCACTAATGCAGTCATTTACCAGCTTACTGCTGTGTGAACGGGTAGTAGTGATGATGTGTTTCCCAGCTGGCACTTCTTTCAGCTGAAATCCAAAGGCACCCAAACCTAGGACACCCCAGATTGTCCTACCCAGCATGGCATCTGCTCCTGCCTACACAGAAGATGCAAAAACCAAGGCTTAGCATTACCACAGCATATAACACTTATTTTTTAAAAAAATATGAACACAAAGGCATAGCTGGAGACTTTTTATTTCATTATTAGATTCATTTTAGAGGGTAAAAAAGTGTAAATTGTAGCAATGGAAAAGGAGTGAGTTCTAGTAACTGTAGCCCAGGGCAGGAAGCCAGCACTCCTGGGTTCTGTTCCCAGCTAACTGAGTGACATATTGTGTGACCTTGGGCAACTTATTTAGCTTGGGCGAGTGCCTGTGCTTTAGTTCACTTGCCTGTCAAATGGGGATAATAATTCTTCCTTATCTACCTCATAGGGTCTTTGTGATAATTAACGGTTGTAAATCTCTTTGAAATCCTTGCATCGGATATTACAGAACTGAGAAGTATCCTCATAGTTATTTCAGTGTATTATACCAAATATGAGCTTTTCTTTGCTATGCCCAATCCGAATCAGCTCCCATTCTATGTCCTTGGACTGTTCCTGAATTTTGCTATTCTGGTGTTATAGTTAATCCTCTTAATCCCCCATTTTGGAGGGGGGCGGGTATTAGACTGGGTTTGGTAACACTCTGCAACTCAGCTGCAACTAACTGTGGTTACGTCTATAATACAGGCTAGGGGTATGATGCCCCTGGGTGCGAACATGTACTTGCACTAGTTCTCATCCAGCTAGCATGAGTACAACTGTTGCTGCGACAGAAAGGATAGTGGGACTGGAGGCACAGGGGAGCTGTGGTGGGTACAAACCCATCTGAAACTAGTATGTATGTACTTGGGACAGCTAAGTCATGCCTCTGCTGTTGCTATCCATACTACTATGGCTACGTGTACACATGCAGGGGAATCACACCCAGAGCTCATAGTGTAGACAAAGCCAGAGAAATACCTGGTGCCTTTTAAGGCCCAGCTTAATGATGTCCCAGGATTCAGTCATCAAGTCGCACTAACAGACTGGAGTGGTTGGCATCTCCCTGTGAACCTAAACAGGACACTTCTGCAATACGTCCAAAGAGCCACCAGCCTGGAGCAAGATATCATGAGTTTTACACTTATGTGACAACCTAGCTACAATACGTGTAATGTCTTGTTACCTAAAAGAGTGGAGAGCTGTGGCAGTTATTTGCATGGCCTTGGAATTCAGTTCCAAGAAACCTGATCTATGGGCTTCTTGATGATAAAGTTCCTTATATTACACCATTAGCTCTAGCTAGTGAAGTGTGGTATGTAGCGTAGGTCAAGCACCATTGAGTAGAACGTGTGTGAACTAGGAATGTGTCCTAGAAGTGATAGTTACAGATCATTTAGTGCTCTCAAGCATTATGCATTTATTACCTCATAGTTGTAGAAGGGCTGGTTAATAACTCCTGCTATTGCTTTACCTTCATAAGCAATTCCAATAAGAACTGTTACATGGTCGAGGAGACCTGTGAAGAAGTAATAAATATTATTCAGCAATGACTGAAAATGGGAGTAAGAAAAAAAAACAACAACAACAACAACCCAGCCCTCATGCAAACCCACAATCCTCTATCTTTGTTCAATTACTTGAAAATATTAATAATGGCCAAGATTGTAAAAAGTCACTAGTAATTGTGAATGCCTTCATTTTCAGTTGCCCAACTTGAGACAATGTGATACTCTGAGCAATCTGTATTCTGAAAAATAAGACCCTGTTAAGATGTCTCAAATTGGATGCTCAAAACTCAAGCCATCCAAAAATTACTAGTCACTCTTGATAATCTTAGCCAACATGCATATTAAATATTAGGAAGTCTATCACTACATAGTACTATGTAAATGACATTCAGATAAACCATAGGCCTGAATCAGCAAACACTTGGTAGTAAGCAGTAGTGCCAGATGTTATACAGGCCCACAATTAAAAAAAATAAAAAAAAATAAAAAAAATTCCCTTGCTACAAAGAGTTCACAGTCTACCTTATCACAAGATGCAACAGGAAGATACGGTAGTGGCACTGCAGACTTTTCAGAGAAGCCTAATAAGTACTTACAGGATTGGTCCCTTTACCTAGTCTGGGGGGTGTCCTTCAGCAATAAGGGGGGAATCTACAGGACCTGGAAAACTGAGTTAGGGGGACAACTAATGAAGTAACAGGGACAGGAGTGCGGTCAGAGGGTCATAAGAAGGGAGCCTGACGGAGACACCGAGCACAGAACCCCAGACAGCGCCCACTGCTCCTCGAAGGCATCAAGGGAGCCGGTGGACGCCGCCCAGAGGAACTCAGCCCGGATGCGTGAAAGGATTGGACCTTGTAGCGGGGTGGTTACCTGCTCCTGCCCTGTGGGGCTTGAAACAGTCCAGGAGAGGCCTGGGGCTGGGGAAGGGAGCAAAGCCTTGGCTGACTGGGGAAAGTGGCTGCAGCTGGGACCATGCCCCCAAACAGACTAAGGGACATGGGCAGCCAGAAGCTCAGGACTCTCTCTATGCTTGTAGACAGAGAAGGGCCTGGCTGCTAGGGAGCTGAGCAGGGTATTGGGAGCGGAGCAGGGCTGGGGGAAGGCTAGAGGAGCTGGGGAGCTCTGGCCTAGGAAAGCCCAAGCTGTGGGCCTGGGTGAGGGCCTAAGACCAGTACCAGGGCTGCAGAGGGGCAGCCCAGTTAGAGAGAGGCAGCAGGTCCAACCCAACCTTGCCTGTGATGAGTGGCGTATAATGCAGTCTGCCCCAGGGAGTGGGGCTAGATGGTGACCAGCAGTAGCCTTACACTGAGGTGAGGTGTGGTTAGTGGGTGGGGGTTCCCCTGGGTGGGGAGACCCAGTGTGGGGGTACTGCAGGGGGGCAGCAACCCAGAGAAAGCGGCACTGGGGACCTGGGAGGGACACGGGGGCCAGTAGTAAGGCGGATCACCAGCTTGCAGGGGGTGCTCCAGGATGCTGGAAGAGCTAATTCCCATGGAAGACCAGCAGGAGGCGCCACAGGGGTGATTCCACTCACCTACAGACCCCAACGTTCTACAAAAATTAAGTTTACTTCCATGATAAAAGTAATTATGTTGTTTTAAAACAATGCTGTAAATACTGTAGTAACATCTGTATGTTTTGAATGATGGGGACACAAATACTGTAGGATCAAACAAGTTTAGGTTTTTCTCATCTCTAGTCCATTGATTCTTCCCCTTGCAAAGAAAAGCCAGAGAGAGAATGTATCCGATATTAAAGGTTACTATTAATAAAAGCCATTTAAGGCACATCCAAAGCAAATATATGTAAAAGAAAAGGCCCCAATCCTACGAAGCGTTGAATACTCTCAACTCCCATGGAAGTCAATGGTAATGGAAGACACGCAGTATGTTGCCGGGTTTGAGCTGGGGCCGAATGTGAATAAAATCTCATACACGTTATGAAATAGGTTTATAGGAGTCATAGCTGTTTAAAAAAAAATCTTATACAAACTTGTTGTCAAGGAAGTCTCTTTTGAAGACTCAAGTGATCTTAACTGAAAACTTTATATGGTACTGTACATGGATGTCTGCAGGCAAGTACCAACAGAGCGTTTAGTAGAAAATATACACTGTAGAACAAATAGCATAATTCCAGTGAGGGCTTCTGGAAATGTCATGAGTCAGGATAGCAGAGCTCAAATTGTTTATGTGGACAAGAGAACTCCAAAAACAGTGCAGGAAAACCACTTAGTGACAAATCCTTCTTTGCCCAACAAAGCTAAGTGACATTTTCGTTTTCAGATATGAAGCATTTAAGAAATCCTGCTTATTCCTGACTTGTAATACATACATTTGGATCCTGCTTACATGCTCATCTACCCAAAAAATTCTGACTTTGAGTCCGACCCTTCTCAATTACTTCACAACCCAGTCTTTTCTAGTTCAGTGGTTTTCCAGGCCTCCTGTTCTGCAGGCCACTATGTAAGTGGGAGATCACCGCATTATAGAAATTAGACATAGAAAAGAACTATTATGTTACCTAGTCCCTCCCCTGCCAGTGCAGATGGTTCCCTACAGTATATTTCTAGTGCTATGACCAGTCTAACATAAAAAAAAAGCTCACAAAATCCTTTCCCTCCCAACATTTTCTATCTATTCTGATGGACTCTGTCACCACAGTTTGATAAGCTTCTAGAATGTTCTAGAAATTTTCATGTTACTTTAATTAAACTGAAATAATTTTTCAGATCAGTACAAATAAGAAAAAGAGAAGCCAACCTTCCGTGTATTCTTTGGTTCCATCCAGAGGATCAACCCACACAACAAGCTTTAAAAAAAAAAAAAAAAAAAAAAAATGCACACAACACAAGAGGAATCACAAATCATGGAAATTAAACTATTGGTATAAGAGTATTAGTTAGCAGCAGTGAGAGGAGGATAAACCTCACCATTGTTAAGAAATCTTACACTTAAAGTGCAAAAAAAATTACATTAATGTTCATAAATGTTTATTATATATAGGACTGGACAGCTCCAGGGATTCATAAAGAGATATTAGACTTTTCACCAGCTATTCAGCTGGCTATGTAATGTGGATTTGGTGAGCTCAGTCCATTTTTTATGGAAAGATGTCTACATTTAAAACCTAATATCAACTCACCATCACTTGCACTAATTAACAACGTTCCTTGCAATCTCAGTAGAGATGTCAAGGATTAATAAGAGTTCTGTAAACTTGTCTCTCTCACCAACTGAAGTTGTCCACTAAAAGAAATTACCTTGCCCACCTTGTGTGTCTAATATTCTGGGACCAACATGACTACAACAACCCTGAATACAAGGATTCAATGGGCATGGAAACTAAACTATCCTCTCAGTCCTAAAGGTGGTCCCTTTAGTATAGCTCTGATACACATTCATGGAACATTACAGAGAAACCTGCCGTTCTGCTGCCCATGCTACACCCACTCTGTGGATAATTAGAGGGCTTCCATTTTTAGGGCTGTCACTTTGAAAATAATTCCTTTTTAAATTGAATGTGGCACTTAAACCAAAAGATAAGCTGACAACATCAAAATTACACCTCTACCTCTACATAACGCTGTCCTTGGGAGCCAAAAAAAAATCTTACCGCATTATAGGTGAAACCGTGTTACATTGAACTTGCTTTGATCAACTGGAGCGTGAACACCTCCCCTCCAGCACTGCTTTACCGCGTTATATCCAAATTTGTGTTATATCGGGTAGCGTTATATCGAGGTAGCAGTGTACCTGTTTTATTTCTTGGATCTTTCTTAGATAAGACTAATAAGCTATATGGGGATATAAGAAAGTACGTGTAACATGTTTATTACCTCTTCCTCTTTAATGGAACTGTACTGTGGTGGAAAAGCTTTCTTCAGTATTTCCTCACACTGACCGTCCTCAATCAACTCCTCATCTACATCATGAGGGGGCAGGTCCTGACAAAAGGACATAAAGACACTAATGGAAACAGGCAACAGCCAGAGAGCACTGTGTGTGAGCCTTTGCAGCCCCCAAATATGGTTCCATTCCTAGCACTGCAAATACAGCAGAGCAAAGTGATACAGCCACTCCCCAGGTTTTAGCCATGTGCCAGCCTTTATCCCAGGTTAACTTGGCCTGGCAGGTGTGAGGGAGGAATTTGGGATTCGCCTTCCAATCACTGGATTTGCTGTCAAGTCATCTGATGAAGCTAACGCTGAGGGAAGGGGAACTGGGAGGGAAGATAAAAATTAAAGAGAACATATGGCTCTCTTAAGCCTGCAAATGACAAATCTAAATCATAAGTGGCAAATTAACATTTTGAAAATGTAGATAAACACAGTTCTCACCTCTTCTCCGATGATTGTCACGCGGGGGAATTTTCGTGCCAGTGAAGCGCAAATGCTCATTTGTACCAGTCGGTCAGCTTTGGTCTGCAAGTCATTGGGTCCACACTGCAGAGGACGGGAAGGAATTATTCTACTTTAAAACAACACAGTGGCCTGTATCGCAATGATCATTGATATCCATTTCCTAGTGGAGAAGGATCCTCGTCACAGAAACCACCATCCCAATTAACCAACTCGAGAAAAGCCAAGGACTGAATAGGTCATTGAGACTGAGTTTTCTCTCTTATCTGTCTCAAGAGTGAAATACACTAGTAGGGCACTGTGAGGAAGCTTGTTCCAATGCTGCATGTGGTGTAATTTCTTAGTGGATTCAGCACAAAACATCCTTATTTTGTATGATAACATTGATACAAGTACACCACACTTCACAGAGCCAAGTAGTATATTAAGTTAAATAAACATAAGAGAAGGTGATAGAAATTTAGAGACATAAATAGGGGAGAAAAATGTTTTCACATGCTACTGAAAAGACAGAGTTGAAGAGGCAGGGGCCGCAGAGAAGAAGGCTGTTATTCCAGCTGTGAGCGGATGTATGGAAGGACACAGAGTAAAGGTGCTAAACTAGCAAAGGGATGTAAAGGGAGATGCAGGGCTGGCTCCAGGTTTTCTGCCGCCCCAAGTGGGGGGGAAAAAAAAAAAAAAAAAAGCAAGCCACAGCAACGGGATCGCGCCACTCCACTGTTTGGCAGCAGGTCCTTTGCTTTGAGAGGGACTGAGAGACCCACTACTGAAGCAGGGCCGCCCGGGGGTGGGGGTGGTGCAAGTGGAGCAATTTTCCCCAGGCTCCGGGCCCCACAAGCCCTGGCCCACCGGTGGTCTGGGTCTTCGGTGGCATTTCGACGGCAGGGGGCCCTCCAGTGCTGCTGAAGATGCGGAGCGACTGAATGCCCCCCTGCAGCCGAAATGTAAGACCCAGACTGCCACTAGGTGAATACTAGCGCCGCAGCTCCCCCGCTTTGCCCCACGCCCCCTGAATCCTCTGGGCAGCCCTGTACCGAAGACCCAGACGTGCCACCCCAACAGTGTCCAGAGTGCCTCCCTTTGGTATTGGCCGCCCCAAGCACCTGCTTCTTTAGCTGGTGCCTGGAACCGGCCTTGGGGAGAAGGGCTCGGGAGGAGAGATCTTTCATCATTCAGGTTGTGTGCATGCAACTCACACTGAAGGCAATGGGAGTGAATGCATGCAGTTTATGGGATGGTCAGGCCCAGAGGGTGATTTTTTTTTTGATTGGATCTTGGAAAGATTAGGGAGCCATTAGTTGTTTGAAGATGTTTATACATATGAGAAGACAAGTGGCATTCTGTACATGATGTCTAAGGAGCTGTTCCTTGCGAAGGCCAAAGAGAAGGAAGTTGCTATAACTTCTGTTAGTGTTGTCAATTTGCATTATTCAGAAGCACAAGGTTTCCACTATAAAAACTGACTGCTTAGGAAAATGTAGCCACTTACAATTGCTGGGATAAATGGCTCACCCAAAATAACTTTTTACAACCACAAAAAGGTGAGAATGCTGGTCTCAACTGTATTTTCATGGTTTTTTCCTGTATGTCAAATTTCTTAAAGCATAATAAAATGAAAATTATAATAATAAAATTTCATTTTGATTCAATGCATAGCGCCATAAATTATAATCTTATTCATGTATAGATTCAGACTTTGCAGGATCGGGGCTGTGATATTTTGTGGAAAACCCTTTTTTTAAGTCTATATGGAATTTGTTTACAAAAAAAAAGTTACACCCATTTTATCTATAGTCTGCAGACATTCTCCACACCCCACAAACCACTGAAGTCTAAGGATCATTCACATAGTGGACTAACAAAGGCCAGGCTGCTGAAGTGGAAGTTAGCATTTTGTGCATAGCTTTTGAACTCATATTAAACAAGATGGGGAAGGTTATAATGATAATCACATTTACTAAAATAATCCCCTTGACATTGTTCTTAATTATTTTGTAGCACTTGGCCTTATATGATTATTGGGAGGGTAGGGAGGGTCGGGGAACAGACTTCTATTGATTTGGCAGTTTTTTTGTTGAGTATTGCTGTTCCAATACAGGTCTAAAGCCTGTAATCCTTGCACATGCAAAAGTCCTACTGACAGACTTCAGTGAGAATAAGAATTTCAGGATTTGGTTCACAGAATCACAAGAGTTAGAAACAGAAGAGACCTTTTAGGCCATCCAGTCTATCTCCCTGCCAGCAAAGAGAGGAAAATTGGTTTTGTGACTGAGGCCCTGGACTGGGACACAAATTATTTGAATTTACTGTGGATCCTTGGGCAGATCACTACTCTCTGTGCCTCAGTTCCCCCATCTGGAAAATGGCATCTTGTATATTAGATTATATACTCCTCAGGGTAGGAATATCCCTTATTAGACATGTACAGTGCCTAGCACAATAGAGCCCTAGTCTTGGCTGGAGCCTCTACGTATTACTGTAATACAAATAATTATTATTCAAGACTGCCCCAATCACAGGTTAGGAGAAGAGTAGAGTAGCAAAGATCTCCAGCCCATCACAGCAGGCAGGAGGGGCCTGGGATAAAGATGGGGAGAGAAAAACCCTCTTTCAACACCCTGAAGAGGAAACAGGTGGAGCTTCAAATTTATGGGACACCTAGTGACCAGAGCAAATACAAAAAGTTGGAACCTCTTAGCATGATCCAGCAATGTTAGTCTCTAAGGTGCCACAAGTACTCCTGTTCTTTTTGTGGATACAGACTAACATGGCTGCTACTCTAAAAACTAGCATCCTGATAGGAAACCCAGCAAGGAAGAGGTAGGGGTGGGGGAGCTGGACTCCTCTCCATTGCATTATCCCCGGTTCTCATTGGTAGGCCCTCTTCTAAGGCCTCTTCAAAAACTCCAAAGGTGGTAATAAAATGTTTCAAGTACGTCAGAAGCAGGAAGCCTGCTAAACAACCAGTGGGGCTCCTTGATGATCGAAATACAAAAGGTGTGCTTAAAGACGACAAAAAGTCATTACGGAGAAGCTAAATGGATTCTTTGCTTCAGTCTTCATGGCTGAGGATGTTAGGGACATTCCCAAACCTGAACTGGCTTTTGTAGGTGACAAATCTGAGGAACTGTCACAGATTGAAGTGTCACTAGAGGAGGTTTTGGAATTAATTGATAAACTCAACATTAACAAGTCACCGACCAGATGCATTCACCCAAGAGTTCTGAAAACTCAAATATGAAGTTGCGAACTATTAACTAAGATGTAACCTGTCCTTTAAATCGGCTTAGGTACCCAATGACTGGAAGTTAGCTAATGTAACGCCAATTTTAAAAAAGGGCTCTAGAGATGATCCGGCAATTACAGACCAGTAAGTCTAACAGTGGTCGGCATCAAATTAGTTGAACAATATTAAAAGTAATGCAGAACATTAGAAAAAACAAAACTGTTGAGTCAATAGTCAACATGTTTCTGTTAAAAAATCGGTCTTACTAACTCTATAGAGTTCTGAAGGGGTCAACAAAAGTGAAAGGGGGATCCAGTGGACCAGTGGTACTTCGATTTCCAGAAAGCCTTGCAAGGTCCTCACCAATGGCTCTTACGTAAAATAAGCGTCATGGGATAAGGGGAAGGTCCTTTCAATGGACTTGAGAACTGGCTAAAAGACATGGGAACAAAGGGTAGGACATTAATGGATAAAATTCCGAAGGAGGGGGTAAACAGTGGTGTTCCCCAAGGTCAGTCCCGCGACCAATCCTATTCAATTTTATTCATAAAATGATCTGGAAAAGGGTAAACAGTTGGGTGGCAAAGTATTGCAGACGATACTAGACTGCTCACAGATAGTTAGACCAAAGCAAGATTGAAAGACTTTCAAAAAGATCTACAAAACTATGTGATTGTGCAAAAACTGGCAAATGAAATTTAATGTGCGATAAATGTAAAGTAATGCACCATTGGAAAAATATACCCCAACTATACTACAATTATTAAGAGGGCTAATTTAGCTACAATGGTCAGAAACAAGATCTTGGCGTCATCGTGGATAGTTCCTCTGAAGATGTCACCATGTGCAGAGGGGGTCAAAAAAGCAACCAAGATGTTAGGAATCATTAAAAGAGGATACGAGAAAAGACTGAGCATATATTTTACTGCCCTTATATAATTCCCATGATACGCCCCCATCGTCGGAATACCGTGTACAGATGGGTCTTCCTCACCTCCAAAAAGATATCTAGCACTAGAAATAGGTTCAGAAGGGCAACTAAAATGATAGGGGTTTGGGAGGGGTCCCACCAAAAAGGAAGATTAAAGAGTCAGCTCTTCAGCTTGAAAAGAGGAGACTAAGGGGGATTGATAGAGGTATATAAAATCATGAGTGATGTGGAGAAAGTGGATAAGGAAAAGTTATTTACTTATTCTCATAATACAAAAACTAGGGGTCAAATGAAATTAATAGGTAGCAGGTTTAAAACAAATAAAAGGAAGTTCTTCTTCACACAGCGCACCGTCAATTTGTGGAACTCCTTACCTGAGGAGGTTGTGAAGGCTGGGACTATAACAATGTTTAAAAGGGAACTGGATAAATTCATGATGGCTAAGTCCATAAATGGCTATTAGCCAGGAAGGTTAAAAAATGGTGTCCCTAGCCTCTGATGGTCAGAGGATGGAGATGGATGGCAAGAGAGAGATCACTTGATCATTGCCTGTTAGGTTAATTTCCTCTGGGGCACCTGGCATTGGCTACTGTCGGTTGACTGATACTGGGCTAGACGGACCTTTGGTCTGGCCCGGTACGGCCGTTCTTATGTTCTTTTTTGTACTGACCTCTAGCTAGTAGATTTATTTCTCTGACCAGCAGGTATCTAGTAAATATTTCAATATCAACAAAATGAGTCAAACAGGATTGTTTGTAAAGTCATATATGCCAAAGAAGTGAGAGAAGAGGCTGGGATCAAGTTGGACCAGAGGTCCCCAAACTGTTGGAAGAGGAAGAACATTTGCGGGGGTGCAGCTGGGGCTAGGGCCAGACCTGCTGGAGGGCAGGTGGGGGAGACGCACCCAGCACCACTCCTGTCCCCATCTGTGGCCCCAGCCTCATTCCCCCTTGCCACTGTCTGCGTCCCCCCTCTTCCAGAATGTGCCCCCTCCTCCACCAGACAAGGGTAATTGGGGGGCATGAGGTAGAAAGTTTGGGGGACTCATGTTTAAAAAAGAAAAAAGGTAAGATAGAAGAGTAGCAAGAAGGGAGGCAATTACATTAAAAGATCAAAAAGAAAAAAAGTCACTTAACAAGGGCCTACTTCTGGTGCATATTCTATTTCTTAGGCTTAAAATGCACAATATGCTAAGAGAGTCATAGTAATTGAATTAGAACACACATATTTATTACATGATACCAGGAGTAAGATGATTGTGTGATAACATTACCAAGCTCTGGATCTCTAACTTACTGTGGTTAGGATAACTAAGCACATTGAAAGAACTTGCAATTAGACTTGAATAGTATATATTTTCTCTTTCAAATGAGGGGGAGAAAAAAATAAAAACAAACAAAGCATTCAAAAACTAATCATTAAATCAAAATCACTCCAATAAAAAAAGGTGTAAATATTTTATAATGAGGATGCTCTATTGCCTGCTAGGGGAAAGGAGAAACAGAAAAGGAAAAAGCTGTAAGAACATCTAGAGAAATCACTGAAGTAAGATACACCAGCCCAGAAACTGCTGTCAGTTGGGTAAGTGGAAACCAGGAATCTGGGGGGAGAGCTGGTTATTTCATCTTATATAAAATGCTGCAACAAGATTAGAAATGCAGCCAAGATGGAGTTCTGGCCAATGGGAGCTGCAGAGGGTGTTACCTGCAGGCAAGAGTGGTGCGTGGAGCCTAGGACCTGGACCTCCTGGCTGCTTCTGGGTCAACGTGGGTCAGGACAGGCAGCCTGCCTTATCCCCCATGCTGCACTGATGACCAGGAGCTCTCTGATATAAGCCCATGGCCCAACTGAGCCCCAGCTCTCAGCTCCCCCAAATCAGTAGCACCCTCCTGAACCCCAAATTCCTCATCCCCAGCCCCACCCCAGAGCCAGCACCCCAGGCCAAAGCACCCCGTCTTGCACCCCAAACCCCTGCCTCAACCCGCAGCCCCCACCCACATTCCGAATCCCTCATTTCTGGCCCCACCTCAGAGCCTACATCCCTAGTTAGAGCCTGCATCCCAACCCCCTGCCCCAGTCCAGTGAAAGTGAATGAGGGTGTGGGAGAACAACCCACCAAGGGAGGGGGAATGCAGTAAGCAGGGGAAGGGCCTCAGGGCAGCGGCAGGGCTACGGTGTTCAGTTTTGTGCAACTAGAAAGTTGGCAACCCTATTGGGCTCCAGTAGGCCCCATCCTTCCAATCCTACCCTAAGGACTGGGGTACCCATGAACCAGGGGTCCTGTCCATTTGCTGGATCAGGAAGAACAACCTGAGCCAGATAGGATTTTTGGATAAATAGCCTGGTTTTTAATTTGTCTGTTGGTCCCTGGAGAATCCAGTTTGAATTCATATATGTCAACCTCTCCAGGGGGTGGCTTCAGAGGATGGACAACAAAAGATGGACATAAAAAAACCCCTCCTCCTAGAGAGGTTACATACAACTGCATTTTGAATACAATGGTCACCAAAGGTATTAAACCTAATTCAATAAAGTATGCCAGGATATTGTCAGTCTGTCGCAGCACTCGCTCCCCCTAATTGTGCAGGAGCTGCCTGATCATCAGAAAGAACTCCTTGGGTTGTTTTTAACTCAATGTTCTTAACAGATACTATTAGTATTAAGCAAAATAAGTACCTTCTCCACTATGCCCAGGTCTCCACCAGTCATCACATTTCTGACTATTGTTCCAGCTCTGTGCGCAACAGAATATGCAGAGGCCATTAGGCGCATCAACACAGTTGGAGAAGAAGCCATATCAAGTGCTGAAGAGAATCAAAAAGCGACCTTGTGAATTAATACTACACATCACAGGTTTCATGTATTAGCATTCAAGGGAAGAATAAGAAGCCCATGGAAGATTAGGTTACGCCAGGAGTAGAGTTTGGAGTGTTATTTACATAAAAGTAAAACCTTTTGTGGTAGCTGACTGGAAAGGGAATACTGAATTAATCTGGGTAAGTGGGAGACTTCAATTAAATTATTACAAGTTTGGGGATGGGAAGTCACTTCAAATAGTAAAAGCTTTGGATAACCAAAGTATGACTGTAGTCCTCTCTTAACAGAGTGGAAGGCAGTAATTTTTGTAGTTTACAACGTGACATGGATGCAAAAAAGGGTTGCATAATGAGAGGCATTGCATCATGAAGCAGAGGCGGTAGCCCTTCTCTAGATGACTCTTGTAGGTGAATTTACCCTCTCCTACCTCCTTGGTTGCAGGAACTAGCATTGTTTCTCTATCTTCCCTCCCTGTTCCTGCATCCTCTCATTTCCCTTCACATTCTCTCTCCTTGCCTCTCCACAGTTACCCTGTTTCCCATTCTCCCTCTCATTTCTTTTATCTCAAATCACCCTCTTTGCCCTCAACTTCTCACTGCCCCTATTTTCCTGCTCTTTATCCCCATCTATGTTCTCCACATGCCCCTCCCTTATTCTCTCTTTTTCCTCTCCATCTCTCACACCACACACACATTCCTACCCCCTCGCTTCACTAAAAGGATATTTCTCACTTTCTGCGCTGGCTAAATCTTGGTTTATCCTCAGCAGAAACTGCTAGTAATGCTAAGTGTCTAGTATATGGAATTTTATGGATTTCAATAAAATACCATGTAGAAATGGGATAAAAAAAAAAAAACTAAACAAAACAACCCAGTCTGATAACTTTACTGATAACACTAAACTTGCAATTCTCATTTTGAAGCCTAGCGTCATGTAAATTACCCAGATTAATGCCAAAATTACAGCAGACTACAGCCCTTCACTTCTGGCTTGATCACGATCAGGCATGCTCTTGTAGCTAAAGCACTGGAAGAGTAGGAATTAGGATTCCTGAGTTCTATTCCTGGAACACTTACTGATTTCCTGTATAAACTTGATTAAATCATTTAATTTGCCTATGCATCATTTTCCTTATCTGAAACTTATGAATAATAATACTTACATGCGTCATAGGGGTGTTGTGAGGTTTAATTAATCAGCAAAGTGCTTTGCGATCCTTTGATGGAAAGCACATTTATAACAATTGCCTTGTTTTGTCAAAGTGGGTGGATAAAAATCAACTTTTTAAAATCAGATTTTTTAATTTAAATTAAACACATTTTTAAAGAAATCTATTTAAAATTAAATTTGAATACAACTATGTTAAAGCCCAAACTTATTAAAATTTAAATTATATAAAAAATATTAAGCAGTACATGTTTGCTGCCAAGTTTTTAAAAGTCAAACCACAGAACTAGTAGATGCCACTGGCTAAGCACCGGAAACCAGAGTCTGTTGAATTGCTAAACCAGCTTTCAACCAGCAGTAGCCTTTTCTGCAAATACAAAGAGAATATTTTCTTCACTTCCATTTATCCAACTAATTCAGTTCAACAACTAGTTCATTCAAAGTTAAGAAACTAATAGGAGTTGGAAAAGCAAGAAAGTGTGTTTTCCTCTTCCAATCTATGAATAAAAACTAGGTGTGAGAAGATGAGAGTTGTGAAGTCTTGAAGAACATGGTGACCAGAAACAATTAGTTCAATTTCACAAACTACAGACAATAAAATACTTCCTTTGTTTAATAAATCAGTTTTAAATTTATCAAAACATGTTTTGATACCCCCCTTTATGTATTCATGTACATCAGGGTCCTTTTTATTTACCTAACAAACAATTTGAAAATGCCATTTTGGAGCATTTTCAATTGAATTCCAATTTCCATCCAATTTTTTCACTAGTAAAAAAATTAATAATCTGTTAAATAAGAAATGCATCATTCACCATTTTCCAACAATAAATAGTGTAAAAATTAAGCATCTGAAATATAAGTTAAGATATATAATTGCTTAAATAAAAGTGTATCTATATAGCACATGTATGTGTATATCCCCTTGGTTAGCAAATTTAGTGTGAACGCTGTATTTAGTTGCAAATCAGCATATTTTAATGCCAAATGAGAAACAACCTTTCTTTAGGAAACTAACTAAAAAGTACAAATGCAAAACAAGGTTTCCTGCTTGCTGATTTAAATTATGATTAAAATTGATTATTTAAATCACTTTGATTTAAATTAATTCATCCTGTTAACAACTTAAGTGCCTTTATCCCCTCCAATTCTCTCTCATTTGCATTCCATTCATTCTGTGCACAAAGACTAAGTGCTGCAGCTTTAGGGATGATATGCTATATCTTCATAAATAACAAAGGGTTGACTGCCTGATTTCTGTTTGTACTAAAAGTAAACTTAAATATGGAGTCACATTTGGCACCTACATCACTTTGATTTAAGTCTATCTACCCTGTTAAATTAAATGCCCTTTTTTCCTAGTTCTCTCTCAATTCGAGTCCCAAGTGACAAACAGTCTTTAGATACAGTCCTGTCAACGCACCCCTCAGGTTGGGAAGGACTCTGAAACCTGTCTTTAGAATATGTCATTGTCACTTCTTAATCAGCTGCTTCTTTCCCCAGAGCCAGATGGGCTGCCTCCACAGCATATCAAGTCACCGCCAGCCCCAAGAGCAAGAGACCAAGTTTGGCATGTCTAACAAAGATCTTACATGAAACTGCAGAGCATGACTACTAAGCCACTGGCTTGCCTCTTCTAATTGTTAAAGATGTAATACTAAACTATTATTACTAATCTCTCATACATTTGACTTTGGAGGGTATTTAGCTGGAAGATGTGGTCAGAATGACTGAGGCTAAAGTCTGGCTCCTTTTGCAGCTGCTATTGAGAATTAGATCTATGTGACTTAAAGCCTTTGGTAACTAAAATTAATATCTATAAAATGGCTACGATGTCAATTTTTTATATATGTGACACGTAGCACTCACTATCACAGGATATTGACGCAAATATTATTATTCACTGAGCTCTCTTACTGCATCTAGTACTATGGAAAACATACAAGAAGTCAAAGCAACTATTGCAAGGAGCTCAGAGTCTGAGGCCGTGATCTTGGAGTTCCACTGAATTAAGTGAGCTCTGTGTGGGTATAGGAGTCTCCCCCCACATAGCACCTTGCAGGAGCGGGCCCTAAAGTTACACAGACAGTACATCTGAAAGACATAATACACCACATGCAGTACTGAAATGAAGGCACAGTCTTAAAGGAGTGGTAATGATTTCCTCTCTCTTTAAATCTCTCTCTAGTAGACTTCTTGCTGAAAAGCTTTAAGGAAGAAATGTTTTAATGAGTTTGTACTGTTTTTTTAATAAAGTCATTTGTTACTCAGTAACATTTACAACACCGATTAAGTATCTACATTACTAAGAATAGCAGCTACAGTTGATTAGCAAAAATGAATTTACAGAGAAAATGATCAGCAACTGGGGTCAGGAATAATTTTGCTCCATGGCACCAGTCTTACATAGTTAGGTTAATCAGAATCTGATGACTTAGGTTCATCATGAATTGTGGCTATGGATTATTTATTCGCCCATATAGTTGTTGTTAGGGCATTTGATGTGTTGGATGAGGTACACCACATGTTGTGATAGGCAGGAGGAGGACCCATGGATCCTGAAATGTGTGTTGTGAGGGATGTGCATGTGTTGTAGTAGTGGTGCAGCCACAACTATATGGGTGAAATCAGACAATTGTGCTCTCCAGTGAACTCACACAGAAAAATGATGAGACACAAAAAACACCATCACCTCTAGGCAAACACTTTTCAGAAAATTATCACTCCATATCTAAACTCTCAGTCCTCATCTTCAAACAAAACCTTCACAACACCTTCAAAAGATGAGCCTGGGAACTGAAATTCGTAACTCTGCTGGACACTAAAAACCATGGTCTTAACACAGATACTGGTTTTATGGTTCATTACAACACTCTGGGCTTGTAACACTACTACTCATGTTGATATAACTTATGTCACTCTGCAGTATGAATAAGCCACCCCCCTGAGTGATGTAAATTACACCGACCTAAGCACCTGTGTGGACAAGGCTATGTTGCACTATATCGGCAGGAGAGCTTCTCCTGCCAATGTAGCTACCACCTCTCATGGAGGTGGTTTTATCACACTGATGGGAGAGCTCTCTCCTGTCGGCATAAAATATCTTCCCCAGACAGGCTGCAGCTGCACCACTGTAGTAGACTAGCTTCTAGTGTAGACTAGCCCTTTGTAGCTTACTAATCCAACTTTGTCCTACAATTGCTAGGGAATTAATTGCCCACTTCATTTTAATTGGTCTCCCCCAACACCTATTAACTTCTTATGCTTAACTATCTGTCCCACCTTGTGTTTAGCTGTGACACTTTGGTTACCTTTTCCAGATATGAGGAAGAGCTCTCTGAAGCCTGAAAGTTGTTGGTGGAAACGACAAGAAGTTGGTCCAGTAAAAGATATTACCTCATCCACCTTGTCTCACATATCTTGGGACCAACACTGCTCAAACACACAAAACCGCTTATAGCAATTTAGCTTGCATCCATAAATTTACTGATACAAGATAAACCAACATATGCCAGGCTTAACAGGGATGTTCAAATCAGTTTAAGTTTTGCACTGGTTTAATTGAACTGATGTAAAAAATACACTTTTAGTTAAATGTGTGTATTTGCCTGTGCAGACCAGGCCAAAGGCTCTCACTGTGGCTACGTCTTCACTACCGGCCATATCGGCGGGTAGCAATCGATTTCTTGGGGATCGATATATCGTGTTTCATCTAGACGTGATATATTGATCCCCGAACGAGCTCCTGTCGACTCCGGAACTCCACCAACATGAACGGCAGTAGTGGAGTCGACAGGGGGAGCCGTGGACGTCGATCCCGCGCTGTGAGGACGGTAGGTAACTCGATCTAAGATACTTCGACTTCAGCTCCGCTATTCACGTAGCTGAAGTTGCGTATCTTAGATCGATTTCCCCCCCCAGTGTAGACCAGCCCTGTGTTAACATCACTTGAGTGAAGTGGTAGTGGCACATGTGCATAAAGCCCAAAGCCTGGCCGCTCCTATGAATGTGCTTAACTGTACTTCTGTGAGTAGTCTCATTGGGCTAATAATGTTGTGTCTGCAGTATCAGGGCCTAATTTTGTAAAATTGTAAATTTTTAAAAATTTGTAGATATGGCTTTTGGGTGGCAAACCCACCATATGCTCAGATGTATCTCATTCTTCTTGTATCCGCTAAAGTAACTGGCTGTGTTATAAGGGAGAACAAAAATCCTACTTTGCTGGGTGTGGCTGGTTCACTTTCTTACTCTCTTCCTTGTTCTCAGCAATATCCATTTCAGCTTTGCTTCAATTGAGCAATAAACTGCTTATGTTTAAAGAGACACTGCCGAAGGTAGTAGCCCAGAACACAGTTTTTTCCTTTTATGCTTCCAAAATCTAAGTAATGTATAGATGGTTTGCTCCTCCACTATCAAAATAAATTCCTTCAATTTTCCCCTATCTCTTTAAAATGATTGTTTTAAAAAATAAATAAATAAATCAGCAACAGCCTTCCACTCATGAGCAGTTCTACAACAATAAACGAGAGTGAAAAGATGATTAAGGAAAAACATCTTAGGTTGAACTTTTTCAAAGATTTAGTTTAGGTTTTTTAATCACTTTTAATTGATCTAACATAGTTTTACCTTTATTTTTAAATAGCAAGGAACTTGGCCCTTAAGGTAATTCCTTTACCACACATACAAATGCAAATAAAGCAATTGAAAATATTTCTGTCTTGTGCTTTTCCAGATGAGATCCTTGCTTAAAAATCTCATACATATGTGCATTGACTATTCTAACTTGTACGATTATCTTAGCAACCAGAATTAGAAAAGAGAGAACCCCTTAAACTCACAAGACTCGTGGATACGCGACAACTCGGTTAATGAAAACATTTACCTGTCTTTCAAGCCATTTTTTCTCTTTGTTCTCCCACCAGAAATCACTCCTAATCCTGAAAATTTTCCTCCCCATTTATAACATTCACATGCTAATACATCTGTAACTGGTGTATATGAAACACAAACCCTGGACAAAGAATAAAATACCTGTGGTTCAGCCGTCAGCAAAGAAAGCACACTACTTCCTCTGTGCAATACTCAGACTGCTCCTTCCTTTTCACCCAATAACCCTTCTACGCCTCCAAAACCTTCTGGGTCCTAAAGTTCACCCTTTCCAAGGCTTGGCAGCAGCGCCATTCAACTGACCCACCCAGAGAACACGCCTGGGTGATTTAATGTGCACAATATTCCCTGCAGCCTCGAGAGCACCCAACATTCCACCCCGCCCCGGCAGGGGGAGAGAGAGAGAAACGCCTTTCAAGGCGGTGTGTCCCTCCCCGCGGCTCGTCACGCCCTTGCCACTCTCAGTAGCCGAGCCGGAAGCGCCGCCGGAGCGCGCGGCGAGAGCCGGGGAGGCCGCGAGGATGCTGTGGGCGCGGAGGGCGCCCTCGTTAGCCAGGCGCGGGGACCCGCGGGGGCTCGCGTCGCTGGGCGCGCTCGGCAGCCTCCGGGGCCAACAGCGGGCAGCCGAGCCCGGAGAGCCGTGCGGACTCCAAGTACCGGGAGACGGTGCTGCTGCCCCGCAGCGGCTTCCCCGCCCAGCTGCCGGGCAGGCTGCAGCCCGAGGCCGAGGTGGAGTTACAGCAGGTACCGTGTGCAGGAGCCCACCGGGTTCGTGGGGAGCTGCCCTGCTCGGCACCGTCCATCCGCGTGTCCTGCAGGCCCCCAGCACTGGACTGTGTGGCGTGGGGAATTCGTGCTGTTCCCTCTCCTCGCAGCGAGCGGTTTCTCATGAGTCTGGCTTAGCCCTGGAGTGGGAGTGACCTGTGTCACAGAGCCTACCCCGTATATAATCTAACGCACGCTTTAAAACCTGTCATTAACAGGAGACCAGAGTAATATCCCTGCTAGAAGATGAGTTTATGATTTTTCACTAGTGCAGCTTTACATTTACAGAAATGGTAAACCAAGGAGACGTCAAACTGCAGTTGTTTAACGCAGTAGTTCTCAGCCCAGGGCCCCCTGTGGGGCGGGCGGCGGGGAGCAGATTGTAGGAGATCCACCAAGCAGGGCTGCCATTAGACTCACTGGGGCCCAGGCAGAAAGCCAAAGCCCCTCCATGCAGGACTGATGATTGAGGCCTTGAGACTTGCCACTTGGGGTGGAAGACTGAACAACTTAGTGTTTCGGGGCTCTCTGTGATGTGGGGCCCCAGCAGTTGCCCTGTTTGCTATCCCCTAATGCTAGCTTTGGCTTTTATATGCAAAAAAACAGTCTTTGTGGCACAGGTGGGCCATGGAGTTTTTAATAGCATCAGAGGGGGAGAGGGCTCAGGCAAAAAAAGGTTGAGAAGCTATAGTTTAATATGCTTCATTCTTAAAACGTTCATTTACAAGAACTTCTTACAAACTTGTCTCCCCATCAGTTTAGTCCATCTTGAGTTAGCGGTGAAGGAAGACAGAAGATTTTGGTTTATAAAGCTTGATGAATGTTAAACATGAGCCAAATGTTTCCCAGATGTTATTTTGATTTCAGGGGAGTTATACCAAGAACAAATCTGGCCAAATAAGTGCTCTATTTTATGTAAGAAAACAGGGACAATATTGTTAGCTTGGTAGTGGAGGTTGGCAAGTAATTCCCCAGAGAGGAAAGTATTCACTTGAGGAGTTGGAGCAGTTCTGGCTCATAGTTTTTTGACTGTTGGAATTGTGTTAAAATGAAAACTTTTTTTAAACTACTAAAATGCAAACTTTTAATGAATTAAATGTTTTCATATTGTTTATACAGAAATGTGGTTTTTCAGAGCTATATTCATGGCAAAGACAAAGGAACACAAAGAATGAATTTTGTCTTCATGATGGGCCACCGTATGCCAATGGAGACCCTCATGTTGGCCACGCATTAAATAAGGTAAGTATAAGAGTAGTAGGTTTAAAGTGTTTTATGCCTTCTGTAAGGTGCTGTGCACTCTCAATTCACATTGAAATACATGAAATTGAGGATATTCCTTACTTTAGGATAGGGCCATTCATTTCTGTTTAATGGGTAAGCATATATAGTAACAATGAAAATGACAAGTGGCTCTGTGTGGTGCTTATAGTTCCACATTGGTGTTCATATTATAAACTTATTTTCATTCTGTCAAAGTAAACACAGTTTCTACTTGAGCCCAGCAAACTTCTAGATGTATAGTTTGAGTATTATGTGCATAGTGACTTCAGAAGTATGTTATAGCTAGGTGAAACCCTCAAGCCCCTGCGTAGTTGCAAACCGTGGCCTTCAGTTGTGCAAAATTTGGTTGCATTTGCTCCATAGGTTCTAATGATGTGCTATTAGAAAGAACGACAAGAAACACAAATGTGAAGGCTGAAACTTAATCTTTAGCACACCTGATTGTGCTTGGGTTTTGCACAGTTAACCAAAACCAATAAGATATAAGTAACCTACAGATGAGATGTATCATGCTAATGTGTAGGGAGGGTAGTAACAATTATATCAAAAATAACATTTGGCCTAACGTTTTTCTAGATTTTGAAAGACATCACTAATCGGTTCCATATGATGAGAGGTTATAAAGTGCACTATGTACCAGGCTGGGATTGTCATGGGTTGCCCATTGAATTGAAAGCATTGTTGGAACTCAAAGAAACTCAAAATCTTTCACCAATGGAGATTAGGCAGAGAGGTAAACTGTCCTTTGCAAAATTTTCCTACAAACATTTGTGACTTGCAATTTTGTATTTTATAAGTTGTTTTTGAGTCTTTAATGAAATATTATTTTGCTGTTTTTCTGTGTGTTTTTTCATTTTAGTTTCACTACAATGGAATTTGTTAGGAACGTCTTGGTTATTAGATTATACTTGATCTGCAAAATATGTAGTGTAAGCTTACAAGGAGGGTGACCTGTGAAAACATAAAATCCTCACTGATAAAGTTTGCAGATGAATGATAAATAATGAAGAGACCAGGTCACTGTTTCAGAGAAATCTAGATTGCTTGCACCCAGTTTACTAAGCAAACAATATGCATTTTAATATGGCTAAATGTATACATCTAGGAACAGAGAGTGTAGGCTATACCTACAGGATGCGGGACTCTACCAGGGAAGCAGTGATTCTGGAAAAGACTTGTGCAGCTGATTATCCACCACAGCCCCATGAGCTCCCATTGTGATGCTGTGGCCAGAAGATCTAATGTGATCCTGGGAAGCTGTCATAGATCCACAGAATTGGTTCTGTGGCCTCAGTTTTGGAACAGTCACTAGGAGTCTGGAGTCTCAAGGGGTCTCGCTCCTTCTCCAGGGTGAGTCCCACGGCTTCACCACCTCCTTAGGCTGGACCTCTGAGCCATCAGCACTCCTGCTTCAGAAGGTGAGCTCTGTTCAGTGAGTCCCGCTGAGGCAGACTTCTGAAGGAGACTTGTGCATTCTCTGTGGATCGATACATCTCTGCAAGTATCTGCAGTGCCATTCATACAGTGTTGTCAAAACAGAAGGGTTTATTAGTCAAATGGAGCACAGCATAGAAAGTTTTTAGGGTTAGCATAGAGAAATGAAGCTTAAAGCATAGTCTGTTCTGGAGAGCCCAGCCAAGCTGTAGTGAAACCACATCATTCAAGCTCTGTCTCTCCATCTATCCAGTCTCCTTTGTCAGACTCCCAGGTGCGCCCATAACTGCTTCGCCCAGCCAACATTTAACTTCCACTTTACACCACCCCTCTTCCCCCAATCCTTTGTTCCTGAGCTGGGGAGAGGCAGCTCCGTACTGTGCAAAGAGGCAGGGAAGTCTGTATCTCTTTGGGTCCTTGGTTGCTAGGTGTCCATGTCCAGTCTGGATCTGCCATTGTTTTCTCAAGAGCTCCACTGATATGGGACCTAAGGCCACAGACAACTAGGTACCATTCATACCTGTGTTTTAGCCTGCCCCGAGAGCAAACAGTCCCATTTCATTCACTAAGTAACAGTGCAGTATATAGGGGAAACCAAGGCGCACACAGACTTAATAAAAATATTACAAAACAATTCCACTTAGTTATAGATACATAAGTGGGCGAATCTTCACTAGGAGTAGAGAGATTATTTTACCTCTGTATTTGTTACTGGTGTAACTGCTGCTGTCCAGTACTGGTGCCCACAATTCAAGAAGAATGTTGATCAATTGGAGAGGGTTCAGAGAAGAGGCATAAGGGTGATTAAAAGCATTAGGAGGGAAAAAAGCCTTCTAGTGATGAATGCAAATTGCTCAGTCTGTTTTGCTTAACAAGGAAAAGGTTAAAGGGTAACTTGATTAAAGTCTATCAGTATCTGCATGGGAAACAAATATTTAATAATTGGCTTTTCTCTTTTAGCAGAGACAGGAATGATGTGATCCAATTGCTGGAAGTTGAAGCTAGACAAATTCAGATTGGAAACATTTTTAACAATGAAAGTAATTAACCATTGGAACATTTTGCCAAGGATTGTGGTGAAGTCTCCATCGCTGACAATTTTTAGATCAAGTTTTGATGTTTTTCTAAAAAAATCCTCTAGAAAATTATTTTGGGGAAAGTCTATGGCCTGTGCTATACAGAAGGTCAGACGAGATCATAATGGTTGGTCCCTTCTGGCGCTGGAATCTATGAAAACACATTTGTTTTTTACCCCCATGCCATGTATAATATTGGAAAACTGTGTAGATGGTGCCTTCTGAGAGTTTGATGGGATTAGATTGAAAGTGGTCTAATCATGTGTTGTTGTAGTTGGTTTACTGGTAACAGTTTTGTCACGCAGTGGAATGACTGGCAATTATAGTGCCCTTTAAACTGATGTAACTTCACATCTCTCCAGAAGGTTGTCTTTGCAAACTGCAGTCTGTATGCACTGACAAAACAGTTACGAAAAACATGATACATCACTCACTTACCTTGAGTTTAACTGCTCTCTCCAATAACTTTTTTTAGTTAGTTATTGCTAGGTGTATTTGGGATGATAAACATTCAGACGAATTTACGTCACAAATGCAATGACCTTTTTTTCCATTTTAAATTGGCTTGTAATTTAAATTTAAAAAAGGCATAATATTCAAACTCATTTTATTATGCTATTCTGATAGTAATGGTGGTTTAAACGAATGCTTTTAAAATAATGTGGTACATGGGGAGATCGTTTTGGATTTAGAATATTAGAAAAGTGGATGGCTTTTCTCTGCCTTTGTATGGTGCTATTATGTACTTGACTTGCATCTTGGTTAGCTACCATATACCTACTCCAGATGGAGCTGCATTTTAGGGTTGAATAAAATAATTCCTTTGTGTAGAGCCTAGTCCTACAACTCTTGTTCATGATTATTCCCATTGAGGAGAGCACAAAACCCTTTGTATAACACTGTTCATGTCAAATGTTGGCCAGTAGGTGATGTTCAGGAGCAGTGTTCATTTGAGAACCTCAGCCAACCATTAATGCAGCGACTTTTCACCTTGGGTACAATTCCTGGAATATACTGGAGCCTGCATCTTTCTTATTAGCCTCTGGTTAGTAGATGTGTGATACATTTTAAACCCAGGTGGATTTGATTTAAATCACTAGTCAGGAAGACTCATAGACTTTAAGATCAGAAGGGACCATTATGATCATCTAGTCTGACCTCTTGCACAATGCAGGCCACAGAAGCCTCACCCACCCACTCCTGTAACAAACCCCTAACCTATGTCTGAGTTACTGAAGTCCTCAAATCGTGGTTTGAAGACCTCAAGCTGCAGAGAATCCTTGCAGCAATGACCCTGCCCCATGCTGCAGAGGAAGACCGATCTGCCCTGGAGGAAAATTCCTTCCCAACCAATATGGCAATCAGTTAAACCTGAGCATGTGGGCAAGACTCACCAGCCAGCACCCAGGAAAGAATTCCTCTGTAGTAATTCAGATCTCACCCCGTCTAACATCCCATCACAGCCTCCCGTCTACATCCCATCACAGACCACTGGGCATACTTACCTGCTGATAATCAAAGATCAGTTGCCAAATTAATTGCCAAAATTAGGCTATCCCATCTACCATCCCCTCATAAACTTATCAAGCTTAGTCTTGAAGCCAGGTATGTCTTTTGCCCTCACTACTCCCCTTGGAAGGCTGTTCCAGAACTTCGCTCCTCTAATGGTAGAAACCTTCATCTAATTTCAAGTCTAAACTTCCTAGTGTCCAGTTTGTTTCCATTTGTTCTTGTGTCCACATTGGTACTAAGCTTAAATAATTCCTCTCCCTCCCTAATATTAATCCCTCTGATATATTTATAAAGAGCAATCATATCCCCCCCTCAACCTTCTTTGGCTAGGCTAAACAAGCCAAGCTCTTTCAGTCTCCTTTCATACGATAGATTTTCCATTCCTCAGATCATCTTAGTAGCCCTTCTCTGTACCTGTTGCAGTTTGAATTCATCCTTCTTAAACATGGGAGACCAGAACTGAACAGAGTATTCAGATGAGGTCTCACCAGTGCCTTGTTAATCGTACTAACACCTCCTTTCTTTTCTGGAAATACCTCTCGCCTGATGCATCCTAAAACAGCATTAGCTTTTTTTAACGGCCATATCACATTGACAGCTCATAGTCATCCTGTGATCAACCAATACTTCGAAGTCCTTCTCCTCCTCTGCACTTCCAACTGATGTGTCCCCAATTTTATAATTAAAATTTACTCCCTAAATGCATGACCTTGCACTTTTCACTATTAATTTCATCCTATTACTATTACTCCAGTTTACAGGGTCATCCAGATCTTCCTGTATGATATCCTGTTCCTTCTCTGTGTTAGCAATGCCTCCCAGCTTTGTGTCATCCGCAAACTTTATTAGCACATTCCCGCTTTTTTATTGGCAAGGTCAATAATAAAAAGATTAAATAAGACTGGTCCCATTGGACTCGATTTAATCATGGTTTTCTACATAAAAGTGCATTCTTGTTGGTTGTTATAACCTTAATACGTATTCTTCACAACTCAGAGATAGATGTAGGTTTCATTTTTAGAAGGTACACACTATACATCTTTAAACTGGTTTATTTTGAAAACTTTTCAGATTAGTTTTACAGCTATATCAGAAAATGAATGATTGGTTATTTCATTTAGCAAAGGTAATTGAAGCAGATATTTATGAAGTCATTGGGAGATGAACTATCTCCAGTTCAACAGGTTAATCGTTAATATTTGGAGGATTTTCTTGCCATGCTGTATTTGAAAGAGAACATCACCAGACAGACATTTAAATTGTTTTATTTAACTAAAACAACAAGATTAAGTATTCTGGATTTTTTTCTTCAGACGCAAACATATAATATTTTAACAAAACAAGCATATGTCCCTCGCTTCTCACATTTATCTCCAGACTTCTCCTTGTCCAGATCTATTCCACCATCAGCAATCTTCTATTCATTGAACTTTTTGAAGCTTTGTACTTTTAGAGAGAGGTAAGGGATTGACTCTGTGTACACAAATTTGCAGAGGGACAATAGAGTTGAGGTCTGTTATTTCTCACCTCTGTATTTATTTAAAAACATTTTTGCTGTTAACAAGCATGTTACCTCTGGAGACACAATCCACAGTTTGAGACCTGCAAAACTAAGCAGCTCTGATGATGTCTTCTAGGATTGAGGATTGAGTTCTTTGAGTAGGTAGAAAGATTAACCTAAATAATCTATACAGAAGCCTGTGGAACCCCATAAAATTGGGTCCCTAATCCATGAACTATTGGAACTCGTTTACAAAAGTTTTCTTAAACATTACATGAATATATTGTCTCATATTATAGAATTAGAATTTATAATCCCTATTCTATGATGAGATATCTTTGAGCTATAATGTATCTTAATTAAAAGGATAGATTTTTTCCCCTCAAAAATCATTTTATCAAAAAAATCCAATTTAAATTTAAAAAAATCTGATTTTTTTGTCTTTAATTTGTATCCATCCTGTTTTAAATTTTATCCTATTGTAGCTTCTGGAATAGAGGATGATCTTCTACCCTTTTCAGAACTTCCTGATTGCTGCCAGGGAACAGCTCTCTGTCCCAGCCCTTCTACATTTTGTTGTTGTTATCTCTCCCTACTTGTATCTCTTCCTCTTCCACCGCCACCACTGCAGTTCATAACTTCTTCCAGTAGGGTGGAGCATGACATTCATGATTCTAGACCACATCACTGCTCCCTTCAGGGTTCTGAATACAGCTTGTCAAATAATAGGGTAGGGGAGGAATGTGAAAACTTATGCAATTAAAAAAATCAAAATTTAATTTGAAAAATTATTCTCAATTTACAATTTAACCAGCTCTATTTCTGAATAGCAGCAATTTAAACCAACTGGTCTTAATTCCAGGCAGCTGCTTTGCAAAGCAAGGAATAGCAGCAGAGGCACTACAGTGGTTGGTCAGTTTACATTCATTTTACATTTTTTTTATATTTGGAAGGTTGTCTTCATAACCATAAGGATTAGAGTTTTTTTCCTTTTGAAATTAAAGTTTACATTCTGTTAAAATGAATGGCTTACCTGAAAAAACTTCCTATAGGTGATTGACTTTTTCAGATCCTGCCATTCACTTTGATGGGACTACTTGTGAATAAAGCATTTTGAGGTTTGCAAAAGTTGCTGTTATATAAATCAGTTAGTTTATTTTGTTCCCAGCTGAGGTTAAGCTTTCTCTAGCAAGTAAGCTGTTAGCATTTTTTCTAAAACTAAAGTGATCATGCAGATTTTAAAAGTACATTGTTTTTAAAAATGGTTCTTCTTTTTTAGCAAAAGAATTTGCAGAAAGGGCAATTGAGAAACAGAAATCTGCTTTCATTCGCTGGGGTATAATGGCAGATTGGGCTAACTGCTACCGCACATTTGATAGGAAGTATGAGGCAAAACAACTGAGTATCTTCCACAAAATGTATGACAAGGTATGCTAGTGTGTCATTTAACAAAGTCCTTAAATTATTGAAGTTACAATGTAATTTTAATCCAGTGAACTCTGTATTTTTCCCCTTTAGGGTTACATTTATCAGGACTATAAACCGGTATTTTGGTCTCCTTCAGCAAAGTAAGGATCAACTAACCATTTTATCTCTAACATGAAAATATATTACTCTCTCTACTTTATATTTTAATGTGGTTTAACCCATGTTTGATCTTTACCCAGTACAGCCTTGGCTGAAGCTGAACTTGAATACAATCAGCAACATGTCAGTCGTTCTGTATATATCAAATTCCCCTTGTTGAAAACGCCTCCTAAACTGGCCTCTGTGATAGGTATGATTTGTAATATTTAGTTCTTGTTAAGACTCTGATATCTTTTGGATTTTATGACAAATAACATATTTGTTAATTTGCATCTTTAGCTGGATGTTCAACTGTTGGTTTGCTAATCTGGACCACTCAGCCCTGGACTATTCCTGCCAATCAAGCTATTTGTTATATGCCAGATTCAGAGTATGTATTTAACTTGTTTAACTTCATAAATCTGCTTCCATTAGTATCAATATCTATTAGCAGAGTTGCAGTGCTCTTAACAGCAAGGCTGAAGTAATAGGCATTTTAGGTTTGTTTATTGGCATTTTAAATTTTTTAGATAACTCAATTTCAGACTTTTTCCCATCTCCTTTTTAATAAGTTAATTATTCTGTATTATTTTTAGTTTTCTAAAGTTATTGCTACTTTAGAGCGTGCTTTTGCATTCATTCTATTGAAATCATTTGGAGCTTTGAGTGTGAAACAGTTGTAGGATTTTTGTAGTTAAAATCACATTTTCCAACGGTTTAAAAAGAGCAAATGTCTAAACAATTTAAAATGTAAAGTTTTGTACTAAAACATGTTTGCTAATATTTTTGTTTTTTTTCTAATTTAATACATTTGTCTTGTAGCTATTCCATTGTAAAATGTGCAAATACTGGTGAATGTTACATTCTGGCTGCAAATAGAGTTGAGTCTACAGCTGCCATCTTGGACACACAATTTGAAGTTATTTCAACATGTAAAGGTAAGTGTTTAAATATACTCTGAATGTTAATTTGTAGGGTAGTATGTTGTAGGCATTTGTTAGAATGTTGATGTGAAAGTAAAGTATCTTTGTGTTTCATTAGCTACACTTTACACACGTATTTATAGTAATTTTAGCTAAAAATAATCTGAAAAGTAATCAAAATTTGATGGTGGTAGTAATTTTTCAACCAAAGTGCTTTACAGAAGTGATTCCATTTGTAAAATGGAAATAAGAAGTTGGAGGATAATTATGTACGGAATACAAAGCATAGCACATGAGGAGTGGACTGGGAATACAGTTTACCTTGATGGTGCTGTTTTGCAGCTGTCTTGAAATTCAAGTGGATTCCTAATCCAAATTGGTTCAAATGTACTGTGTCTATCTTGTATGAGAGTCCCAAATAAAGTTAACATGGGTCCGGTGTTGGTGTACTGACTGCCTGCTTCACTGCAAAATGAGCTGTTGAAATTCTTCACTGTGGAGGCATTAGAGGTGCTAAGGCTGATAGTGCTCTGTGGTGTTAACATCCAAGTAGTTGACTACTCTGAGTTAGCTCAGGAATTCATCATCACTGTGAGGACCATTGAACAATCCTAAGTGATTGCTGGCTGTGCAGTTGTCCACATTTGTGATTTGGAATTTAAATTGGGATTGTGGGTGTCAGTTGGAAATTTTACCCACTTGATGGACCTATCCTCACTGCCTCTGATTAGAGCTGGTGGAACGCCTTTCCTGATGGAGTAAGGAATTTTTTTGTATGGACTGTTCTCAGTAATTAATTGAACCTGACCATTTCCTGAGGAATGTAAGTTATCCATTCCTGCAACAGGAGGAATGGTTTGACCAGACTTTGTAATCTCATTCTCAGCTATCAACAAAGTGGCCCTAGATGTCGTCTTCTCTGGCTTTATCGGCTTAAGTCACTATGGTTTACAGATGACTTGCAGCAACTGAAATGAGAGCTAAAATGGACCACTATTGACAAAAGTCTCACTTTAGGAACCTCTTTCTCCCCTCCTTCCTCCACCGTCTGAAATAGCCCAAATTAGTTTACCTTTAACACCTAAAGTTGTCCATCTTAGTCCTGAATCTGTTTATCCCGGCTTGTGGGGAGAGAGAGATGCAGTAAGGCTTTGCATTTGGGAGGGTGTTGAAGTATTGTTTGAATTTGATCTCTGATTTATTTTTATTGCCTGGTTTAGGGGAAGATGTTGGATATTTAATGTCACTGTACTTTATAATGGTTAGTTGCCTAGTGCTTGAGATGTGAGCCTTTGTTTTATAACTTCTTTAAAATACAGTGTGATCAATGGGAAGTTAGAAGCAAAGCCGGGGAAAGATTTCAGGTCTACCGTCTCCAGCCTGGTCTTCAAACCACTAGATCACTGTATATTATACTGCCATCCTGGATACTAGAGTTCAATATTAAGTTCTGGTACACCGAGACCTAGGACAGCAACAGATAAGAATGCACTTCGTGCCTGTAGGCTAGGAGTGCCTTATATAGCTCAACTACTTCTGAAGTAGCATTGCTTGGCTCAGAAAAAAACATTATTCTCCTGGATGGATGGGTGTGTCTGTGTAGGAGTGGCACAAATGGGGAGACAGGGAAGCCCAGTACTCTGGAGGGTGGATAGGAAAAACTGTATCAGAGTATGGATATTTGCATTTTTATGTATAAATCGTAATTTTTTTGTTCTATTACTAATTTTGAAGAACACAAGCTGGGCTCATAAATTGTTGAATATCCCATTTCTCTTTGCTTCAGGTGTTGATTTGGAAAATGGTTCTTGTGCTCATCCCACAATTCCTGGCAGAGAGTCCCCTTTCTTGCCAGCAAATCATGTGACAATGGCAAAAGGAACAGGTTTAGTTCACACAGCCCCAGCTCATGGTATGGAGGATTACAGTGTAGCATCGCATCACCAGCTGCCCATGGTACTGTTTGTTTGTTTGTTTCCTCTTTTTTAATCGATATATTTTTGGTAACACACCACTAAAATGTTAAGTGTCGCATAACTTATACCTTTTGCATGACATTTAAAATTGTTTTGATGCTTGTATGTAACCATCTCAATGTCACTGATTAACTTGGAGACCTGCTGTAAACAGCATTGGCCTTGGAAGAGCAAAGGCTTGGATTCTAAAAACATAAGTAGTAAAAAATGGTTCTGCTTTTCAGCCAATTGTTGCCTAAACTTGGTAGTGTAGCAGTGGAATGGAATACTCCTTTATGGAGAAGTTAAATTATAAATACAGAGAGATCAGTTGCAAAATGCAACTTTTTCTGCGTCTGTTTGCCACATAATATAGGTAATTGTTTTTAGTATCTCTCCAAGGAGCTTTGAGGTCTTTGAGAGATTCTTGGGGGAGGAGCAAATGGGGAGGAGGGATAGCTCAGTGGTTTGAGCATTGGCCTGCTAAACCCAGGGTTGTGAGTTCAATCCTTGAGGGAGCCACCTAGGGATCTGGGGTAAAATCAGTACTTGGTCCTGCTAGTGAAGGTAGGGGACTGGACTCAATGACCTTTCAGGGTCCCTTCCAGTTCTATGAGATATACTATATGGAGATATACCTATTAAGATGTTCTGTAAATGTAAAAAGTGTTACTAAAGAAATAAATTCATCTTCTTTTATGGGAATTGCTTAAAAGAAAAAGTAGCTTACCAGCCAAATAATGAACTACAGTTCTATAATATGTAAACTTTTCTTTGTAACATTCTAGATTTCTGTTGGCTTTTTTTTTTCTTGATGTGAGATCATCAGAGTGTAATTTGATCAGTTCTTGAATAAAGGAATTTGTGTGAATAAAGGAGTTAGTAATTGGAGGAGAGCTGTCCAAGGAAAATCTAGAAGAGGGTGATGAGTATTTGCTTAAATACATCTCAAAGTGCTTTACATTATACAGAGGGGAAATTGAGACAAAGAATGGCTAAGTGACTTGCCATTGCTCATGCAGCAAACTAGTGGCAGAACTCAGGTCTTGTATTTTATAGTCTAGTATCCACTGGATTATACTGTCTATAGTAGTATTGATAGTTGATTAGGTGGTGCTGTTCACTCTTATGCAGCAGCATTAGTTCAGCACTGATTAATGTTCTGGGGTACTGTTCTGTGGAAAGTGACTGATTTGGATTGAACGTAAAAGTGAGATTTTTTGCAGCTTGTTGCCAAAAATGTCTCACCTCACTTCTTGCGAGACTGGGGCTAAATTTCCAATGTGGGAAATTGTCTGCCTTCGCGTGTAGCTTCAAATGGATAAAGTATTTTTTGCCTTCTCTGTTGAGCTAGTGTTCTGCTTTATATAAAGGCTGACACCCTCCTCCTCAGAAGTGGCTATTTCAGTGATGGTTGAAGTGATCCCCGTATGTGTAATCAATTTGCAATATATGGGTGCTTTAGG
>NC_133771.1:173090480-173102535 GCF_003597395.2 Chelonoidis abingdonii
TCAGTGGTGCACTGTGGGATACCGCCTGGAGGCCAATAACGTCGATTTCCGTCCACACTAACCATAATCCGAACTGTTAATATCGAATTAACGCTACTTCTCTCGTCAGGGTGGAGTACAGAAATTGATTTTAATAGCCCTTTAAATCGATATAAATGGCAACGTCGTGTGGACGGGTACAGCGTTAAATCGATTTAACGGCCGTTAAATCGATTTAACGGCCATTAAACCGATTTAAACGCGTCGTGTAGACCAGGCCTAAGTGTACTTCTGTTTTGCTTGTAGTTATTCTGTCTGTTAAGAATTAAGTGGAATAGTACTCTTTGACTTGGTGCAATAACATGAATGTTGTATCCTCACAAACTCAGTGGAGTTCATCTTGTGCTGAGAATTCAGGCTCAGTGGCATGTTGGCAAATTTCAGGGTTGTTACATCATAATTACCTTTGAATATTAAAAGTGACACCTTATATCTCAGCCTGATTCAGATGTATGGTACATTATACTGCAATTTTAGTTCATAATCTCAGATTCTTGTAAAATAATATGAATATAATAGGCTCTTGATATTTTGACATAACTAAAAATATCCTTGTTTTAGGATTGCCTGGTGGATGAAGGTGGATTTTTTACAGAAGCTGCAGGTCCTGAGCTTCAAAACAAGGCTGTACTGGAAGAAGGAAATGAAGCTGGTTAGTATCTTGTGTTCAATTAGTCAATATTCTGTCAAATACTTTGAAGGCTCACGTAAACCAAACAAAGCTTACAGTGGACAAAATATTGGCACTTCCTGTTATCAGGAGGATGGGAATTGGACTTTGGGGAAAGGAAAGAAAGAAGTGGGGTTAGCAGCAGTAGAGTTGTGTTAATGTGATTTCTAATTACCTCTGACTCTTAATTCTCACTCTCAATAGTCATTCAGATGCTTCGAGCAGCAAAGAGTTTATTAAAAGAGGAGAAATGTGTACATAGCTACCCATATGATTGGAGGACTAAGAAACCAGTGATTATTCGTGCAAGCAAACAGTGGTTTGTAAACACAGCAAATATCAAAGTTACAGCCCAGGTACTACACTTAGTTACATAATTTGCTATTTGGGGGAATGTAAAGGACATTACTATCGTATGAGGTGTTTGCATAACATGTACATTCCACTTCAAAAGTATGCTTTCCTCCCTTAGTGTTTACAAAGACTTTGCAGCTGATAGCAATCACAGTCTTATTAACAATTAGTTTGGAAATTATCAGCAGTTACATTTTCATTTATTTGCCACCAACTTTAGACTAATTGTGCGTTTATGCCATTTTCCATTTAAGACTCCAAAGAAAAAAGGTTCCAGTGATTGGGAGAGCTGGGTTCAATACCTCCACTCAAGCCCAGACTTCCTGTATGACCTTTGTAATCACTTAACCTCTCTGTGCCTCAGTTCCCTATCTGTAAAACTGGGATAATAGAGGGCGTGTGAGGATAAATACATTAAAGATTGTGTGGTGCGTGGTACCAGGGGTCATGTAAGTAGTTCAGATAGGTAGATTCAAACAGAAAATAAAGTAACTGGTGTTGATGATATCCATGAGGTATCACCTTGGATCATCATATATCAATATGTGAGGATTTCTGCCGGTAAGTCTTTGTGTCTTGAGAGAATAAATAGTATCCTTTTGTTAAATTCTGAATTCTCTCCAACCCTGAATAATTGTAGTTGTGGTTATTTCATAGGAATTGTTAAAAAAAGTGAAATTTATTCCTGCATCAGCAGTGAATAGAATGCTAGAAATGTTGGACAGAAGGACATATTGGTGCATCTCAAGACAGAGGAGTTGGGGTGTTCCGATTCCAGTGTTCTATCATAAGACAACAGGAGAATCCCTGATAAACAGGTATCTATTTTATTCATATAAAAAATAAGAGACCTGTCTTGCTCTGATATAGAAAATATTAAAACTACAAACAACTGAAGTGCAAGCAAATTTATTTTGGTTCATGACTGTCTTTTTGGCATAGTTAATTTTATATTGTCTTTTTTTCATTTAAAAGAACTAGAGGGGCAAATGTCTCATTAATGAATGTGGTTTAAAGATAGTGATCTAGGTCTGTCTCATACCACTAACCAGCAGTGAGCTGAGCTGCCTCCTTGATGTTTGTCTCTGATTTAATAGATTTTTCAGGAGAGCTGATGTTAGACATCAGTATTAAACGTAAAGAACTGCATCCTGTAGCTAGAGCAGATAATGACTATAATCTCAGCATTATGAACTCAATTATGCAATTATTTGTTACAATAATTTCTGAAATTGAAAAGTTGACAGATGCCTATGAAATGAGAAGACTAAAGTGGGATGGTCAAATCAGGTGCAGAATAAGAAATCTATGGCCTATTTCAGAGTTAACTTGGAGGCCATTTAATCTTTCAGAGAGCCCCTATTTCCAATTTGAGGTATTTGTTACCATAAAGTTAGGTCACAGGCTTTCATATGTAAACCTTTGTTTCCAGCACCATCTAGTACAATTAGAGTTATCTGTTTATCATAAACTCAAAAATGTAGGGCTAGAAGGGACCTTGAGAGGTCATTTAGTCCATCCCACCTCATGCTAAGGCAGCACCAAGTAAACCTAGACCATCCCTGACAGGTGTTTGTCTAACCTGTTCTTAAAAATCTCCAATGACAGGGACTCCTTGGAAGCCTATTCCAGTGCTTAGCTATCCTTATAGTTAGATTTTTTCCCCTGTGATCTAGATCTCCTTTGCTGCAGATTAAGCACATTACCTCTTGTCCTACCTTCATAGCCATGGAGAACAATTGATCACTATCCTTGTTAAAAAACAGCCATTAACATATTTGAGACTGTTACCAGGTCCCATCCCAGTCTTCTTTTCTCGAGACTAAAGATGCCCAGTTTTTATATCCTGTCCTTGGAGATCAGGTTGTTCTAAATCTTTTATCATTTTTGTTGCTCTTCTCTGGACGGTCTTCAGTTTCTCCGTATCTTCAAGCGTAGTGCCCAAAACTGAATGTAGTACTCCAACTGAGGCCACACCAGTGCTGAGCAGAGGCAGGGAGGGAGGGACGGAAGGATAGCTCAGTGGTTTGAGCATTGGCCTGTTAAACCCAGGGTTGTGAGTTCCATCTTTGAGGGGGCCACTAAGGGATCTGGGGCAAAAATCAGTTCTTGGTCCTGCTAGTGGAGGCAGGGGGCTGGACTCAACAACCTTTCAGGGTCCTATCCAGTTCTATGAGATAGATATATCTCAAAATATAAAAGAGCAGGACAATTAACCTCTTGTGTCTTATATATGACACTATTGTTATCTTTCTGCTTTTCATGAGTTCACAATAAAAAAAAATCTGAACTGAGTTTTAAAACAAGTAGTAATTTTCAGTCTAGTACACTGATACTTAAAAACAAATTAGTCAAACAACAAAAATCCCTGAAAGAATTTTAACAACATTTTCCAAAGTGCTTTTCTTCTGATTGTCTCTTACAGCTAAACTACTTTGAATTTTTAAACTGAAACTTTTCATAGACTCAAGCATAGAATATCAGGGTTGGAAGGGACCTCAGGAGATCATCACCCCCCTGCTCAAAGCAGGACCAATTCCCAGACAAATTTTTGCCCCAGATTCCTAAATTGCCCCCTCAAGGATTGAACTCACAACACTGGGTTTAGCATGCCCAAACCACTGAGCTATCCCTTTTGTTGAGCTCTTTATTTTCATGATCAGGGTACTACCTTTAGCTTTTTGGGGAGGAAGAGATTTTAAAGGGTGAGTCTACTCTAAAAGATGACTTTTTGTAAAAATGGCGTTGTGGAGTCATTGCTTTCCATATTTGATTTTTTGAGTCAGTTCCTGCCTTCAGATACACAACCAGAATACAGCTGAGTTACACTTATGCCCTTAGTGACCCCTGTACAAATTCATTTAAGGATAATAAGATTGTATAGGTGAAGGGGAGTGGAAATTGGTTGCCGAGTCTCTTATGGCTGGTGATGAGCACTCTTTAAAGAATCCAGCTTGACTTCCAGAACTCAGGGCGAATTTTCAGGACTGAAAAAATTGTATATGGAAATCAGTCAGACATAATTGGTATGGAATCTAATAATGCCATTTCTACAAATATGGGTCTAAGGTGGTATACACTTTATATTTAGTATGCAATCCTGGTGGATAGGGAGAAAGTGTTAAATGTGTGACATGTCTTGACTTTATAAAGGCGTTTGATACTGTTTTGCATGATATTTCTCATTAACTAGGGAAATACAACCTAGATGGAGCTACTATAAGGTGGATGCATAACTGGTTGGAAAACCATTCCCAGAAAGTAGTTGTCAGTGGTCACAGTCAAGCCAGACAGGCGCATCAAGTGAGGTGCCGAAGAGATCAGTTCTGGGTCTGGTTCTGTTCAATATCTTCATCAATGATTTAGATAATGGCATAGAGATTATACTTATAAAGTTTGCGGATGATACCAAGCTGACAGGGTTGCAAGTGTTTTGGAAGATAGGATTAAAATTCAAAATGATCTGGACAAACTAGAGAAATGGTCTGAAGTAAATAGATTGAAGTTCAACAAGGACAAATGCAAAGTATTCCACCTAGGATGGAATAATAAACTGCCCCCACTCCCCCCAAATGGGAAATGATTGACTAGGAGGAGTACTGCATAAAGGGATCTGGGGGTCATAGTGGATCACAGGCTAAATGAGTCAACAGTGTAACGCTGTTCCTAAAAAAGCAAAGATCATTCTGGGATGTATTAGCATGAGTGTTGTAAGTAAGAGACAGAATAATTCTTCCACTCTACTAGACTTTTGTGTCCAGTTCTGGGTGCCACATTTCAGGAAAGATGTGAATGAATTAGAGAGAGTCCAGAGAAAAGCAACAAAAATGATTAAAGTTCTAGAAAACATGACCTACTGGGGAAGATAGAAAAAATTGGGTTTGTTTAGTCTGGAGAAGAGAAGACTGAGAGGGGACATCAAAACAGTTTTCAAATACATAAAATGTTGTTAACAAGAAGGAAGAAGAAAAATTTTCTTAACCTCTGAGAGTAGGACAAGAAGCAATGGGCTTAAATTGCAGCAAGGGTGGTTTTGCTAGGTTGGACATTAGGAAGAACTTCCTAACTGTCACAGTAGTTAAGCACTGGAATAAATTGCCCAGGGAGGTTGTGGAGTCTCTCATTGGAGATTTTTAAGAGCAGGGTAGACAACTACCTGTCAGGGATGGTCTAGATAATACGTAGTCCTGCCATGAGTGCAGGGAATTGGACTAGATGTCCTCTTGAGGTTTCTTCCAGTCCTATGATTCTATGCAAAGCTAGTCAGCGTGTGGTGTGTGCACACATTTCTCTTTGTTCTCTTCCTCTGTCTATGGTATTTATTATCAACATGCAAATAGTGCCAAGGTGCTCTTGGACAAAAATGTGTAAAGGCTCTATATATTGGATTAAGGTAATCTCTTACCTGTGGAAGTCATTCATCTAGTTAAAAAAGCATTTACAATAAGGCTTCAAATATATCTTTACACAATAAAGTATGGCTCCTCGGTGGGAACCATTACAGTACATCTGGAAAGTAGCCTTGTAAAAAAAGTGTTTTTGCTTTTTGTATTCCAGAATTGTGTGAAAAATAAAGATAATTTAGTATTACGTTAAAAACAAAAACTCCTATGTAGCACAACTTTGCAGTCAGTTAACAAGCTATGAAAATGAGCCCTAAGCAATATTTTCCTCTGAAATTGTAGATAAACACCATAATATGCACAAATAGGACTGATTGCATACATTTAGCTGGTCAACAGGGAACATATTTGAAGGTAGTGACGGATAGAAATTCTCCTTCCATTATAGTTATCTTAAAGGCCAAGAACATATGCCAAAAGGTGTGCCTTTGTAAACCTTTGAGCTGTGGCATGTCGCTGGAGTTGTATGAACAGTGACATTGTTGGGGCATTGTGACAGAGAAAGCATTGCTGTAGATCAGCAACTCCACCTTTGCGGAAGCCCATTATTCATCAATGTCAAAAAGTGACATGTGGGAGTGATTTAAGGGTCAATACAGCACATGAGATTAAAGAGTGAAATACAGAAAAGACTTGTACACTGTATGATTGAAAATTAGATTTATTCTCTTTGGCTGCCACATCTGTTGCTCTTTTAAATGAAAATATAAATAACGAGCATTGACTTAAAAATAAGTATTGCACAGTTTGTTCTTCTAAATATTTTGCAGTACAGCAGGAGATAAATTTTCTCTAAGTTAGTCATAGCAGACTTCTGGTTCCAAAGCAGTTAAGGCATGCAGAATATTGGCCTACAGAAGTGACAGACAAATTTAGAAGACAGTCTGTCAATTCATAGGTCATTTTCCTGTACACCAGTTCTTAATAAAATGTACAGCGGTCCTACGTATTTTATTGTAGTTGGTTCTCATACATTACAGTATGTAGCATGATATGGTCCATGAAGCTTCTAATGTCTTTTTAAATATTCAGACTTATATAAATGAATGAATCAGAATTATAACACAGTATTCCAAAGAGCTTTGATCTAAAATTGCATTTATATTTTTAACTCCAATGGTGTATAAATGGGTGTGGCTGCTCCACATTCTGTCAGTAGATATCAAAAGTAACAGCATCTCCACTGGAAGTCAGTGTAGTCCACATGGAGCTGCTGTTACATCTGAGAACACTGTTGGTTAGTCCTGAATGATTCCCCATACTTATTTTAAAATAGTAACTCAATTAAAATAAATCAGTGGTATTTTTCTGTGCAAGTGTGGGTATGCCCATGGACTTGCCATTTGAAAGTTAGCAGCATTCTTATTTTGTAGGATGTATGTTGCATGCCCTAAGACAGTAAGCTTTAAAAAAGTTTGCAGTTCTGCTGCTGTTTTACATTTTAAAAACAAGAACTAGATTCTTATTCTGCATCAGTTACATTTAATGCTTCATCTCTCTAAGAATGCTTACTGGCATCGACATGTGCCATTGCAGACATTTGGGGCATACAGCAACAAGCATAGTCTTCCAGCATTAAAATGTGATCTAAATGATGTTCTAATGCAGATAAATATTAAATCCAACAAAAAAGTACCTCTACCTCCTCAGCATATTTAAGTCGAGTTCAGTAAAATGGCAAATTCCTACCTCCTGTATGAGAGAGAAGAGAAGTTATACATTAAATAATTGCAGTTTTCAAATAGTTATTATGAGAATGTGGCAGCAGGAGTGTGTGTGTGTGTGTAAATTTAAAAACTGCACAAGACAACAATTTAACAAATTAAATAATCAATCTGATTCATGCAATTGTCATTCTCCAACATTAGGTTTTCAAGTAAATATTTTAATTAATTTTTTTCCCTAGATTTATTGAAAAAGTAACAATATCCTACGAACTAAATTAAAAGCTACAATTTAGAATAGTAGCTCACCTCAAGTAACAAATATGAAGTGCAAACTTTTATAGATTACTACTACTTAGCTTTACTAATTCATTATCTGAATATTAGTATTAATCGTTATATTGGACTAATAAAATTTCCTAAAGCGTTCTCCCCTTTTTCTGTGATTTTATTATTAGTTAGGTATGTAATCATTTAAATTGTACATAGAAAATCCAGTCGCATGTTTCCTGTATAAATATATCTACAATTGAAAGTAAATAACTTTATCAAATGTACTTTGTTTAAAACATATTTCAGTAAGTTCAGAACATTAGCAGCTTACCCCTTCCCTTCCAAAGTACCGTCCGGCGAAGTACTGATACCTATGTAAAAAGAGACTCTACCTTGCACTCATTATTTTACAGAAAGGAGGAGACTAGAGAACACCAAGAACTGGTTTTTTTCTTCTACTGGGAATCATCTTAATGCTGCTTAATTTCCGATAACACCCTAAATAAGCAGTCAGTACAAGCAATATCAGAGTTCAAAATGATTGGCTGGTGTCATGGTAGCATGAATTATCTTATGGGTTTTCACTGTTAGAGACCTAGCAAGTGACACATAAGACAGGTGCTTTTAGATATGGTCTATGACTATAACGCAAAGTTTTACAATGGGGTTTATTGCTTACTCTATGAATTATTGTACTCGCATGGAAGCTTATAGATTGTAGAGTGATGAGTAATTATTTGAGAGAGGTTTTTTTCTGCTGGCACTTCGATATATTTATGTATTGAGAGAATTTCACCTTAGTTTTTAAAATATGCATACAGTATGTGGACTGTAACTACAAAGATAGTAGGGAGAACACTTATTATTCATGAGAATCTTGGGAAGAGGTCAGAGGAGTGGCTTTTAAAATCTTTCAGGGGGGGCAGATGCTGGATTCTTGGAATCTTAAGATATTATATACAACCACTTTTTAAAAAATACTTTATTGTATAATATTTAAATTCTCCCAGAGTTTTTTTACAGATATTGAATGAGATGTAAATAATTTCAAATGGCTGAACCTTTACAATTAGTTGATTTCAGACTACCATAAAAACCTGAGAATACTGGTTAATGATTAGTAAACCTGTCAATATTTGACTACTTTTATTTCATATGATTAATTGCATAATGTAACCAGGAGAATCTGACATTATCTAATGCTATTATATTGTGGAAGAGAAAGTTATGTCGTAATTCACGTCAGGTTCAGGGAAATTTGCACTCTAAAATAAACTCCTACTGATGTCCATAAATGAACCATATTAGGCTTTATTTTGTATAACATTATGCATGATAAAAGGATAGTTCAACCTATGATGTTTATGTAGAAGTATTCATGGAAACAGTAGAGAAAACCACTGCTAAGCAGAGTTGACAAACCCTTGTAGTATGGACATTTTCTAACACCGTTCACACACAGACACGGAAGATTGCAAGGTTGCATTTTCTTCTGAAGATCTACAGGGAACAACAAGTAAACAAAATTCTTTATTACAGATAACACAATTTGCCATTCCATATATGTGTCTGAATTTTCCTCTCTTTTTTCTTAGCTTTTTACTTATGAGTACTATGTAGAAATTTGGGAGAATGTTTTTGCCCCTAATTCTGTTGAGGCTGTCTGGCTGGCAAAGTAATCTGGAGCAAACACTGTTCATTCAGAATATAGGTAGATAGGAGGTAGCTTACTGCAAGTGTAATACTGCATTCGCTGTCATTCTTCAGTACAATCACCACTTCCTATATGCTTTAAAAATCAGATGCAGACTAGAAGTCTATCTGTTCTAAACTTCTTTTTTTTTTTTTAAGCTTAAGTTAGGAGCTAATATTCTTTTAGTTAGAAAAGGGCTATCATTGCTATTTTTTAACAGTTTTATTTAATTCCTACTGATTGGGCTAAACAGATCTATTATTCATCTGCCATTTTTAGTAGAACTTGTTCCTCCTGAGGGTTGCAAAACCCACTGCTCGTTGACAAAGAAGAGTTTTGACCTACTTAGTGGCTCTCATTTGATGGACTACTAAGGTTGTTTTCCCACACAAATTGCTATTACAGTCCATCAGACTATACCAGGCATAGAGTGTGGACATGGCTCAGAAATAATATTGATATCAGTGGATGAACAGCAGTCAAACTTCCCTCTTGGTATTTCTAGTTCTACAGAAAATCCTCCAGCACTGCTCATGAGAGGCAGCTGATTTGACTGTAGGGACTGATAGGAGTAAGCAGAGATTCGAGGTTATGTCCACTCTTTCTAGAGTAAGGTCCAGAGGGTTTTCATGTGCAACTACTGTTCTTTGGAGGGCTCATTCTGCTATGTTGTCAAGCTCTCTTGTTCAGTGTTCAGGTGAAGTCTGTAGGATAGATTAGTGAGGTACTGGGAGCTGCAGTGTCAATATGTTGATGACTCGTGTCTCTACATCTTCTTTTCTTCAAGCTTGGACAGAGAAATAGCCCTACACACCCAGTATATGATAGAGATTGCGACCTTCATATTGGATCAGATTTAATCTGGAAGGTGAAAATGATGCTAGGTGGCAGGGAACATAATTGCAAGGACCCTCAAATAAGGGTATATTCCTACAGAATTTTTCAAGATAGCTTGAAATTGTGGAGTGTTACTGGGTTCATCCCTGCTTATGGGCATTCAAGTAACAGTGGTAGTGATTTTGTAGACTGTTATCGATGGTGACAACCATCTTGAATTTCACTTGGGGACTGGATTTGATGCCCGTGCAGAGTACTGAGTAAAGGTGTAACAAACTTTCTTACGTGCAGAAGGCAGACATCTTAATTCTTATCCAGGTGGCTTCTATGCTTAGGCCTAAATAGAGTTTGCTACCATAATCAAGTGTAAAGGTGACAAATTAATGGATCACCATGGCTAGCTGTGTATCTAAGATGAATGAGTGTCCTCCATCAGATGAAAATCTTTGACCTCAGAGACTCTCTGTATGCTCTGTTGCAGTCTTTGCATTCAGTAAACATGCTCAAAAGCTATATCACCAAGGGCAGTGTTTGTGGTAGGACCCTAGCTCTGGAATCTAACTTCTGCTAGAAATCTGTCAAACTGGGCCCAAACAAACAATATATGTTTTAATACAGCTAAATGTAAATGTATACATCTGGGAACAAAGAATATAGACTATACTTACAGAACAGTGAACTCTGCCCTGGGAAGCAGTGACTCTGTAAAAGATTTAGGGGTTGTGGTGGATAATCAGCTAAACATAATCTCCAAGTGTGATGCTGTGACCAAAAAAGCCAATGGGATCCTGGGATGTATAAACAGGAGAATCTCCACTAGGAGTAGAGAGGTTATTTTACCTCTGTATCTGGCACTGGTGTGACCGCTGCTAGAATACTATATCCAGTTCTAGTGCTCAGAATTCAAGAAGCATGTTGATAAATTGTAAAGGAAACATAGGAGAGCCATGAGAATGATTAAATGATTAGATCACATGCCTTGTAGTGATAGACTTAAGGAACTCAATCTGATTAGTTTAACAAAGAGAGGTCAAGGCGTGACTTGATTACAGTTCATAAGTATCTACATAGGGAACAAGTCTTTCTAATAATAGGCTCTTCAGTCTAGCAGAGAAAGGCATAACATAATCCAATAGCTGGAAATCGAAGTCAGACAAATTCAGACTGGTGTACAATTTTAATAGTGAGAGTAATTAACCATTGGAACAATTCACCAAGTGTCATGGTAGATTCTCCATCACTGACAACTTCTAAATTAAGAGAGGTTATTTCTCTAAAAGCTATGCTCTAGGAATTATTTGGAGGAAGTCCTATGGCCTGTGTTATGCAGGGGATCACAATGGTCCCTTCTGGCCTTAGAATCTCTGGGTAAGTGCTTGAGGCTGCTAACGTTTTGCAGGAGGTGCAAGACACATTCCAGGAGTAGGCCAATTGCAAATAATAGAAATTACCTTTAACTCCACTGCGAGAACATCTTAAGACTCTAGGCCAGTCTGCTCCTTACTGAAGAAAGGTTGTTACAGTTGTGTGCTAAATGTTCTGAAAGTCTGATCACTTAAACATTGTGATGGATGTTTTAAAAATGTGTGGACTAATTTTATCCATGATGCCAGGGTCACCCAGAGGATTCAGAGGGCCTGGGGCAAAGCAATTTCAGGGGCCCCTTCCATAAAAAAAATTGCAAAACTACACAATACTGTATTCTTGTGGGGGCCCCTGCGGGACCTGGCGCAAATTGCTCCACTTCCTACCCCCGGCCCCTCACGGGCAGCCCTGGGAAAAATAAACCTTCTGCATCTTGGCACAAACCCAGTTTTGAGAACTTCTTTACAGGGTATCACTGGTTCTCAGCATCAGCTAGTGTAAAAGGCACTAAAGCTCATTGAAAGGGTTGGACAAATACTTTCCATCAAGACTTGTTCTGGATTGAAAACTAGGGGCTTTTTAAAGGCAGAAAAAAATCAGGGACAATGTCTGCTTTCCTTCAAAATTTGTTGTGGTTTTTTTTAATTGAAAAGCTGAAATTAGTCTGCCAAAACCTGAATATGCTTTGGGGTTTCAGAAGTGTGTGGCCAAGTATTTGCTGCTTGCTGTGTTTGATTGTTTAAAGAAACAATAAAAA
>NC_133771.1:173103902-173281299 GCF_003597395.2 Chelonoidis abingdonii
CCCAGCCCCATACCCCCAGCTCCCCCCTCACCCGGAGCCTCAGCGCATCCAGCAGCGTCCCTCGACAGCTGCAGTGTGGCTCCTGCGGGGCCTCTGAGCTCCGCCTACTCAGAGCCACGTGGTAAGGGGGCGGGGCTGCAAGTGTGGAGCTCGCAGCCCCACCTCCTTACCACACGGCTCTGAGCGGGGCGGAGCTTAGGGGCCCCGCCAGAGCCACTCTGCAGCTGTCCGAGGACACTGCTGGATGCGCTGAGGCTCCGGGAGAGGGATGGAGGTGGGGTCAAGTCGAGTTGGGGCCGAGGAGGGACCCTCAGTCATTCTCGTGGGGGCCCCTGCCGAGCCCGGGGCCTGGGGCAAATTGCCCCACTTGCTCCGCTCCTCTCCCCTCTGGGCGGCCCTGCGTGATGCTACTCCACTGAAGTGCTGTTACCTCATGTTGCATAAGGGATGAGTTTGGCCCACTAGCTAACCCTGTATCAATTCTCTAGACGGTAGTCTAGAAACAGTTTTGCTGGCTTCTTTGGGGTTATTAGTTATCCATACCAGCTAAGGATAAGACTCCTTGGTCAGAGCCCCTGAAACTTTTCGAACTTGATAAGAGCCATTAATCAAGACTGATTAGTATTTCTGTTCTGTGACTTCAAGAACAATTCCACTTGACATGAACTGCAGTAGAGTCTAACTCACTGAAAAAGGTATTGGGATGTGATTGCCTGAGCTTTACTCTTTTTCACCTAAGAGACAAACCGTCTAGACGATTTTCTGTATTCCTTAGACCTATCTAAATAAATCGAGCATCCAAAGTATGATGCTACGCTTCCCTAAGGAGAGAGGCCTAATGAGAGAGACTACCACAAAAGTACTAGAGAGAGGACCCATGTAGCCACAGGTTCTCTAACTGGAGGGTAGACACACTAAGCCCTTCCAGGAATATTTCCTTTTTACTGTGGCTTATATTGTCTTTTGTTCAGCTAAGCTGTAACCTGTTGAGGTGGCTGCAAGATGGTACTCTTACTGATTATATGGAGAGTCCCAAGGATTTCAGATGAAGCAAGTTGAAGTGCTCCAGTATGGATTGAAAAGGTGCTGAAGCGGGGTTGATGAAGTTGTTGGCTATCCACAGAAAGAGTCTTATCCATTTATTATAATAACAAGGCGATCTTATTGCTTCTTGGAGTTTAATAGAATCTCCTGTACTTCTTTTTTTTTTCTTCTTCAAAAAAGACAGTTCTAGATCTGTCAAAGTCTTACAGTACACGCCATCACTTGGTGAGAATGCAGCCCTCGATGGCAAATCCAAACTCTCTGCTGGGTCATTAGCCTAGGAATTGGAGGGAGAGAGAGACAGACTCTTTGTCATAGTTGAAGTTGTTCTAAGCACCAATGTTCTTCAGACCAGGCCAGCGCAATCAGAATAAGCTTGACGTTGTTTCGTTTTCCGGAGAACAGGAATTACTGTGTGTGTGGGGGGGGGGGGGGGTAGGAATGCATAGAGGAGACCTACCTCTCCTAACATAGAAGAATCCAGTCCAAAATTGACTTGTCTACTTCTGTTCTGGACCAAAACCTTTTGATGTTTGGAATGGTCTTCTGTCCACACAAGCACTGTCCTGTATTGTGGTGCATTGCCCTCTGGGTATATAGCAGAGTTTTTGACATTGCTCCACACTGAACTTCAAGTCAGTGCAAGAAATGCAGTTTCCTCCAGTGTTATGGGTGATGGTGGTAATTGGCAAGTATTTAGAGTGTTTTATCTTACATCGCCTTACAAAATATCTTCACAACGTACTCTTCTTGGGATGCATTCTCACAAGGATTAGTTTCCTAAAATGTCTTACTATTGTTACTTGTCTAGCTCCACTAACTTAGAAAGGGTGCCAGGTAGCTGCTGGTGTGTTAAACTGGGCTCAGAGGTCTTCACAACTTTGACCATTGTTGCCTGGAGAAGCCACACTTAGATTGCTCAATCAGGGAAAACTGCAAAGAACGGGGCAGACAGTCCCCAAAACTAGTGGTTATTTTAATTAGATTCACCAAGCTAGCAACAAAACAGCTTTTATAATACCTTACTGGTTACCGCAAAGCCAAAAACACAGTTCCCTTAAAGCAACCCAGCCTTGGGCTGCCACCCAGATAGCCAAGTCAAATATGATGATTACTGAAAGTCTTGTTTATCATATATGAAGTTCTACCAATCCTAAAGGATTGGACACGTTATCCACCGGGTCAATGAATATTTCACATTTTACCCAAATAAACACTTACAGCCAATTCTTATTAACTAAACTAAGATTTATTAAAAAAGAAAAGAGAGGGAGTATTGGTTAAAAGATGAGTATACATACAGATATGAATAAATTTCTTAAGTCAGTTTTATGGTAGATATGGTGAGCTGCTGAGTTGCAAAAAGTTTATTCTAGAATCAGTTCATCAGGTTATAATCCAAAATAGGCAGTCCGTTTAGCGAGTTTGTTCAGGTTCTTCCATGGGAATTAGCAGGGTGATCCAGAGTGAAGCTGAAGACCTCAGTCCTGTGACTCAAGCTTCCCCTGACCAAGCGTAAGCAGATCTGAAATACAGGATAGGGGCCTAGAGTTCTGTAGATCTCTGGCAGGCTATTGGTAGCCTCTTGACAGCAGGTGTTCCTTAGATGAAGAATAATGGCTTTGAAGTAAAACTTCCTATTTCCTATATATACACAGGTAATTAGGTGCTTTTGTCAGCGTAGGTAACTGAGCAGTTCATAGACAGTTTACTACAAACTTCGATGAGAAATATAGACAATGATATCATTACACCCAATTTAATGTGAATATCTCCTTTTGATTGCTGAATCAATAGAATTTGTAACAGACAGGAATCGTTCGGTTATACTGTTAACCTCTAACAAGTTATAGATGTAAACAGACCAATACAATCACTATCTTCTTCCAGTTCTCTAACAAAACAGGTTTACATTTCAAAGCTCTAGTCTATCTAACATGGCTATGTTAGGGTCATTCCTTATAAATAGCTAATGACCATTTATATACTTTTCTAATATGTCTTTAAAGGTTTAATTTGGGTCATTTAGCTTGCTAGTTGCTTAACCCTTTCTGGCCCAGTGTCATAATGCACAAGTTGAAGTGCTGGCATCTGCCAGCATCTTGGCTACACCCAAGTACCTGCAGTTGCTAACTGTGGACAATTTTAGGAAAAAACCCTAGTGTGGACAAGGCCCAAGTTGTGTAGAAAATTGAGAAACTGAAACGAAGAGGTTAAATGACTCTCCCAAGGCCATAAAAAGTCAGTGGTGAAATTGGCAGTAGAATTTAGGAGTTCCAGACTCCCATTTAGTTGTGTGCTTAGGGTGCAAGAGATTATCTTACGAGTTGCAGGAAAAATGCAAAAGGTGAAAACCTGGCTCCCTGATGTCAATGACAAAACTCCCATTAACTTCAGTAGAATTTCACGGAAAGCTTTAAACTTAACTTGGTAGGCAAAAAATAGAAGAATTAAATCTTTATTAAAATGCCAGCAGGAGCATGACATGCTGCTGTATGTGTGAAATCGTTCCATAGGCTGAAATGACTTTGTGGTTTATTAAAATAAACAGTACATGTTAGTGTTATTTTAGAAATTGGATATAAAATAGAATCGTGTGGGGAAGGATGGGATCTTTTTAATTCCTAGCCTGTGAGCAACAGATGTTTGATTATTTAAAACAATATGCTTGTAAAAGATTTTTCCTTTTTAGAACATTCATCTTTGTAAACTACCATATACACTCATTCATTAGCCCATTTGTTTATAAGCCCACCCCCTGCCCCCAAATGAATAGGTAAAAATAGCAAAAACTGTATGGCTCTTTCATAAGCTGACCCTATATTTCAGGGTTTGGAAAACTTTGGCTCCTGGCCCGTCAGAGTAAGCCGCTGGCGGGTTGGGACATTTTGTTGACTTGGAACGTCTGCAGGCATGGAGCCCCTCAGTTCGCTGTGGCCGTGGTTCGCCATTCCCAGCCACTGGGAGCTGCAGGAAGTGACGCCACTTCCAGCAGCTCCCATTGGCTGCGAATGCCACTTCCCGCAGCTCCCATTAGCTGGGAATGGCAAACCACAGCCACAGCGAGCTGAGGGGCTCCATGCCTGCAGACACTCCAGGTAAACAAAACTACAATATATTAGAATAGGGATTGGCAACCTTTGGCACACGGCCCGCCAGGGTAAGCACCCTGGCTGGTCAGTTTGTTTACCTGCTCCATCCACAGGTTCGGCCGATCGTGACTCTCACTGGCCGCAGTTCATCGCTCAAGGCCAATGGGGGCGTGGGTTGAGGGATGTGCTGGCCGCAAATTGAGATCAGCTAATTCAGTGGGAAAAAAATCAAGACTACTGCAACAGCATAATGGGAAGGAGTGGGGGAGGGAGGAGCTCAGACAGACCAGATCTGATGCACTAACCACAATCTCAGTGAGTCTGCAGTTCATAATTCTTCAAGAGTCTATAAGGGTAGAATACAAGACATTGTTTAGTTCAATGGTTCTTCAGGCAACATCATTAAGAGAGAGAACCTCCGCTCATCCCAATCCACCAATCCTTCACTGCATGTTTCTCAACATATTGCATCATGTAGACCACTTGAAAAGGCTCTGCAGATTACTGGTGGTTCATGGACCAGGCTTGAAAACTTCTGCTTTAGTTGGTTTGGTTTGTATCTCAATCTGCATCATTACTTTGGGTCTCAGCTACTTTAAGGAATCTATAGTAGTTCCTTGATTTAACTATACTAAAATGTTTCCTTCTTACACAGTGAAATCATAGAGAATGTTATTAAAATAGTGGAGCAGCATGGAAGTGATGCATGGTGGACTCTTCCTGTTGAACAGCTTCTACCAAGAAAGATTGCAGCAAAGGTAACTTTCTGATTGTAAATGTAGGGGGTGGAAATGGGTGTGTTTGTGTGTGTGTGGGGGGGGCAACCTAGGTCTCTCCTAATACAGTAAGTGCAATATAGCTAATGCTATTAATTTCATATTGAAGGCACTTGAGGACTACAATGATGGGCAGTAATATTAAACCCTCAGATAGTTCTGTGATCCTTAAGATTTTTTTATTTGTTATAAGGTCTCAAATGAGAGCACATCCAGATAGTGTATTGTACTGTGCTATATCTCAGTGCTGTATGTCAGATTGGTGCCAGAAATTTAGGATCCATTTCCACTAGGCACTCTCAGCAGGTAACTGAGGCCACAGTTGGACTCAAAATGTTTCTACTGACTAGAGCTAGTTTTTCTGATGTTTGTTTGTAGTACTTGCTGCTGTTTGTGTTGCTTTCATGGCCGAATTCTTCAGCCACTGTGCACATATAAAGTATGTGTCCAGTATGAAGTTCACGTTAGCTTCTGACTTTTTGTAGGGGGAGAGAGAGGGTCATTAGTCTTCTGAAAATTCACTATCATATCTAATTTTGTAAAATAACCTCTTGCACAGAGTGCATGCTTCCTGACATCATCTTCAAAACTGGTGGACCAAAACCAAATTCTGCTGTGGTTATTTCTACTTCGGGGACACTCACCTTCTTCCAGTTAAAGATATAGGATGTTCTATTTACTCTTGTTAACACAATTTAACTGTTACTTCATTAGGTTGATAGCCATGATGTACTGGATTATGTACAGGGACAAGATGTCCTGGATATCTGGTTTGATAGTGGAACTTCCTGGGCTCATGTTTTGGAAGGTATGGAGTTTGATATGTGTTGAATATTCTTTTGAAATCCTTGTTGGGCCGGATGCACTGCTGTCATGCACAAAACTGCTGAAGTCAGTGGAGTTGAGTTGGTCAGTGGCACATTTGGGATGATGTCGTTGGTTGTAAAGCTTTTTAAGAACAGGATCTGATGTTTGCAAATTCATTTTCGATACTGTAAAAGTTCATATTTTTCAATGAGTTACGCTTGATAATTCTGGCATGTGAAGTACCATACAAATTTTTAAAATAAGAACTAAAGAAGCACAGATTTAAAATTGCCTGTTCCTGTTATGAAAGCAGTTCAGTGCTAATGTGCAGATCTCAGTTCTATATAACTCTGAAAGACAAAGTCAGTACACATTAGCACAAACTTTAAAATGCATTAATTCAAAATAAACTGAGACTAGAATTACCACTGAAAATGTTAGTCGTAATTACACACTTATAATAATGTATATCGATGCAGAAGTTGTCACTTCTGATCATTTTGTGTAGCAAGTGCAATTTACTGTGCTGTGACTTTGTACTGCGTCTCCTAGTGCAAACATTTACTGTTGAGTAGACCAGTGGATCTCAAACTAGGGCCGCTGCTTGTTCAGGGAAAGCCCCTGGTGGACTGAGCTGGTTTTTTACCTATCATGTCCGCAGGTTTGGCCGATCGTGGCTCCCAATGGCCGTGTTTCACTGCTCCAGGCCAATGGGGGCTGCGAGAAGGGCAGGCAGGACTTCCCTCGGCCTGCACCACTTCCTGCAGCCCCCATTGGCCTGGAGCGGTGAACCGTGGCCAGTGGAAGCCGCGATCGGCCGAACCTGTGGATGTGGCAGGTAAACAAACTGGCCCAGCCCGCCAAGGGCTTTCCCTGAACAAGCGGCAGTCTTAGTTTGAGAACAACTGGAGTGGACCAGTCATTGGGGTTTTTTAATAAGTTACTTTTTGACATTACAAAAGCTGCGATGTTTAGTGACTGAGATTCCATGATTGGAATATAATACAGTACAGTTACAATTGAGTTGTACATGTAAGCAACCTCAAGAAAACAAAGGAGCGATATTTTTTTCAAATTTTAGAAGTACTTCATGTATCCAGAGGAGACTCCAAAGTCAGGTGCCATTTCTGGGTAAGAAGCTGGTGCAGTACATCAAGTTTGTTGAACTTTAAACCAGGAGTATACAATTGTATGATAGCAATCTTGTTGAATTGTAAAACATGTTGGCATTAGAGATTTTATTTCCTAGCAACGCAGTAAGGCAACGGTATCAGCAAACAGTGTATTTTCTAAAGGACACTTGTATACATTAAAGTTCATATTTTTAAACTAGTTGATTTGTAAAAAGTGACTGTACCAGAGCTATTTCCATTCCTAAACCCCTAAAGACATCCTTGAAGAACGACCATAAATTAAAGGCACAATTGTTACTGCAGTATGTTCTATAAAATTATCTACAGGATGCTTTGTTTTGATTTTTTTAATTTTCTTGCACTGATAGTCCTCATAGTAGCATTAGCTGGACCATATCATAATTTTATTCATGTTTATCAAAAGAAATGGGAAGGCTATAGTGGCCATGCATATATTGGAACATTACCCCAAATATGGTGGACACTGTGTGACATCTTTTTCTACTATCCCAGACAAAAAACTGTAAAGTTGAGTATATATTGGTAACTTAAGGGTGTTTAACTTCCAGGGACATAGCAGTCAGTAAAAGTACCACAATTTAAAAGTCAGGAAGCTCACTGTAAAGGTAGCTGAACTATCTTAACTCAGCATTCTAGAGAAGCTAGCCCTACGTTTGCTCTCTTATGGGTGCAGTATAGAAATGTGCCCCACAGACTGTTGATTTAGTGTGTTTCATGCATTCATGATGCTAATACTAAATGTGGTGCGCTGTCGCCTCACTATCATTTTGTCCCTTCACACAGGTGCTATAATTTCATGAGCTTAGATCTGAAGTTTGGGTAGTATCCAAAATGGGGTGGAAACCTCCAAAACCAGAAGACGGGCTCTGCCTTGAATATCTCGAAAGGTTGGAGGTGGGGACGGGAGTGCGATGGGGAGGAGCTAGCAGAGGATTTGGCAGAGCAGGGTGGAATTTTTCGGTTGAATAGGTAAATCTAGTAAATTAACATAAATTTTCTGCTTTCTGTTCTCAAACTAGAGTCAACCATAAGTGTTCAGAAGGACTTTCTAGTTGTACTGAACATCACTTCTTAATGTTACTTGATCACACAGCTGTGTGTAAATCAATTTCAGTTTTGATGAAAAAAGTCTCCTTTTTTTAGTTACATCCCTCACTCCCTCTAGAGGGAGCAGTTTATGGTTTGAGCTATCTTTCTACATACAGTGTGGCTAGTGAACTAACTTTTTTATTTTTTTAAAAAAGCATAGCTCTCCAGCGATTTTCTGACAATCTGTTTCCATCCTGTTAAAACTGATGTGTTCTAGCACTCCTATTTAAAAATCTTAATAACCTTTTTAAAAATTCATCAGCTAATCTTTGGTTCTGTGCACTGTCTTTGAAGTGAGTTCAGTAAATTGAGTACATTTCAGTTCTCTTTGTTTGAAAATCAAAATTTCTCATGGTCACATTGGCACATCAGTGCCTTCTCTGGAGGAGGGCATATGGTTTGCATCTCTTGACATGGAAGAAAAATTGTTCTCTTTAACCTCTGAGGATAGGACAAGAAGCAATGGGCTTAAATTGCAGCAAGGGCAGTTGAGGTTGGACATTTGGAAAAAATTCTTAACTGTCAGGGTAGTTAAGCACTGGAATAAATTTCCAAGAGAGATTGTGGAATCTCTGTCATTGGAGGTTTTTAAGAGCAGATTAGACAAAACACCTGTTTGGGATGATGTAGATAATACTTGGTTTTGCCTTGAGAGCAGGGGACTGGACTAGAAGAACTCTAAAGGTCCCTTAGGGTGACTAGACAGCAAATGTGAAAAATCAGGAGAGGGGGTGGGAGGTAATAAGAGCCTATATAAGAAAAAGACCCAAAAACTGGGACTGTCCCTATAAAATCGGGACATCTGGTCACCCTAAGGTCCCTTGCAGTCCTGTGCTGCTATGCTTACTTTCACATGGACATTCACCCACAGAAGGTTCCTCAGATTCCTGATAGTACAAGAGCACTACCAATTCAGAGTGCTCCAATTTGAACTAGCTACAATGTCTAGAGTCCTCACAGCTGGACAACTGGCTCCTGATGGGCAGATCCAGCAAGGAGGTCCGGTCAGCAACCCTGTTCCTACCCTGTCTGCTGTATTCCTTGGGAATCTGCATCAACAAAGAAAAGGCCACTTGGACTCCCATAAAGACCATAAATTTTATAGGAGTGACCCTAGAATTGACTGCAGCAAGGGCCTATTCCTTGTGGAAAGATTCCAAGCCATGAACAACTTGATAAGACAAGTTACCCTCAGGCCACACTCAAGGTCTATCTTTCCTGGCTGCGCTACGTGGCCTTATTTACTTACATAACACCATTTTCCAGGCTCCAACTGCGTTGCTTGCAGGCTTCGGTCCAGTCTATTTACTCACCAGACAGACGTGACATGAATACAAGGATAACAGTTCCAGCCAAGGTAACAGTTTCTCTTGTTTTGCTGGATGAACCCAGGACAAGTGCATGGGAGAGTTGCTTTCCTTATACCCATACCTGATGTGACCATTATCATGGATGCATCCCTCATATAAAGAGGAACCCACATGGACAGTCATGCTGCACAGGGCATTTTGACTCCTCGGGGAGGCCAGGAAACATACAAACTTAATAAAACAAAGAGCAGTCTGTCTATCACAATGCATTCCTTCTACTCATTCAATCCCACCGATCCCCCTGCTACCTCTGCAGAAAATATGCCACGACAGGACTAAGGTCATCCTCATTGCATCCAAGTGGCGAGGACAGTTTTTGGTTTCTGGATTTCCTATGAATGTCATCCCATCAGTATCCCTCTCTCTCCAAATCTGTTAACTTAGGAGAATGGTAGGATCAGATGTCCCAACCCAGGCCTTCTTCATCTCATGCCCTGGTATTTAGATGGGCGTCAGACCTAGAATATTCATGTTCAAAGGCCATCCTCACTATCCCCAATCACAGTAGAAGTCTCCACCAGAAAATCACCAGAATCAGCAGAGATTCCTGTTATTTAAGACTATCTCCTGTCCCTCGGGTCATCTGGACTTCCTGTTAGTTTGAAGCCCATGATCTTCATTCACCCAGCTACTGTTTGTTGCCTGAAAAGTCTCATTAGGGCCTTTCCATCAGTAGCAGAACCCACATGGCAATAGGACCTCAATCTGGTACTCTCTCTTCTCACCAGACCATGCTTTGAACTGATGGCCCCATGTTCCATGTCACACCTTTCCATGGAGGTTGCCTTCTTGGTTGTCTTCATGTCAGATGGGTGAGCAAACTGGGAGCACTTAGGCTGACCCACTGTATACAATATTTCATAGAGGAAAAATTCTCTCTTTACCTCTACCCAGAATTCATCCCCAAGGTAATTTCAGAGTTTTACGTGAACGAACCTTTTCACTTAGACGTATTCTTCCCAAAACATTATGCTTCCAGCAGAGAAAAGAGATTGCACTTCCTTGACATCAGATAGGCCCTGGCCTTTTATCTGCAAAAAACAAACCCCATTAGGAAATAACAGAGACTGTTTGTTACTATAGCAGAGCGATCATGTAAACAAGCGTTATCTGCCCAGAGAGTCTCTAAGGGGATCTCTGGATGCATCATTCTCTATTATCAGTTGGCACGTATTCCTCCCCCAGATGGAAGGAGGAATCTGCAAGAACACAGGTAACCTCAACACCATCTCTTTGAAAAAGACCTATACTGGACTTCATCAGGTAGCCATCAGAGCTCCATTCACATCTTCACGAAGTATTATGTCCTAGTCCAGGCCTCTTCTGCAAATGCAGCTCTGGGGACAGCTGTATTACAGACATTCATACCAACTGCATCCTCAGACTTCTTCTTGTGTGAATACTGCTTACCAATCACCTGTATGTGGAGAATACATACAGTAACCTTCACTTGAAGGCAAATGAAGGGTACTCACTTGTAAGTGGAAGTTCTTTGAGATGTGTGGTCCCTGTCTATATTCCACTACCCACTCTCTTTCCCCACTGCTTCACATCTTACTTGATTCATGGTAAGAGGAATTGAAGAGATGTTGGTCTGCACTACCTTTTATACCCTTGGTTCTGGAGCACGAGGAGAGCAGTAACGTGGTTTGTGGACCAAGGCACACTACTGTTAGAAATCTCCAATATCAGGCACATGATGCACCTTTACCCACGTGTGGAATACAGATAGGGACCACATATCTCAAAGAATTTCCAGTTACAGGTGAGCAACCTCCATTTCTCTACTTACTCCCCATGTGTGTGTAGCGGGGGAGGTATTCATTTTTCTTGGCTAGATAATAGCTTAAATTAAATATTATTTGAATTCTGAACCCCTCTAATTTAGGGTGTTGTAATTCAGGATCTCTGCCCAGTTCTCTTCATTTGATAGAAAAATTTTATCTTCGCCCCTAACCAACCAACTTGAAGGCTAACATTTTTTTTATGGATTTTGTTGTATGAGTAACATAAAGCTTATAATAATGGAAACTCAGTTGCAACCTTGGTTATACAGTAGCATACCACCTCTCTATGAAGACAAAAGAGAATAGCATGGCTGGTCAAGAATAGGTAATGTAAAAGTCATCTTGAAGCAAGAAGAAACTTAAATCTGCCTTTTAAAACAGTTAATTTCATGGGCCTAGTTCAGCAAGGTACTTAAGCATGTCCATAAATTTAAACTTATGAGTAAGTCACTGAAGTCAAAGGAAAGGAGCAGTTGTAATGTGCACTAGTTATAATTGTTCTGTACATAAGGGAAGAAAACCAAGTTTTAAAATTTAAAAATACACTACTCTTTTGTTGCATGTGTTATCATTTGAGGCTTGAGACTTCTGCGGCCACTAAACATGTTGCCAAAAAAAAAAGAGAAAATATTGAATCAATGTAAAGGATGGTTTAATGTATTGCAAGGAACATCTGTCTTTATGGACAAGGCCTTCAGCAGTGGAGAAATTAAACAACTTTATCTAGAATATTATAAAGTACAATATAAATATTTACATTTATGTGGTTTCACTTTCAGAAACAGTAACTAATTTTCCATGTTTCTACACAAAGCAATTGTACTGTGAAAGGTAATGCATGGAGATCCTCTTTTCCAAGATATTTCTTGAGCAACCTTTTTGTTTTTCAGAAATATCACAGCAGCGAGCGGAGCCTCCTGTAGCCAAATTCATGACGGCATACTGGTTTACAAAAGATAGTGTGCCATATATATGTAAAAGTACTGTTTATTTTTCCTGCAAAAGTTCAGCGACCTCAACAATTCTCACAAAGGTTCTCGCAGTTTGTATTGTCCCAGTTAAACAGCTGGTTTTGGTAGAGATGGTGGGTAGGTTTGGGGTTCATTCTTTACACAAGACTTTCCACTGCACTTCTAATACGATTGGATTAGCGGTTTCTGAGCAAAGAATGGTGTTCCACCTGATATGCGCATATTCAGATTTTAAATTCAACATGTATGTGATCTGTATGATGGTTCTTTGATGAAGTGAGATACATCAAGTTTTGAAAAAAAAGGTCTTGCAGCCTTAGGTTTTTAAATGTATTTAAAGAATTGTTCAGTAACTGGAGTCCCTAGCAAGCTGCACAGGTATACTAGCTTTTCAAAGGTGGCTCCCCCTACGTTTCCAATCTTGGCCATTTGCATCAGACCCATGCAGAATTTATAAATTGTGCCACTTATAACCAATAAGTGCTATTTGTTCCCTTCTGGAATTAAGGGATGGGAAAGTGATACTTTATTTACAGCAATAAAAGAATTCATTATTTCACCCTCAAGAGGCTGGTCTGGCTCTCTGGTTTACAGTCACTAAAAATAAAAATCCTCCAACAGAAATAAGTACTAAACTGCTCACCACATTGACATACTGCATCTGATCCTCTGCAGTGTGCGTGAGGGGAAAAAAAAGATTTAACACCTGTAGCAGACAGGTTAAGAGCAGTAGATTCCAAATCAGAGGATCCCTTGATGGAAAGCACCTTATCAGTTGCCTTATTTCTATTTAAGGAGGCTATTAGCTGAAATATCTCAGCTGACAACAACCGTAACACAGATTTCAGGGAAGAGAGACAGTTTCTCCTAAAACCAGCTACCAAACTCTGTACTGGATAAATAATATTGTTATTACAAATAATATATAGATTAGCATTCAGTGATGGCTTTTGGGTAGGTGCTGTAAAATAAATTGAAATAAAAATAGTTATAGTTCATTTATTTGTTGCTTATTGGGAAAGGGCTTAAAGCCATTTTTTCTCTGTCTACAGGGTTTTGTTTAAGGCCTCTCCGCATATTTACTACAACCATTTGGGTGGGAACAATGAAGAGGGTGGCTTGTGCATTCTGTGCAAGTTAATTCATGCATGAATTGTAATGGAAATGGCTTTGCTTTGGTACAGTTTGTTCTGTGCTGTGTATATCGTGCTCATCACCATAGTATCCGAGTACCTTCCTGTAGTGCATTCAGCAACGTTAAGCCTGTGTTTTCCTGACTGTTTAAATTTGTAAACTACCACATTAGAAGTGACAGATTTGGTTCAATTTACGTCGTAGACGTTAGAGTAGGAAAAGATGTATTATCATGTTGTCCATCCCCACTGTTATTGCAGGACTACAAGGTACAACTGGGTGAGAGTTTTGCCCAGTCTAGCTCTATTTGGCTTGAATAGACTTCACTGGGTTTTTTGTTTGGTTTACCCCCACCCGAGGGTCTCATAGCATAATATTTTCCCCCAGGTTCATCCATTTTATTCCTTAGTCATACCCCTTTGAGTTGCCCTGACTAATTAGTCTCCAGTTTGGGAGTTTCATCTTTCAGATGCTGAACTTGTAGTACATGACTTGACATGTTTCAGACACATGTTTAGGAAGTCATTTAGTTAAGATATAAAGATCTAGTTTGACTTAATCTTTCCTCACCATTTAATTCCTATACATTCAAGACAGAGAAGAGTAACCAAAAAAATCTACATCTTGTAAAATATGCCCAAAATGTTGTGATATCTTGGATGAAATTCAATCAATGTCAGATCAGAACTGTTGTCCTCTTGGTTTGGGATGTGATGCTTCTGCGCATGTACTGGGGAACGACTTTGCCTTTTTCTGCTGCTGCGTTGTATTACAAGATCTCATTCAGTTTGTTAGCCATTTGATCATCAGGTTTCTTTTGGTATTCCTGACCAAGCATCTGCATCAGTCCTTGAATTAACAGTCCATTTTTATAAATCTAATGTGAGAACATTTTTCCAGGCATATATAAATCTCTACTAATATCATAGCATTGAAAAACGACTTGGCATCTCTGACATTTTAACTGTAGAATGGACATGTTTTTGTGTCAAAACTTAGTCCATTTACGTCCTAAGGTCCTGTTTCCTATGCACAGACTTATATTTAATCCGAATGAGTAGCGAAAATGGGGAGTAGTGATATGTCTGCAAAGATAGCTAACCTACTTGCTCATGTTTAATTCTGAGAATTTTTGCCTCTGAAAATAGCATGACTCTTTGCACCTGTGTTTCAGATTAAGTGAATGAATAATTTAAACTCGTTAAATTCAGTGGCACTACTTAAGCACCTGCATTTTTGTGGTATCATGGAAGAGGGCCTGATGAACTCAATGGAAAAGGTTCTCATTGACTTCCGTAGGCTTTGGATCAAATCTTAACCCCCAGTGCAAGAGAAGAATTTAACTTTCAGCACCATAATTCTTTTTCTATCTCCCTTGTTAATGTTTAACTGAATGAATGTGATTATTTTACAGCATGCCTATCTGTGCTTTTTAACTTTTTGTGCTGACCAGAAGATTTAAACTAAAACTTGGCTAATTGTCGTTGGCATTAAAGTAGAATACATTTTAATCTAGAGGCTAAAGTCTATAAGATCAAAGATATAGAATCTTGAAATCCCTATCAAAAGGGATCATAAACTGTAATACACGCTTTAATGGACCTGTGCCCTATAGTTGATTGATTTAAAAAACAACTGAAAACTCTTCAGGACTGTCACATAATTTTGCACATAGCTAAGAAATGTACACTCTGTTCTAATTAAAGTTGACACAAAGTCACCTACAACTTTGCTGTTTTTTCATTACAATTGAGATGAGAACTACCCAATAGATTTGGACAATAGATTATAAATTATTTAATTTAATGTGAAATATAGGCTCAGAGTATTGCTACTTCTACAGGCACATAATATTCAAGAATTCATAAAAAATGCAAAGTATATTCACCAGGGCATGCTGTCCTTGCAGGCATACCATTATATCTACTTTCTTCCAGACAACAAAGACCAACACTAATGGATTAATTTGGTGGATATTTGTAGACCGTTTGTTTAGGTTCTTCAGTCATCTAGATTTGAGTCCCCTTACTAAAAGAAAATTTCTTGCCCTACATTGCAAGAATTGAAATTTTCTAGGAGTTGACTTGCCAGAGAAAAATACTCTATATACGGTAAATCAGTAATAGATGCCGAAGTTATTGCTATTCTTGCTTTGTAACTGCATCCTTTTTATGGCCTGCTTACTCACTACAATTATTACTGTGCTTATTTTGTCTTTACATGTATTTTGCAGTCTCTTGTTGCAAAGATTAATAATTTTATTGTGCATTCTAACTAGATCTTTATGATTTACTTGAAGGAATAAATTAATGTGATAAAAAAACATAACCTTCACCCGCACACGTTAGTTAGCAGTGGCTGAATGTCCTTGGCCTTTGTAATGTTGAACTGTTTTTTATTACAGGATGGATCTGAATATCGAAACTTCCATTAAGCTAAACAAATAGATAAAGGCTGTAAACACCAGGGAGAAAGAGGGAATAGTCTCGGGTGGTTCCAGGGGGAGGATAAAAGGAGCTATTGAATGAAACTGATTAAAGGAAGATTTTGGCTAAAAATCAGGAAAAATTTCCTACTGTGAGCCTATGGAATAACCACCAATTTCCACCTCCCTCCCTTTTGAGTACCCGTATAACTTCAGACTTTTGGATTCCCACGACTTGTACTGTTGGCAGCACAGTTGCGTACCAAGCGATGAATCAGTTTGTTCGTTGTTTATATTGAAACTTGCAGAGCCTGATATGAAATTTACCAAGTGCAACATAGGCAATATATAATAGCCTGTATTTTCATAATTCAGTATTATTTTGTTAGAGGCCCATGTGGGGCTCTAAGCTAAGCTTGTTTGTTGCCTATAAATTCTCAGCGTTTAACGATTCTCAGCATTTAATGACCACCTGTTATTTTGTCCATTAACTGCTTGAGTAGATGGGGATAATTAGCTTGCTATTGTTTTCAACAATTCATTGTGTACTTCTTTACAGTAGTAAATAAACTAGTGCTTGGTTCACAGAACAAAAACATAGTGTTCTATAACTGTTTACAGATTTGTTAATATTTCTTCTGTTTACTTCATTTTACTATGAACCTACTACAGGTATTAGAAATGTAATATAAACTGACTTTTTTTTTTTTTTAAATCAGTTGACGTATTTTTGTTTTAAGGTGCAGATCAAAGGGCAGATTTATACTTGGAAGGAAAAGACCAATTGGGAGGCTGGTTTCAGTCCTCTCTCTTAACTAGCGTGGCAACAAGAAAAAAAGCACCTTATAAGTAAGTGCTTGGTCTGTAACATGGCCATTTATTGAGCTTTTATATAATGGGAAAATGGTAATTTGAATGGAGAATATGAAGAACCCTTTCCCCACAAAACCTAAAGAAAGCCTTTACTGAATCTTCAGGTGACATCCATACACTTTATTCTAAAGGTTTCCTCAAAGGTTTATATCACAGTACATTTATCTTCTGTTGAACTTGTTTTCCTCACTCTGAGTTTAAATGGATGCTTTCCTTCATTATTCCAACAGCTTACTGTGTTAATCTATCTCATTCACTCAGGTTATACCTCATTGTGTGTTCAGGTGTTACCAGTTATCCTTGGCATCACCCATTCTTGCCACGCCCTTACACTGCCAAGATCAGTGGCTTGCCTTAATATGGGACATATTATGGAAGCTCACACTGACTGTAAATTGAACAGCAGGGGATGGTGACTAAGTAGTGTGTCCCTGTGTTTTTGAACTTTGAACTTAACATGAGTGGCAAAGCTGTTACCTAAGGATAAAAATTAGGGCTGTCAAACGATTACAAAAATTAATCACAATTAATTGCAGTTTTAATCACACAGTTAAACAGTAATAGAATAACGTTCATTATAAATTTTTTGTACGTTTTCTACATTTTCAAATATATTGATTTCATTTACAATGCAGAATACAAAGTGTACAATGCTCACTTTGTTAATTTTTTATTACAAATATTTGGACTGTAAAAAAAGATAAAAGAAATAGTATTTCTCAGTTCACCTCATATAAATACTGTAGTGCAATCTCTTTATTGTGAAAGTGCAATTTACAAAATGTAGAATTTTTTTGTTACATAACTGCACTCAGAAATAAAACAATGTAAATCTTTAGAGCCTACAAGTCCATTCAGTCCTGCTTTTTGTTCAGCCAATCGCCAAGACAGACAAGTTTGTTTACATTTACAGGAGTTAATGCTGCCTGCTTCTAATTTACAATATCATCTGAAAGTGAGAACAAGTGTTCGCATGGCACTGTTGTAGCCAGTGTTGCAAGATATTTACATGCTAGATAGTCTAAACATTTGTGTGCCCCTTCGTGCTTCGACCACCATTTCAGAGGACATATGTCCACGCTCGATGACAATCCAAAGCAGCAGGGACCAACACTTGTTCATTTTCATCATCTGAGTCAGATGCCACCAGCAGAAGGTTGATTTTCTTTTATGGTAGTTCGGGTTCTATAGTTTCCACATCACAGTGTTACTCTTTTAAGACTTCTGAAAGCATGCTCCACACCTCGTCCCTCTCAGGTTTTGAATGGCACTTCAGATTCTTAAACCTTGGGTCGAATGCTGTAGCTATCTTTAGAAATCCCACATTTGAATCTCCTGTGTGTTCTGTCACATCTGCAGTGAAAATGTTCTTAAATCTAACAACATGCTGAGTCATTATCCGAGACTGCCATAACACGAAATATATGGTAGAATGCAGGTAAAATCACAGAGCAGGAGACATACAGTTCTCCTCCAAGGAGTTCAGTCACAAATTTCATTAATGAATTATTTTTTAAATGAGCACATCATCTGCATGGAAGCATGTACTCTGGAATGACTGAAGCATAATACTACTTGGATTTTTATAAACAACTTAAATGAGCAAATGCATATGCACTGAATGTAAATGTCTATTTTGGTCAAATGGAAAAATGAATGGTACAAAACATATATTGTGTGTGTGCATGTGTTCCTTTTTATTTATTTGTGTGTGTATAGATATAAAATATGTATAGATATAATGTGGAAAAACTGCCATTGACTTTAGTCACCCATAGTCTGATAGATTTAATCCAGTGGTGGGCAACCTGTGGCCCATTGGATGCATGCGGCCCATTAGGGTAATCTGCTGGTGGTCTACCAGTTTGTTTACATTTGCACAGCCGCCGCAGCTCCCAGTGGCCACGGTTCACCATTCCCGGCCAATGGGAACTGCGGGAAGTGGTGCGGGCTGCAGAGATGTGCTGGCCGCCACTTCCTACAGCTCTTACTGGCTGGGAACGGTGAACCGTGGCCACTGGGAGCTGTGAGCAGCTGTGCTAATGTAAACAAACTATCTGATGGCCCGCCAGCAGATTACCCTGATGGGCCACAGGTTGCTCACCACTAATTTAGTCTATTAAAACCAGTGGTTTTGTACAGTTAGGAAGACTGTTGGAGATCTAGTGTTTCTGCTCTTCTATAGACATAAATTTCAGTACTCAACAGATTTCATTTTGGACTGAAGATTTCTTGGCTAGAGTTTACTTCTGGAAAGACAAGACTGCCACACTAAAAAGATACAAATCCAAAGGCTTAATTTATTTTTAAGTAATATTGACATGTTTGGGTTTGGTTTTGTTTTCCTTAGGACTTTAGTGGTTCATGGATTTACTCTTGGTGAAAAAGGAGAGAAGATGTCTAAATCTATTGGCAACGTGGTCGATCCTGACGTAGTAATCAATGGAGGCCAAGTAAGTCACAACACGCATTGTGTCATGGCATTTCTAGTTACATTTTTTGTGACCAAGAACTGCAGTGTTGTGGTTGTGTAACATTTCCCTGCTTTATGGCAGACTGTTGGAAAGCTGCTGTATAATAAAGTTGGATATATTGAAGTCCGTTGAGCTGAAATTAAAACCTTGAATTGTTTCTCAGCTTTGAAGTGTTCAAGCTGCAATAAATCTAAGATTAATTCTATTGAATATGACTATTCTTTGGTGATAGGGAATGGAGAGGGGCTGTAGTAATTCTATTGAAGGTAGAATAACATCTCTCAAGAGCTTAGAACTGAATTATAAGGGGGTTTTTTGTTTGTTTTTTTAAAGAAGCTTAACTGGATGTGTGCTGCCGAGAGAGATCTTTGCAGTACAACAGTTGTGGCTTAATTTGCATACTGATAGGCATGTAGTGTGAGGCCAGTGACGGCTTCTTGATGATCTGGAAACTTTTCATTTCATTCGGAGAGGCTATACTGAAAGTAAATCCTCTGAAACACTGAGTTTTGTTAGTCCTTGCTTTTACTGGTGATCCTGTTGGGGGCCTCTTCATAATTATGTGAATCTTCGGCATAGAATGACAGATCCTTAGTAGGCTTTACTGACATGATTTGATTAAAAACTTTTCTCTTTGTGTCAAAAAATCAAGGGGGAGAAGAATGACCTTCCAACTTCAAAGAGAATGTGGAATAGAGTCTGAAGCTAAAAATCATTTAAAGACATTAATTTTTATACTGTATCTTTTGTTTTATTAGTTAGAACCATGCCATTTTTCTAGACATCAAATATATTGGAGTAAATCATACAGCAGGTGGCAGTGGGGAGGAGTTGTTTGATGAATGCTCAGGATAGAGCCACAAAGTAATCGTTTCCTAACTAGTTATCAAATTGGTTGGGAAGCAAGTGAATTAATGTGGCTTTCTAAATAATGTAATATAGTAAAGCCGCTCTTCAGCTATTTATTAGATTGTGTGGTGATTGATAGGCACTTCCTTGTACTGAAGAAAGGAAATCATTAAAATCACAGTACAGCTGCGACGCTGGGAGACCTGCTGGAGGGGCAGGGCTAGCAATGTTTGCGGTGGTGCCATCAGTTGACAGAGTGGCAGAGGATTCAGTACATAAGCAGGTGGAGAGTTTGAGCCCCATTTCTGTTCAATTAATTTTTAGAAAAACTGTTCTACACTTGTATACTGGTTCTCTGTTCACCCTGATTGTCCAGTGGTATTGGAAGGGAAGATAAAATGATGTGTCTTTTTCATTACCCACTCCAAATGCGTGGGGCTAGGATTTTGGGGTTCAGATGAGGTGGTACACCCCACTAAGTATGATTCCAGGAGGAGGGGGCCTGGATTAGCTGCTACTGGTGCCACACTGGACCTGAAGCTGCTCTGTGCCTCCAATAGATATTGTAAGGAAAGGTAGAGGGAGGCTGTAATTGCTGTGAGCTTGTATTACAGTACTGCTGTAACAACCAATCTAGTAAAAACAAAGGGTGGGTATCTAAATTCCAGAGTGTACATTTTAGTTAGAATTATTTGTAGACAGATCTTTTGGGCACAAATACAAACATGATATTACTGATCCTGGAGTCTTACTGCATTGGTTTTAAAATGTGTTTGCATTGTCTTAAATTGCAAATAAGCAGCATTGAAAAGAGCTTTGCGTTTTTGTCAATGAACAGGACCACAGTAAGGAGCCTCCGTATGGCGCTGATGTCCTTCGCTGGTGGGTGGCAGAATCAAATGTTTTTACTGAGGTGCTGATTGGACCAGCTGTACTTAGTGCTGCAAAAGATGACATAAACAAGGTTAGACCTGAATATGATGCATTTGATTTTAAGAGAACACACCCTCTTCACCTTTGATTTTACACCTCTACCTCGATATAACGCTGTCCTTGGGAGCCAAAAAATCTTAACGCATTATAGGTGAAACCGCGTTATATCGAACTTGCTTTGATCCACTGGAGTGTGCAGCCCCGCGCCCTCCCCGGAGCACTGCTTTACCATGTTATATCCGAATTCATGTTATATCGGGTCGCGTTGTATTGAAGTAGAGGTGTATATTTACAGAGTAGAATCCATCGTGAGAGCAAAGATGACCACAGACTTTGAAATTTGTTGCAATGAGGTGTATGTGAGCTTTTCTTTTAGCTGAAAATGAAGCGTTTTTTCCCCAAGCACATAATTATTATTGCTCCTTTTTGTGATGTTCTGGTCAAATAGTAATATATTTTAGGGGAAATAAAAATATGTTCTTTAGCTACTGTTGTTTGTATATAACCTGTTTGTTCACAGCTCTTCTGCTATGATCCTTTTGGTACAGGTACTGTATTTTGTAATGATTTGGAATCATCAGTTAAAAAAATGGTTGAGCTTTATATTTTATTTAAATTTAAATGGACAAGATGGAAGTCTCTTGTGTGTCTTGTCTACTCTTCATTCTGATGAAACTGTTTCATTTAACACTTTGGAATGATTTATTGTTAGCTTCGGAATACACTACGCTTTATGTTGGGAAACATGGCTGACTTCAATCCAGAAACTGACTCCATCCCCAGTTCAGAGATGTATGTAATAGACCAGTACATGCTACACTTACTACAGGATTATGCTAAAAAGGTGAGGGTGAATTATGGTAATCTACTGTGTACTCTGTTATACAAGGGGGGTTAAATTAGTGATTAATTTAAATTGGGAATATAATGTCTCTGGGGAAAATGCTTATAAGTGTGTGTGCATTATTCTGGAAAAAAAAAAATTAAATAGTGAGCTTTTCCAATAGTGGAGCAAAATGAAGATCTGCCTTAAAATAGTGATAAGGAAATAGCGGTGTAGCACACTGTCTATAAAACTGAATTCTTTCCATTATAAATGCCAATTTTTGGCAAGAAAAAGACCTCACAGTAGACTGCACTTGGCATGCATCTGTATTGTATAATACACAGAGGTAACTCATACAAATGTTTTAACTGTATGAATGTAGAAGAGCTTTAATCTTCATGTAGCCATCTGAATATAGCCTATTTAAAAAACTAAAGGCTAAATTTGCTCTCTGACACATGCATGCAACTTCCACTCAAGTCAATGGGAGTAAAGGCTAGTGTGTGAGGGCAGAATGGGACGCTTAGGGTGATCACTAATACGGCCTGCGACTACTCTGGGCAACTTATGGCTTTTTGAAAGGTTTAAAAAACTTCAATACATGTCCTAAGCATGCGTGTTAAATTTTGCTTTATTTGAACCTGCCTTCAGAGACCTCAAATTGCTCCAATTAGAGGAGGGTATATAGCCATATCTAATGGGGTTTTTTTTGATTTTTTTTGGTCAATATATTTGAATGCAATTCAGAGCACTTTTGGTGTATGTGACCTGTGTAGCTAACATGTTCCTCTCAATGCTCCAAATGCTATATTACATTCAAGATTGGAGTAGCTATAGCAGAATCACTTGGCTTTCAGTCACTTAGGAAATTTGCAGGTTATGAAATGTTCACTTTATAAATATGAATCAGATTAAAAATTTTCTTTCAAAATCTTGAGACAAATTGGTTAGATGTTTTTTATTTTAATTAGCAAAGATGCTTTGGCAATGTACAAGTGGTGAGAGGGTGAACATACCTTCGCAGAGCTGGTTAGGTGAACCAAATTGAATTTCAGGAAGCTCAGGACCTAGCTTACCAAACACATGTAGGATAATTGAGCCAGAAATTCATTCTGCAAACTCGAGTTATGAAAGAAATCAGAAGGCTGTCTCCTAAAACCTGCTAAGCAGAGAGGGGAGTACTGGAAATACCTGGTAGAACAGTAGTTGCTATACCTAGCATGCTTTTGGGATTTCTCTTCCCTTAATCTTTTTTACCAGATATACTAGCATGAAAACAGGATTTCTTTAGATCTTATTTCTCTTTGCTATCCCTTAGAGAGGGATGTTTTGATTGTGTGTTCGAATGATTTCTCTATTCCTGTTGTTACAAACTCATTGTCCAATTCATATGAATGATGAATTATCAGGTTTTTTCCCTCAGAAGAGCCCAGAAAGATGTTCTCCCAGGCTCCTTACCTTTCTTCTACTAAGCACTTTCCCCCTTCCTGTACTTTCTTCAAAAGAAAATGTTCCCAGGCTCATCATGACCTGCATTTCTATCCAGTGTGATAGTAATTGGATGTGCTGCTGTCATCTCTGTGTTCCCCAGATTACAGAAGCATACAAGGAATACGATTATGGCAAAGTTATTCGTTTGTTGCAAGCATTCCACACTAGAGATTTGTCCAACTTTTACTTCAGCATAATCAAAGACAGGTAGGTATTAATTCCTGCCTTCACTAAGACAACTTTTTGCTTTTTATGATGTTTAAGAAACCTGGTTTGAGATTAGCTGTGGAACTCTCATAAAGGAGATAATATAAATTAATGATTGAAGTATATATCCATCCTATGCTACCCTGAAAACAAATACTTGTAGCAAAATAGAATTTATTTTTAATGAATTTTAGTTAGACGCTAGAGGGTGATTTATAGTATCCAGCAGCATTGAACCCATCTTCTTAAGGTCTGTATTTCAGCAATTCCTGTTTCCTTCCAAACGTAACAGGAAGGGATACCAGATATTATAGATTTAGCCCCAATAGGCTTTTTGTGTTACTGGCTCTTAATTGAATTGCTTAGTTTTCTAGAGGGGACACACATCCTGTTCTTAGCCAACAATCTTTTTAATTGGACTTACGGGTTCAGAATCAGACTTAGCAGGCTTTGTTTTAAAAAAAAAAAAAAAAAAAGCTTCTGGCATGCACATTGCTATTTATAATGCAAGAACGGGAAGGTCACAGATTTTCCAATAGATACTTTTGCTACATCTGTCCCAAGTTTTCCAGAACAGAGTTTCACGTTTCCTGATCCTTAGTCTCAAATTTCTTCAAGAAAAATTTTCCTTTAAGGGATGAATTTTTCTTTCTTCGAGATCTGTTATGCCAGTCCAGAGGCTGGGTTTAGGCCTCTCTACTGAGGACCCAAAACACTGAAGCTTTCTGAGGGATATCATCCCTCCTACACTAAGAACTTTTGGCTTACTGAAGCCAGTTAAAAATGCAAAGCAGTCAAATGAAACCTCTGTAAACAATAACTTGAAACCCATAACTGTTGTAAAGGCAGAACACAGTGTAATCTACGTACAGACTTTGAAAAACAAATTATGGCTTAAAGTTAAGCCCTTAGATCTATATTGAAACATCTAAATAAGACCGATTTTTAGCACACATCTTGTATCTGGCTGAACTAACTCACTTTCTCTCCTTACTGAAAGCAACTTCACAAACTCTCCCCTCTTGTGAATCTCAGGCTTTATTGTGAAGGAGAAAAAGATCCTAAACGTCGTTCATGTCAAACAGCCTTAGTCGAGGCTTTGGATGTAGTGGTGCGATCACTTGCACCAATCCTTCCTCATCTGGCAGAGGAGGTTTTCCAGTTCCTCCCATACAGGAAAGGTAAGGCATGTACAACTCCGTCACAAAAAACAGACATTAACATTTCAGAGAACTTGCACTAGAACAGTTAACTATGGACAAAAATTTGCATTTTTTAACTTTGCAATTAAAAGGTCCTTGCCATCCTTTGTTTGGCAGCTGATTTCTTTAAATACTTATTTTTATTTGAGCTAAACAGCACAAACTCCAATGCATTGAACAGGTTTGTTTTTGTTTCAAGAGTCGGAGAGTGTTTTCCGTTCTGGCTGGATTAACACAAGTTCCGTGTGGAAGAAACCTGGCCTAGAGGAAGTGGTGGAGGCTGCATGTGCGATGAGAGACTCTTTCCTTGGCTCCATTGCTGGCAGAAATGCTTTGGAGCATGAAGTCATCATTGTAATCGACCCTGGGCTGCTCTTTGAATTAATGGAGGTAAAAACAAAAAACACCCACCCACCCACTGGGTAATATCTAGAAAAAATAACTCCTGATCTGCTTGAGCACTTTGGGCTAGATCTCCGTAGGTGACCTGGAGTCACGGTTTCACTGCTTAACAAGGAGGTGCCCTGAGGTCTAGAGGAATCCACAGCCCCAGGTCAGGAGCCCAATGCTCTGTACAATGCACAGGGAGAGTTAGGTGGTGCAGAAGACAGCAATAGGACAGTAGGAAATACTAAGGAGAGGGGGTGACCTGAGCCCCACCTTCAAAGGGAGTTAAATACCAATCACCACTTGGGATTCAGTTGGAAGCCTTTTCCTGGAGTTAGGCACCTGTGTCAAGTCACCCCTTTCTTGCAAAAAGTGGAGACCAGTGCCCGTGTTCCCTCCCTGGTTAGTGCATTCACCTAGGCTGGGATGGGATACCTGGGTCCAAATCTTCCCTCTGCCTTGGAGTAGTGATATGAACCCAGGTCTCCCATCTCTCAAGTGCATGCTCTAATAGCTGGCCTAGAACACCATGTTGCCTCCCCCATTGAATATTCAGGTATTTCACACAGTGGAACAGCTTCTACAGATGTGATTGAGACCTACCCCATGCTCCCCTCTAGCATGGTGGTGAGGGCACTCGCCTGGCACAGGGTGCCTAATCGGTGCGGGGACAGGTAGGGTGAGCATCTCTCTGGGACTCGGGTGCCAAGCGGCTCGGCGGCATCAGGACATAAGCAGCTTTGTAAATGCTACTGACAAGTTCAGGTGGCAGCCAACTGGGGATTTTGATCTAAGTTTTGGGTTTAGGTGCCTAAATCCATCGATCTAGTCCTTTGCAGCATTTTTCAGATGACTGCTAACAACACGGACAATGTTCCACTTAGCTGATTTCTGAGCCAGGGTCAGCACACTTATCATACGTGAAAGGGCTATTTTCTGTTCTGAAAATGGACACATGGTCCAGACTTCCTGCTGTCCTACGTGATTTAGGAGTTTGGTGCAGGCTTCCCTAGTGGGTTGCAGTTCAGTACTGAATGTGGAACTGACACAGGAGGAATAGGCAAGGGATTTTGGACACTTCAGTTTCTTGGTCCTCTGTTCAAACCAGGTCTAAATGACTGAAGTCAATGCCAAGCCTATAGGAAAGAAGTTGGTAGTTGTTTCGGTCCAGTTGCTAATGAACATGTCCAAGAGAAACTACTGCCATGTCTTAAACTCAATCTTTAAAACGCAAGGGATTGACTTATGCTAGGGCCTAAGGCATTTAAAGAAGGTGTATGCTGAAGTTTGAAATGATACTGGCGGGAGAGATTTCCAGCGTTGTCAATCTGGTATCAAAACTGAACATTAAGATAAATCATTTTGTTTTATGCCCCTGACATCAGGAGCTGGGAGGCCAGAGTATAATTGTCATACTGTTGGCAGTAGGATGTACTCCCGCAGCTGGAGACGTGGCTCAGACAAAAGCTCTTGCTGGCAACATTTGTTGAAATGTCCTGCAGCCAAGTGTATACCTCTAGCCTTTGCTAGCAGGAGGGCTGGACTTGAATCAGGCAGCTTGCAGACACCCATAAGAATGTGTGCAAACCCCATGCTGCATTGTATTTGTTGCAAATGTTTAAGCTATTAAAGTTCAGAAAGCGAACTCTTCTTTCCAGACACTGCAGTCTGAGGAGTCTTCCAGTGTATCACAGCTAAATGAAATCATGATGGCTTCACAGACAACTCTACTGTCCGAACTACCTATAGAAATGGCCACAGATGAAAAGATCATTAAAGGGACCTTTTTGATTAACTTAGAAGGTAAGAAAAGGGGACTAACAGAACTAATCAGTGCTTGCTTCTACCTAGCAAACAGCTATCTCAGATTAGAAATGTATCTATTACCAAGAGCTCATGCTGAGCAGGATCAGTCCCTTTCTGCACACTAGTTTTTCTTGGTCTCTTACCTGCATTTAGGATTTTGGTCAAAGGTGGTTCTTAGAGTTTAGCTTTAGTTTATAGAAAGGAATAAAGAAATGTTAACCCCCCCCAAATGCAGTTAGCGGGAGGCTGCAGTGTTAGCTGGGTTTTCAATGCTGACTGTATGCTATACAGTAAAATTGTCTTTGACAGGTGGTGATATTCGTGAAGAGTCATCTTATAAAGTTATAGTCCTACCAGCTGCTAAAGCAAAATGCCTTCGTTGTAGGAAGTACAGTGCTGATTCTCCACTGTCACTATGTCCACGCTGCACCAAAGTCATGGCTGGAAAATGAAGTGAGCTGGACAATTATTATGTAGATATTTCCACTTGGACTATAAAATATATAAATATAAAAGATGGTAAGGTCAATGTTTCATTAACCAAATGGAACCCCTGAGCTACAAAGTAACTGCAAGAGTTCAAGAAAACTCAGTATAGACTGGAGAAAGCTGTAGCAGTTCATGGGCAATGCATTTTATGCCTTAATCTGAGCAGAACTACAGTAGTGGAAAAGCCTTTAAAAATGCTTATGTTTATATCAACTTTTCGCCTAATAAAAGCCGTTCTTTGAATGCTGACTAGTACTACAAGTGTGTGTCAAAATTTAATGTGGTCTGAAGTAAGAGTCCTTTCTCTGAAACCAGCTGTAACTTATCTTGATGGCTCTTGTAAAAGAGGGGATCAGCTACTGAAATGGCAGGGTATTGCCTGGCACTGAATGTTAGTAGCTGCAGATAGTGAGGTCTAAATTACTTTACTCATAGTGCTGTAAACTGACTTTGTGAAGTTGCGTAGTTCAGCTAAACCTTCTGTATGCTGAAGTAACTGGTAAGGAAAGATATTTAACTATACATCATAATTCCGGTCTGCATGCCCATGGAAGGAGAAAACTAGAATCAAATCCCAAGTTTATTTGATGTACTCAAATCCACAGCAAGTGACACAGAAAATAACAGTATATACACATAATTTTATTACACACAGTACATTACAGGTTTGATGCAAAGTGCTTCACATAACACCTTAGGCCTTGATTCTCAATTACACTAAGTTCCTTCATGCTGCTCTGGTAGTGTGAAGGGATTTAATGTAAACAAGAAACAACCCTTAGGCCTGGTCTACACTGTATGTTGGGGGAGGGGATATCCATCTAAGTTATGCAACTTCATTTACATAAATAACGTAGTTGAAGTTGACCTACTTAGATCAACTTGTCTTCACTGTGCTGAGTCGACTGCTGCTGCTCCCCTGGTTGACTCTGCCTGTGCCTCTCCCAGTGGTAGAGTACAGGAGTCGACGGGAGAGCACTCGGGTTAATTTATCGCATCTAGGCTAGATGCAGTAAATCGAAGCCCCCACTGGATTGATCGCTGCCCGCCAATCTGGTGGGTAGTATAGACATACCCTTAATGTGTTAGCTAAAGCAGGTTTCATGACAGATTGTAGGTTCTCAAACATCCATTAATTTCTACAGAGGGTTAAAATACTGTCTCTAGACAAGGCATGGTATAGTAAGGCCTAGAGTGGCCTCAGTGGAAACTGCCCTACAGTCTTACCGTAGAACAACTCAGCCAGCCATGTGACTCTTACCAGTATTTAACTTGTCAGTGTTATGAAACATACTATTGAATCAGTCTATAAAGTTAGCAGGTTCTGGCCATTATTTGCTTTCACTAGCATAATACCCTTCATGGTAACCATAATGTCATACAACAGCAATAGGTGTAAATGAATGTTAGCTACATTCTTTAAAATGCAAAACAGAATGCCATACTTTCAAAAAGCCTCCATATTGCTAGAAGTGAAGTAACATTGCAAACTGATTCCTGTATATTAAGAGCCAAGAATACTTAAATTGACATTCTGGTGAAGTTTACTTATTAAGTGTTTATTTCAAGTGAACCCTTCTTGTAGCTTGTTATTCTACAGGCGAGTGGCAGTCCCAACCTCCAAGAACTGTTCTTGTTCCCATTTTAACAGTAGTTCCCTGATGGCGGCAACAGCAGCACACCTCAGAGAAGGTAATCACTACTGAGTAGGTTGCTTCTATTATTGGTGAATCCTATATCCTATTGTTATCAAATTTCTTTATCTAATAAGGTAGATTTATGATTTTGTGTATAGTTAACAATTGCAAACAGGTGCAAGAAGTTACAGGAGTCAGCCAGCTGTTTCCATTATAACTGATATAGGCTCAAGCCAAGAATTGGTGAGAATCATTCTTCCAGTCCTGATGTTTGCAGAAAACATGTATATCAGAGTACAACAGGGATACTCAGTTGCTGTAAGATAAGACTGGTGGTCTGCTTCTGATGGCTTGAAAACACCACCCAAAACTTAAGGATTCTGGCTGCGTAATACAGCTATCTTGTGGCACTGCGCTATGAAGAACACACAAGGCTTTGTAAGACAGGTATTCTGTATTACAGATCTTCAGCACAGTGGGCAATAATGCACACTACAAGGATATGATTTCTAAAGCAAGCTAACATCTTATACTTTAATGGGTCAGTGTAGACCCTGCTAGTGCACACTAGAAGTTCCCTAGCACATTTTAACATAATGCTATTTAAATGTGTTATACATTAGTGCACTTTAGAAATCACACCTCAGAGGGTGTATTATCCCATGATGTGGTTCTAAATAACTCATTTAAGGAACTGAGGTATGAAAACCTAACTTCACCAGGATTTTCATAACAGCTGCACTAGGAAATTTATGCTCCAGTCATGTTTAGGTGAGGCCTTAAGTGATGTTTGTTTCTACATTGATGGTGTTAAAAGTATTCTTCCCCACTACTTGAACTTTGATGGGTTCCTTTCTAATTTTAGCCCCATCTAGGGTGTTTTGTACTGCTGTTACAGGAAGTGAGCCCCTCCATCAACTCTGGCACCTTGGAAGATTAATTATTAGGGGCCCTTTAGAATGTAACACTTTTATGGAAGTGAAACATGACCATTTTTATTTCAGAAAAACGGGAATGCCTAAAATTTTTCCTTACATGATACAGATTTATGCAACTGACTGTTCAATAACATATGGAAAATACATTTAACGTTTTTCAGAGTATGAAATATAAAATCTCACATGTTAGGGTAAGAATATAATTTGTAAATAAGTGGAATAAAACTGCTGTTAAATGTAACCATCTATCTAAGCTAGAGCACAAATGCTTGAGTTAGAAATAAATAGTGGAGCATTTGAGTTATTGACAAATGTACAAAGATTACTAGCTCCTAGTATATTATGCACAACAGGGTGGAACTTAGATGGACTCCACTATAAAAGCATTTGCTTTTTAAATTAAGTTTATTTTACAAAAGCCACATGAATGTTTCCCTTTACAAAGATCAGCCTCAGTGTGTAAAATCATGCACTGCCTCCTCTTACAGCAGAAGTGTTTAAAACTAGTCTGTAAATTGTCATGAAGGGATTGCTTCTACAGCCTCGATCAGATTCAAGGCAAGGCTATATTGCCCATGGTTTTCCGGTAAGTACTCTATTACTTTGTTTACTAGTTTCGCTGTTGTTGCAATGGGCACATCAACATTTTGAAGATCGTGGGGATCCTGCAAAAGGATTTTTAGAAAAAGTGTTAGAGCAATGGTAGAAGGAAAGGCTACAATGAGGTTTGCTTGTAATTGTAAATGGGTTCCTAAGCTTACCTCTAGATCAGAGCCAAGTTAAGTAAGCAAGGGGGATTTAAGCCCAGTACAATGAAGCCTAAAGATGATATATCAAGTACTAGGCTGAAGTCACAGCTATTCTTCTATTATTACTCCCCTTCGAACTCTACATTCAGGGAATCAGCAGACTTCAGAGAACTCTTTTTCTAAGTTCAGCTTCCTTTGATCTGAATCAAAGTTGAAAAGTTCTGTGCAGGATCCTGACTTCCACTAGGATAAATGCTACCTGCAGTACAGTCTTTAAACTTATGTCCCTCCTGTATGAGTTTCTTTGAGTCTTATATACAACATAATGCTGCACTTTATATGAATGCTAATGAAGAGAACCATGACACTCACTAGTGCACAGCATCAAACTAAAGTTATTTCCTCTGAAAGAAGCTTCATTCTACAACTTCTTGAATTGTTTCACAGATTTAGCACAAGTTAGTCTTTCCCCCAGGCTAAGGAACGATCAGCTACAAGCAGCTGAGCATACACAGTAAAGCAAGCCCATGGTTTAAAACATGATAGTTTGAGCATTGGCCTGCTAAACCCAGGGTTGTGAGTTCAATTCTTGAGGGGGCCACTTAGGGATCTGGGGCAAAATCAGTATTTGGTCCTGCTCGTGAAGGTAGGGGGCTGGACTCAATGACCTTTTGGGGTCCCTTCTAGTTCTATGATATAGGTATATCTCCATATATTATGCCACAGCCATTACAGTGAAGGTAGATTTAATCTTTGGGAAACGGACATTGTGAGCTCCTACACATCTTGTCCTCAAGAGCAGCAAATGTGCAATTGTTTACATGCACCTGAACAACTTACTCCCATGCAAGTGCTGGTAAAAGGATTCCCAATAAAATCTAGCAGTCAAGAGAGGCATTTCTGCAATACACTCACATTTTAAACCAATAAAGATATTAGCTCTATCCTCTGAATTGACTAAGTACATGCAACTTGTAACCCTGAAACTGCGTGGCTTTTTAGAAAATTTATAAAAGAGTACAGATGACCAGATAGTTGATCATGCTGGGCTGTCTTTTTCCTGTTAACCAGAACTGAATTCAGGTAAGCTTAGACACATACTTTAAAAATTAACATTTTTAGTAATGCTGTAGTGTAAAGTAATAAGTCTTCAGTCAAGATGAATCTTCCTATAAATTTGTTTTCTCATTTAGGCCAAACTTACCATAGCTTTAAGCCAGGTACATAGTGTTGGCGGAAGTCGGGCCAGCAGCTCCATGCCTTCTTTCGTCTGTGTGTGTAGTAAAGCATAGGCCAGTCTCTGACCTGTCAGCACAAGTAGCTGTGATGCAAGCACTTCTTTGTCATGCACTTGAAGAATGGCCTGAGAATAAGAATACACCAAAAACGACTTTATCTTGCTTCAGCCCTGACCTTCAAATAATATACAGACAAATGAAGGAATTTGAAACGGATTTATCAGCCAGTGGCATGGGCTCGTTAGTGACTTTTACTGAAGATTGTGGAACAAATCCACAGTTTTGGCCAAGTCCTGCACTGTAGAAGGGAACTTTACAATGGCTACATAGCAGCAGGTGTTAAGGCTCAAGCTCATACCTTAAGATTCTTGAAACATGAGTTCACATCCCCTCTGTTTCCCCAATGCTAATTTCCCCCTGCTGTTACTCACACCTTCTTGTCAACTGCTTGAAATGGGCCACTCATTACGACTACAAAGGTTATTTTTCTTCTCTTGGTATCCTACTGTTAATTGAATTGTCTCATTAGACTGACCTCACACTTAGAAAGGCAACATCAATCTTTTCACGTATTGATACCTGCTCCTGTATTTTCCACTCCATACCTCTGATGAATTGAGTTCTAGCCCATGAAAACTTACGCCCAAATAAACTTGTTAGTCTCTAAGGTGCCACAAGGATTCCTCAGTGACAACTCGTTTAAGTAAGTTTGACACTGAAGTGAAGTGCTAGAGTTTGGGTTACGGGTTTGCTCAAAATGGAAGTAGAGTACTTTGAATCCCCACATTGTTTCTTAACTGTTCTGACAAATAAAAATGAATTCTTATCCCAGACCTCGGTGCTTAGCACAACTGGCAATGACTGTTTCTACTTAGTTAAATTTTGTTCTGCACTAATGGTAGAATCCCATCAGCGAAAGGTGTGAATTCTTTCCCCCTACTCCTCCCAAATAATTTGTCCTATATTTTTCTTGTTTGCATCAAACAAAAAATTAACATGGTTGTCCCAGATAATTATGTGCACCAGAATCAAGTGTTAGAATGTGGTATGTTCTCTGTTGCTCAGGGGCACAAGCCAAGTCAAAATTGTTTTTAAAATATAGGGAGACTATGAATCAGAACTGTCCAGTTACAGCGCTGAGTAATTCAGCTGTGCCTCATGATTCTGGCTATACTCATGCTGCCAAAGGCACTTTTTAATCATTACCTCTTCTCCGAGATGATCCATGCCGTAATTATACAGTTCACATACATAATGCCTTCTAATCACATCCTCACTGAGCTGAAGATGCTGAGCCAAATCCAGAGCCAAAGCTGGCCAGTCCTTGTCTTTTTCAGCAGGAAGTGGTGCCTCTTCTAGGAGCCCTCTGGCCTTTTGTGCTGAGTATTGTACTTGTACCACTGCACTCACAGCTTTCATTAAGAACTTGGAAGCAAAACACCAAAATGAGTTAGCAGCAGTTTAATTTTACTTGAAACGCCTTTAAAGGTCTATAGTTTCCTTGTGGCAGTGTAAAGGATTTAAACTCACTTGTTGGCGTAAGGATAACACGTTTGGATCCATATCCCCACTGGGCAGCAACTGAATTGAAGTCAGGTCTTTGAAAAATGCATTTTTGCCCTAAATTGAGAACAGAAAAACCCCATATTCCTTTGAGTGAGAAAGGCAGAGAAAAACAGATCCATTTTGATCAAGCTCTTGAAGGGATAATACTTCTTCCCCCATTTAAATGCTATTGCATCTTAGTTTCCAATCCCGAAGAGAAATGCAGTATTTTAAATTACTGAAAGGCTATGAAACAAAAGAAACACATTTGTTTAAGCAATCATGTGTTTTACTAATATTTCTAGGTTTTTTTAATTACTTCACCTGGCATTCAAGCTTAAAAGTTAGGCTACTAATTTCAATAGTAGGGGGTTCTCAATCTGCTATAGTTATCTAACCAAATGGAGCTATCATTACATAAGGAAAGAAATTTTTTTTTTTTAAGCCACTAGCCTTGGTTTCAGACCCTGAGGGTTATCATTCTAGACTGACATGCCAACTATGACATTTAGTGTGAAATACATCCTACCAAGGGGTCTTTTAACAAAGTAAAGTATTTGAGAGGTTTTGTGTTTGTTTTTTGTTTTAAGGCTCACTGAATGGCCCTTGAATTGTGCACACAGTGTAAAAAAAAAAAAAAAAAAAGTGACAGTAACCATTGTCCTGCTGTCATAATGGATTTGACAAGAAAAGGCAGAGCTTTGCCAAAGGAGGTAAATGCATCAATATTCTATTGAGGGTGACCTTCCTTCATCACATGGCATTGACCGAGTTGTCCTGCTCCATGTTAGACATGGAAGCTGGTGCAAAAAGGCAGGTGTCAAACACTAAAATACTGGCAGTTAAAGTGTGCACCTCAATTACTAGACCCTGCAAAATAACTCTGTGCACCACCAACAAGAAATACATAAAGGAATTGCAGGGTAGCCATGTAATACAATCCTACTTAATTTCAAGTGCTGCAATTTAGTTCTAGATAAAGACTTGCCTTGTTAGAAATCAGATGATGAAGTGGCCTTTGAAACATTTATATACTATTAAATCCACAGTCAATCAGCCAGCCAAGAATCCCTAGCAATCTTTCAGGAAGAAGTTCTCCCATGCAGCTTGCAGAGCATGGGGGAATTTTGAGTGATTGAGCAAAGATGAAAAGTAAGACAAGGGAGGATGACAACCATATAAAAAAGGCAAGGAAGCACAACTTTTTTTATTCTTCTTTCTGTGATAGTGGTTTGATTTGCAGAGTTAGGGACATTTCTGGTAGAGGGAAAAGGGTGCTTTATGCAAGACGCCCAAAAAAGAGGTAACCTCTTTCACTGGCAGTCAAGGGTACTTAAGCATGCGTGCAAGTGCTTTGCTAAATAGGTACAGAGTGCTAAGTGGGAACTATGTCTAGACAAGAATCAATAGCAAAATACCAAAAAAAAAAAAAAATGGTACTTTGTATTTATAAAAATCTCAATACATCTTTAAGGAGACATCTGTAGTATGACAGTTCTACAGAGAACCAATTTTTTTTCCCCAGTAGGATTGGTTTACAATAGCCTACATCAGCACTTTATTTCTAAAATTCACTCAGTGTGTGTACCTCAGCTGCAAGGAAAGCAGCTCAATACATAACATTTTCTTTACAGCTGTTTTAGGACTCAGAAGCAACAACAGATTCCATTTTAAATATAGCAACTATTTATTTTAATCAGTATGTTCTTGTTCTCAAGGCTACTAGCTATTTATTCTTTCCAAGAAAGAAGTGTGGCATAAAGCATCAGGAATAACTGATACAGAGAGTGACATTACGATAATGAAATAGAAGATTTATTATTTGTAATTTCTCTGATCTTACAGCTTTCTAACAAAAGTGTGACCTAATCAGATTGCATCCTGAGTTCTCACCATCCACTAACAGTCATTAGATGGACTAAAATAAGGATTTTCACACACCTAAACCACTCTCAAGACATCCTATTCAGAAGGAAAGTTTGTGGACTGCTATTCTGGTGACAATCCTTAGCTGAACCGAGTGCACCAATTATCTTTGACATGACATCAATCAACATACTGTGGTTAAAGAACTAGTTATAAATAACTGATAAAACATGCATGCTTGTTAACTAGCAGCAGCAAGGACAGCATTGTATTATAAAACGTACTCATAACACCTTTGACATACCTTACTGTCAAATAGCGAGAGAGGTTTCACACTTTTCAGAGAAAACCTCATGATTCCGTATAATATAGTGCACAATACCGACTGGTGTTCGACAAGTGGGTAGTGGATGTGTTTCTGCTCCAGGGCTAGCTCTACTATTGAGATTGGTCCTTCAGCTGACACCCAGGCATCTTCTGTGTCCAATACTGGAGCTTGCATTTCATCACTACTAACATCAGCCTATTACAACCAGCATTCAGAAAAATTATTACTTTACGATACTGTTCAGAAAGATTGAGAATCTCTATTAAAAACAAACAGGAGTTATATTACAAGCCACAATTTCTTTTGCAAAAAAGTATTTAAAAAAATAATAGAAATGTTCCATGTTCACTGGAAAATAATTTACAGACTTTGGTTAAATGAAGTCATTAAAGTAATTGTAGCTATACAGGACTGGCACTAGTGTTTTTAACGCCCTGGACGCACGGCCATTTCGCCACCCCACGCGCTAGTCCTGTGGCTCCGGTGGAGTTGCCGCAGGCATGCCTGCGGGAGGTCCACCGGAGCCGCGGGACCAGGGGACCCTCCGCAGGCATGCCTGGCCGCACCTCCCCCCCCCCCAGCAAAATGCAACCCCTCCCAATAATCCTGGCGCCCTAGGCGATTGCCTAGGCTGCCTAAATGGAAGCACCGGCCCTGTAGCTATATTATTCATGTTGCCTTCAATTTTCATGGTGAAAACCCACTACTAAAAACCATGCATATTCTTAAGTATTTTCTAATCAAAAAAATATTTTTTTACCTCCATTAAGGTTTGAAGAAGATCTGAACATGAGCCAAGAAAAGATGTCATTGCAGTATCACCCATACCTACATCCTATTAAATAAAGATAAATTTCTGCAACGTGATTTCACTTGGATGCATTTTAAAACATTTTAGTTGCAACAGACAGAAAGGAGGGTCTTTATCAGAAATGTTTACATTTCTGGGAGGACAGGCTTTGCTAGAGAACAAACAAAAAGCACTACCGCTAATTTCAGTTCCTTTATCTCATTATGTTAAGGCCAAACAGTTGTAACAAAAGATTTGGATAAAACAGACAAAAGTAGAATTTGAGAATTTCAAAAAAGCTTGCAACATCTGAAAAAAGTTTTGACTATAAAAGTTGCTTGTTCTATCCACTTAATACATTGTTCTAAGTAACTATATTCCGCAAAAAAATTTTGTCAGAAACAAACAACGCACTATGCCCGGAACATAGTTTCAGTTCACTCTTCCAGTTGATAAAATTATGTGGACAAAATGTTAGTCGGGTAAGCTTCCGTCTCAAGTTCACTTTCTGTACCATTTTTACTAGATTTGTCTACACCTTTCAACTTTGATTTGTCAAACTGGAAATTTAAGACTGGCTAAAATTCATCAATATTTTTTATTTTAATCTTTCCCACCCAGATCTCCTTATGCGTTGGCACATTAAAAACATGAAAAACTGATGTAATGACCATTGAAACAAAATGTAATCAAATATTTCTAAATTCCTTGTCATCTTTATTTATCGAAAGTATTACTTGCCCTTCTGCATAATCTGTCCTTCGGAGCTTTTCCAACCTATTATAGAACAAATTTTCAGCATAAGTCTGACACATGAGCAATCTATTTGTTAAAGTATTAACTTAATATTAGTAACTTATTTTCTTTATACAATAGAAAAAAAATTCTACAAAAGGTAGATACAATATAGTGGTTATCTTAATTAAAAGAACTGTGATTGGCTACAGGTTATAGTACGAAATAATAGCTGAGAAGCAGTTTCTATGTTGAATATTTTCAATGGGCAAAGCTTTTGGCAAAAACATTCCTTACAGGCTGAAGTTTTCCACAGTCTCTCATCTCTGATTTATCTATCTGCCATCTGAAAATCATGCAACAGTCATCTTCAAGATGTTTAAACATTCTATAAAGTCTTCCTTATGAAATAAAAAATAGTTGCAGAATGATTGTAACATTCCTAACCTAAGAAGCCTGTTATTTATGTTCATCTGAATAGCACGTATATGTATTTTTCTATAGAGCTTAGAAACATTTACCCATGGTGAATACTATTCAAAAATCTTGTGGCATGACAACAACCCTTCCTAGCTTTCCATCTTTGCCAGTGTTATTTATTTGGGTTGGTTTTACTACTAGTGTAGTAATTTTATAACTTATTTCAAAACATTAAATGATGATTGAATTATGTAAGTCGGTGACTTTCCAGACTGGAAGCTGATGAGATACAAGGTTAAAAGGAGACAAAACCATCTGTCCCAGCTAAAGGCTTGACTCTTGGAATAACATGTTAAATAGGCTACCCTCAGTTAGGAGAAAATCTGTGTAATGGCAAGACAGAGCTACCCTCTTGGGATCCAATTCAAGTTTCAACGGTTTGAACTGATTTTTCATAAGATGCATCTTTAAACGAAGGTAATCTTCATTTGACTTTTTACTTAATATTCACAAAGCTATCACATACAAGAATGCTAAATATAAGTAAGGAAATTCTTAGAGCAATCCTTCATCAATCTCTGAAGCACTGCAACCACTTCACTGGTTTTTGAATCATTTGAATATTGAGGCAGAAAAAAATAAAACTCTTAGCAGCTAATGGCAAACTCTGGCTCTCAATCTCTTCAATTTGCACTGAATTTGTGTTTCAAGGTTGACAATCATACTTTCCTGTTACATGTGGAACATGTTCAGTTATGGAAAAGATGTGAAATGTTAAGCTGAAATTTCTCTGTTCTTCTTCATTTCTAGCTGGGTCAATCACACTGGGCCTGATTCTGACCTAGTTTATATCAGGGAGAATGAAGGAAAAATTCCACTGAAACAAATGGAGTTATGTTGGTGTAAAACTGATGTGAAAGGACTAAAAGGCACATAAAACCTGAACCAAAGCCTGTTGACAGCAACTTAGGGTATGTCATAGAATCATAGATTATTAGGATTGGAAGGGACCTCAGGAGATCATCTAGTCCAACCCCCTGCTCACAGCAAGAACAATCCCCAAATCCCTAAATGGCCACCTCAAGGACTGAACTCACAACCCTGGGTTAAGCAGGCCAATGCTCAAACCACTGAGCTATCCCTCCCCCCATAAGTACTGTGTGCTAACCGATTGCGCCACTGGAGCCCTTTTTTTGCCCCGGCCACGTATCCACCCAAAGATCAGCGGGCAGTGATCGATCCAGCGGGGATCGATTTATCGTGTCTAATCTAGACATGATAAATCAATCCCTGAGCCCTCTCCCGTTGATTCCTGTACTCCAGCGCCGCTGAGGCGCAAGCAGAGTTGACGAGGAAGTGGCTGCAGTCGACTCACCATGGTGAAGAAACCACAGTAAGTCAATCTAAGTACATCGACTTCAGCTACGTTATTCACATAGCTGAAGTTGCATAACTTAGATGGATATCCTCTCCCCCCCCACACACACACACAGTGTAGAACAGGGCTCAGAGACTCCCAAAGACCTCAGTGGTGCAGGATTGGGGCAACAGTATCAAGAATGAAGACGAAACACATGACAAATATGAAAAAGTAGTAAGGAAAAATGGACACTGCAGAATATCAATTGAGATAAGGAAGCTGCGATAAGAAAATTATACAATGTAAATCATCACACTTTCCTGTCTGTCTGAATTCTGAGCAAGAGTCAGATCTCTATTGCCTGTTTGGGAAAGTTACGATAGTACTGCTAAGCTCCAATTTCCACAGCTCGATGAATCTTCGGCAGATGATGAAAAACACATGTAGATGGAAGTTACTCATTCCCATGGTATAAAGATCTCACTGATCCAAACTCTGTTGTGATTAGGGTACCACAGCACAGTCTAATCAACAGCTGAAGGAAGATATATGTCCCTGGAATTCATATAGCAACTTGAATTAAGAGCATCCACCATGCTATACCTAAAGTCTGTAAGTTGGAGAACTTTTCATAGTCACTTTGGGAATTGAATAACTGCTAACATATCAAACAGTATTTGGGGCAGTTTATATTTTGAGAGGTGTGGGAAGGCTGGATAAGTTATTACAGATATTTAGCCTTTTATTGTTATATTGTAATACATATAAAAGCTTCTAAGGAGCCCTCAACTGGAGCTTTCAAACACATTTAAATACATAAAGTAAAGGTAGCTTACTTTTAACAGATATTGCACATGGATATGTTCAAAGTGTTAGGTAAGAAAGTATGTTAAAAGACTGAATAAATAAGGCAAAGAATCTTTACCCACACTTATTTAGATGCTAATGCACCAAGGTACTACAGAAGCAGGGGCTGTAAAAATGCAAGCAGTACCATTAGGTAAAGAACTTTTGCTTAGGAGATGTGACTAACTGAATTCTTCTGCAGCCATGAGTCTAGTTGCAGAAGGGAAATGAATAAATTATACAAAAAAAGATAAGCCACAGAAAGGAGAACAGGAAAAAAGAAAGAGGGGACAGAAATGATGATACCCCAGCATCTCTAAAGTCATCACCAGCATATTACTTTGGTACTCCCCTCTTTTGCCCTAAAAACTACTACAAATATCTGGACTTCTCTGTACTAGCATGCTAGCGATCAATTAGCTCCCCTCTACAACTTGCAAATTGATACACTTGAGGTAAATTCCTTCAGTTTAAAGAGACCCACTATTTAATAGCAGCACTTAAACATAATTTGGAATCACCCCCTTTCCTCCCTAAGTAAGCTAGTTAATTCAGTACTAAAATGTGTGAAAGCTCATTAACAGACATATTTAGGAAGGACATAGCATGGCAGAACTGATGGCAAACAGGTCCTATAATATAAGACTGATTCAGCAAGCCAAGGGAGTTGAGAGTGTTCAGCACCATCTAGTATATGTTTTTGCATCTTTAATACCCCAAAGCCTAGAAGGAATACAGTACTCAAGCCAAAAAGCAACTTGTGTGTGATCTTAATGAAGGTTTCATGGTAAAAACCATCAAGTGCAGGTACAGAAATGCATAGAAAAAAAATGTAGTTCTTGGGTTATCTATTAAGCTAATTTATTAGTTATCAGGTTGATAAAATGTATAGGACAGATAATACAGGAATGGAAAGCTCACATTCCTTAAAATCATTGGTAAAGATTTTTAAGACTTACATTTTATTGCAAAGGAGAACTTTTTGGAATTCACCAATTCAGTATAGTTCTATGCTAGTGTCAAGTGAGAAAAAAATTAAGTGTATACTCAATATTGGTGTGTGAAAATATCTGCCAACTTCAGCTGCCTATTAAAACTTACAATAAGATCATTTTCCAATACATGCTTTTCAAAAACAAGTGTTACCCAATTAATATAATGAAACCACCCAAGCAGCATAGTTTACCTCTACAATCAAAGATGCGCCAAAAACATAAAAAACATTTTAAATATTTGATTGATTTTTTATTTACAGAGAAATTACGCTATCAGTAAGAACTGAACTTAAAACTAACAGCCACAATAGCATATTTACCTTGTCCATTAGGTACGTAGCAGCAGAGAGCCTTTTTACTATAAATGTATTCCACATCATTAGAGCAATACCTAAAAACAGTCACAGAAATATAAACTACATCTGAATGGAGCATTAAAACATTTAATTTAAACCCATACAATAACGTTATTACAGAAGAAGAGAGGACTGTTTTAAAAATTAATGGTACAATAGAACAGAGATGAAACAGTACTTTGAGACAGATTAATCAGTCTCCAACAAAAGGATAAGTCAGACTTTACTATATAGTCACCCAGTGGTCTCATGGGATTTGCATTCACTTAAGACCGCATCTAACGCCAAAGCACAAATAGTTCAAAACCCAGAAGTACATGGGCCCAGTGTTCCTTTAGTGGTGGGAAATCAGGAGAGAAGGAGATTGCAGAGGGAGGCAGATGTCAAATCAGCCAAATTATAAAGCAACAAGGACAAAATACCAGTTTCAATTTCAGAAGAAGAGGACTGCTTTGGTGCCCAGAAAGATTCATTACATCTATGGCTAATCCATTAAGAATATCATATTGTGTATGATGATTAAAGGAACTGTTAGACATGCAGCAAGTCTGGGGCTGAACACAGAGTATAACAGGTTATCACTAGTGCTTTAATCATATACTGTATTGTGCTTGAAAGCAGTGAAGTGGCCTAGAACAGGATTATGTTCTATGATGCACAGTGTAAACAGGCAATATTGAAGGACAGGCCCTGAGTGATGAAGTTGGGCTAGGACTCACCCCCATAAAAGATTAAAAAAAAGTTAGCCCAGTTTTACAGAAATGTGTTTGACCATGCTTCAAACTAAACTAGTTTTCAACAATTTAGCAAAAGCATGTGTGGATGTGTCCAAATAGTGTTATAACAAGGAAGGACTTCTGGGTTTTTTGGTTTTTTTTTTAAATATGGTTTAGCCCTAGCTACATACCTCAACCTTTGTGGAAGAAAAGAAGGGCAACTAGTTAGAAGGGGAAAACTGGGGGAGCTTGAATGTCAGCATCAGTGTCCCCGATTTAGGCAGAGCTGCTTGGCTAGCACAACAAACTGTACAGATTTAAATGAATCTCTATGTACACTAATTTATTTTGCACTCTTGAAATTTTATCAAGGATGTTCTTTAACAATAGTTTTGTACTTACCATGCTGTATGTGGGCATTAACAATGCATCTGAGGTGATCTATAGATCTAATGAGAAAATGTGCTTCCTTATATAAAGGGGGAAGAAGAATAAAAAAAAAAAACGAACACATTATTCAATTATTCAGTGGCAGTTTCAAAAACAAATTGTGAATTCTTAAAAAGATGTTAATGCAGATGGTTTTCAAGGAACTCATTTTCCAGTTAAAGAATATTTTAGGATTTCTTTTATTACAAGATTTGTTATATTAATTTCATCTCTTACCATCAAGCAAATGCATATACATATCAATGCCACATAAGCGAGTCATCACTGAACACTGCAATTCTAATGTAATTTTCCAGAGTTTGTTTTAGTTTATATGCTGACAACACATTTCTTGCAGAAATGTACCTCTCTTGACTGCTGATGGTTCATCTTGCAAATACAATTTTATTTGTTTTAAAAAACTAAAACAATAGTTTACCAAAAATAAGTCTGTTTTAGAGTCCATCTTTAAAAAATCCAGAGTAAGATGAACCTTAACTATGCAGTGAGGTGCCCGACATCACAGATTTACTGAGTCTGAGAGATGCTGACCTCAGTTACGAACTCGATGTTCAGCACCCTCCCAGCATCAGAACTTAAGGGAGCAGTTACAAGTAGTCAAATGATTAAAAAAATTAACCGCGATTAATCCCACTGTTAATAATAGAATACCATTTATTTAAATACTTGTGGATGTATTCCACATTTTCAAATATATTGCTTTCAATTACAACTCAGAATACAAAGTATACAGTGCTCACTTCGTATTTTTTATTACAAATATTTGCATTGTAAAAAATAAAAGAAATAGTATTTTCAATTCACCTAATACAAGTACCGTAGTGCAATCTATCATGAAAGTTGAACTTACAAATGTAGAATTATATACAAAAATAACTGCACTCAAAAATGAAATAACGTAAAACTTTAGAGCCTACAAATCCACTCAGAGAAAGATAGTGCAGTAAAGTAACCCTAACCAGATCAGCATTGTGTATTTGTGAGCTATGCAATATTTCAAATCAGAAATATGAAAGCTAATTCACGCCAATATTTTAAAAGGGCTCTAGAGGTGATCCCGGCAATTATAGACCGGTAAGTCTAATGTCAGTACTGGGCAAATTAGTTGAAACAATAGTAAAGAATAAAATTGTCAGACACATAAAAGAACATAAATTGTTGGGCAAAAAAGTCAACATGGTTTCTGTAAAGGGAAATCATGTCTTACTAATCAGAGTTCTTTGAAGGGGTCAGAAAACATGTGGACAAGAGGAATCCAGTGGATATAGTGTTCTTAGATTTCCAGAAAGCCTTTGAAAAGGTCCCTCACCAAAAGCTGTTACATAAATTAAGTTGTCACGGGATAAGAGGGGAAATCCTTTCATGGATTGAGAACTGGTTAAAAGACAGGGAACAAAAGGAATAAATGGTAAATTCTCAGAATGGAGAGGGGTAACTAGTAGTGTTCCCCAAGAGTCACTCCTAGGACCAATCCTATTCAACTTATTCATAAATGATCTGGAGAAAGAAAGTGGCAAAGTTTGCAGATGATACTAAACTACTCAAGACAGTTAAGACCAAAGCAGATAGTGAAGAACTTCAAAAAGATCTCACAAAACTAAGTAATTGGGCAAAAAATGGCAAATGAAATTTAATGTGGATAAATGTAAAGTAATGCACGCTGGAAAAAATATCCCCAACAATATGATGGGAGCTAATTTAGCTACAACTAATCAGGAAAGAGATCTTGGAGTCATCATGGACAGTTCTCTGAAGACGTCCACGCAGTGTGCAGCCAAAAAGCACACAGGATGCTAGGAATCATTAAAAAAGGGATAGAGAATAATATGGAGAATCTCTTATTGCTCTTATATAAATCCATGGTACGCCCACATCTTGGATACTGCACACAGATGTGGTCTCCTCATCTCAAAAAAGATATACTGGCATTAGGAAAGGTTCAGAGAAGGGCAACTAAAATGAGTAGGGGGTTGGAACGGGTCCTATATGAGGCGAGATTAAAGAGGCTAGGACTTTTCAGCTTGGAAAAGAGGAGACTAAGGGGGGATATGATAGAGGTATGTAAAATCATGAGTGGTGTGTAGAAAGTGAATAAGGAAAAGTGATTTACTTGTTCTCATAATATAAGAATTGAGGCCATCAAATGAAATTAATGGGCAGCAGGTTTAAAACAAATAAAAGGAAGTTCTTCATCACACAGCGCAGTTAACCTGTGGAACTCCTTGCCTGACTATAGGCTAGGACTGTAGCAGGGTTTAAAAGAGAATTAGATAAATTCATGGAGGTTAAGTCCATTAATGGATAGTTAAGGAATAGTATCCCTAGCCTCTGTTTGTCAGAGGGCAGAGATGGATGGCAGGAGAGAGATCACTTGATCATTGCCTGTTAGGTTCACTCCCTCTGGGGCACCTGGCATTGGCCGCTGTCGGCAGGATGCTGGGCTGGATGGACCCTTGGTCTGACCCAGTATGGCCGTTCTTATGTTCTTACAAAGAACTTCCCCTTTTCCCAATAAGACTGACATTGTCTTTCTGTCTGGCATAAACAGACCTTCTTGTCTTGGTGGATGATATCCTATATCCCCAGCATCTAAGACAGAGGTAGGCAAACTACGGCCCGCAGGCCAGACCCTCCTGCCTAGCTCCTGAGCTCCTGGCCTGGGAAGCTAGCCCCCAGCCCCTCCCCTGCTGTTCCCCCTCCCCTGCAGCCTCAGCTCACTCCGCCGCCGGCACAATGCTCTGGGCGGTGGGGCTGCAAGCTCCTGGGGCAGCAAGCTCCTGGGGCAGCGTGCTGAGCCCAGCCTGACCTGGTGCTCTGTGCTGCGTGGTGCACAGCCAGTCACCAGTGCTCCAGACAGCACGTTAACAGGGCAGGGAGCGGGGGAACAGGGAGGTTGAATGCGGACAGGAGTCCGGGGAGGCAGTCAGGAAGGGGGGAGGTGGATGGGAAGGCGGGGGGCACTCAGGGACAGGGGTTCTGGGGGCAGTCAGGGGACAGGGAAAAGGAGTGGTTGGATGGGACAGGGGTCCAGTCAGGGGCGGAGGTTCTGAGGACACCCAATTACTTAGGATGGAGGGGGGGTTGGATGGGGTGACGGGGCCAGTCAAGGGCGGGGGTTCTGAGGGCGGTCAGGGGACTGAGCCAGGGATGGTGTGGATGGGGCAGGGAGAGCAGATACGGGGTGGGGTCTGGGCCACACCCCCCTCCCCTAACCAGCCCTCTATACAATTCCAAAAACCTGATGTTGCCCTCAGGCCAAAAAGTTTGCCCGCCCCTGATCTAAAGACTTTCTCTTCTTCATTGCTTAAATTTGTGCTCCCATTTATCACAGTCTAATTTTGATTAATTTCCTTTAAAAAAATTTAGCTTCAATAAGTAAATTATACCCAAGTATAAGTATACCAAAAAAATCAGATTACATTACCTCCGGATCTTTATTCCATTGCACTACATATTCCCAACAACAGTGTGTGTGTAATATATCCAATTCAAGACTACAAGGAAACTGCTGATATGCTAAATGCAGCAACTCTAAAACATAATTGAAGAAATTAGAGACAACTTTTTCATCCTATTCACAATTTCGACTAATTCAAAATAATTCAGCCAACTCAGTCCTCTGAGAAGAAATTACTTTGTATTTTTACCTAGGATTGTTTCCATGCCCGTCTCTGCTCCTTGATTCTCAAGGGAAACATTCTTGTCAATTTCTACAGGTTCCTCTGTACTTTCTGTCTCTTTTTTCCATTGTGCCAGCTTCAGTATCATGGGACTGAAGTCTTGTTTGAAAATCCATTTTGCTACACTATCAGCAATACCTCCTAAGATGCAAAAGGAAAGTATAAGGCACAGTCAAAGTTTGCCAGCTGCATTTTAGAGGTAGTAAACTTGGATCTAAAACATAGGTAACAAGGGAAGAGACTCATTTATTTGTTAACACAAATCATTAATTGTATAATTTTTATGTCAATTAGAAGACCTCAAATAAGTAATTGGTTAGAAGCCTACCGCAGTCTCCAGAAAAGAAATGAAATATGTAATTTTTACTATTTTAAAATAATTAATTTAATTAACATAATCCCAATGAGACTACTCCGAAAATAAGGTGCCATTCACTGGAGTAAGAGTGATAGAATCAGTAAGGAAGTTTATCAAATCTGCTTTGCAAGAGAGTATACCTTTCCCTCCTTCAAGCAACTTCTTTACAGAGAGTCTGGAGAGTGGCTCAGCCTGCAGAGATGATACTCTGGTTGTCCTCGTTCTCACTTTACTGTGCAATAGTGTTTGAAGTATCAAACAATCTTCTAATTGTTTCAGTAGAAGTTTCCAATATTCAGTATCAAGGGAAAGTGCTTCCCAGGAATCTGTGTCAGCACCTACAACTGTTTGGGAAAACTAACAAAGGAGGTTGGTTGTGAGCTTTTTGCAGACCAGCTGTAGATGGAGAATGAACAGTTATACAAAATAAATCAATATTCAAATTCACTCACAGGTCTCACAATTTCTTAAAATACACATATACATGTAAAAGTATCCACATAAAATGTGCACCACCACATATTCCAAAAACCTCAGTCTGTTTCTGGCCAAACATCCACCTGTAGACCAGACACCCTCTTACACCTACTTTCCCTACATCATATTCATTTTGAACATGGGCTACAAAAAAACCGACCACCCTTTCCTCACCAACTACTTTCCATTGATACCAATATCTTGTGCATTTACCCTTCATACACAGACTTAACCTTCCACCATTTCAACTTCCCACTGTATCCAAAACATTTCACCTAAATACAGTTCTATCACCTTTTCTATATAAAAACATCATGATTTTATACTGATATCTTTGTGCCTTCCATGTCTATAAGCAATGCTTTGTTTTGCATTGGAAACCTGGGAATCTGCAAATAACTTCTGCAATCAATGGTGCAAAGTTCCAATTTCTAGCTCTGTAGAGTCATGAGGAGATATCGGACCCTAATGCTGTCAGCAGTCCATGACCGAATATCAACTAGGCCTCAGATCAATATATTTCTTGGGAGGAAATTCCGCTTTGGGGAAAAGGAAAAAAACTTGTGGTTGTTAGATTTTTTTTATTATTATTTTTTAATTGGGGCTGTTTGAAATTTAAGGGTGGATCTGAAATATTAGTCTAAATCTTGGCAAAGATGGATTAGTGAGCAGAATACGTGCACGGTATTAAAAATGGGTGCACAGTAAATACAATCCATTGCACCAATGGGTGAATTAGAGCAACATTAATGGGACACAGTCACTTAAAAAAAAAAGCAACCTTCTGTTTAATGTTTTTAGCCCACTGTTTCAATTACTACTATAACAGATTAGAAACAAAATTCCCTTCTCCTGGCCCCCCAGTAGACTTCAGGGGAAATTTATAAGGTACTTAAATTCCAGCTACTCCGTCAATATAGGGCTTAAGGAATGCCTAAGTCTCATGCTGGACTTCTGTGCAGGAGTGAATTTCAGCCTTTGGACATTTAACAGCAGTTTGTGTACAGTCAGTTTCACAGTTTCTCCCGTATAGTTAATTTTTTCTCTTGCTGAAAAGACCCTTCTTACAAACAACAAGAGAGCAGCATAATGCTTTTAACACTTAAAAAAAATCAGAACATTACGATGGAAGGGGGAGGGGATTTAGATAATCAGGAACTTTTTTTTTTTTTTTTTTTTTAATTAGTCAATTTAAAAATATTCACACGGTCAGAAACTGGCAGTTAGGCAGTATCCAAAACAACTTAAAAGTTTAGCTTTTTAAATCAACTAGGCTTCCAGCTGGTCTCCCTTTAAGTGACTCTTTTGATCTTGCAAAACCTCAACTTATTCAATGTCAAGAGACACCCTTAAATTCACACTGTAAAACATACTGTAGGTATCTCCAGATAGGCATTGCAAGCCAATATGCTATACAATTCATACACCTGGGCAGATTAATTTGCAAGCTCAAACCTACAAGTTTCCAGGCTTCTGTTCCTTTGAGTCCTATCCCAGAGCACTGTGTGTTTTATGCTGGTTTCTGAGTGTTACTGAGTGAAAGGGCAGGAGCTGTGCATGGATCTGACACAATTATTGCTGTAGGGAGCGAGAAGTCTCAGATTTACTTACTTTTTTTTCTGCCATGCTGTCAGTGATCTGTGCAGTTACGGAATGCCCAACGTGTGCAGATAATAAGGCAGCTCCATTATTTTCAGACTGAATACAAGCTGTGCGCATTTGCTGCCACCAGGGGGAAACTGACTGAGAATCCCATGACTCATCTATCGCAACTGTAGAAACAAAAGGAGGGGAAAATAATCACCTGGCTGTGTTAAGAGATAAACTAGCAGAGTAACAACCTGACTTTGGAAGCTGAATTTGCCTTTAACTGTTAAAACATAAGGTGGTTAAATACAGCATCTGTAACTGAACAAATTTATTTAATCTGTAATAGCGACCAAGTTATCTTTCTCTCAGCTTTTCATCCACAATTTCTAGATCTCAACCAGTCTTTATAATGAAGTGCAGAGTATGAACTACTGAGATTCCATCAAGTCCTGGTTGAGGGTTTGCAAAATATGATACATCCCCGAATAATGCTTATATCGATTCCGGAACTCCACCAAGCCGAGAGGAGTTGCGGAATCGACAGGGGGGAGCCACGGACATCGATCCCGCGCCGTGAGGACGGTGAGTAATTCGATCTTAGATACTTCGACTTCAGCTACGTGAAGTGCGTATCTAAGATCGATTTTCCCCTATAGTGTAGGCCAGCCCTCATCCTCACTCACTTTCACTTGGCTGGGGTTGAGATGCAGGAGGGGGTGAGGGCTCTAGCTGGAGGTGCGGTCTCTGGGGTGGAGCTGGGGATGAGGGGTTTGAGGTGTAGGAGGGGGTTTCAGGCTGGGGGTGGGGCTGAGGGGTTTGGAATGTGGGAGGGGACTGCAGGTTGAGGCTGGGGGGTTGGTTATGGGAGGGGGTACAGGCTCTGGTCTGGGGGTGAGTGTCTGGGCAGGGGCTGGGGATGAGGGATTTGAGGCACAGGAGGGGACTCCAGCCTGGAGGGTGGGACCAAGGGATTCGGAGTGTGGAAGGGGGCTACGGGTTGAGGCAGGCGGTTGGGAGTGCAGGCTCTGGGGTGGGACCAGGAATGAGGTGTTTGGAGTGCAGGAGGGGGCTGCGGGTTTGGGGCAGGGTGGCTCAGAGCTGGGGCAAGGGCTTCCCTCAGGTGGCTCCCAGTTGGAAGCACAGCACGGCTAAGGCAGACTCCCTCCCTGTCCTGGTACCACGCTGCACCCCGGAAGCAGTCAGCAGGTCCAGCTCCTAGGCGGGGGAAGGGAGGGGAGAAGGCTCTGCACATTACTCCTACCACAGGCACCACCACTCCAGCTCCCATCAGCTGCGGTTCCCGGCCAATAGGAATGCAGACACCTGGCAACCCTATGCTGTACTGAAGTTGCAGAGATGTGCAGTCACTACATGCTTCAGAGCAAGAAACTCAAAATGGATGTTGTAGTTGTAGTAATGGGGCTGAACAAAGGCATTCTGGAAGGCTTGAATAGGAGGGGAATAATTAACAAGTATGGATAAAAACAACCACCACACACATCAGGTGCAGGATCAAGAACTTTTGAGGGGGAAAAACCCAAATGCATTCCATTACAGGATTGTTCTCAAAAGCCAAGGTGGTGGCTGTAGAGAGAATGGGACATGGTTTGAAAATGGATATTGTTAAAAGGAAAAAAAAGTTTTTTTTTAAAAAGGAAATCCCTCCAGAGACATCATTCACTTCAAACTGACACTGGAACCAAGGTCCTTAAATCTCTGTGTTTCTATGGATCCAAGCCAAAATTTCAAATCTTCCAGTCGCTGTAAGCGGAAACAGTCTTGAATTGTACTTTCAAATAACCCTATAACTTGCTTATTATAAAATGCAATCAAGCAATATTTAGCTGGGTTTGCTTTATTTACAGAGCAGTACAGATTGTCAGAATGGCATGTTTCTGACCATCACGAATACTAGTTTTATCTGACAGAGACATTTTAAGATTAGGAACGTGTATTTCACCTTTCATTTTGCTCAGAAGGGACAGTGTAGTGTGAAGACAGCATATAGACTGTGGTTCATCTAGGATATCTTTTTCCTTGTAAAGCCACACACTGAGAAGCAGAGTCTGGAGGAGAAAAAAGTGGAATATTTATAACATCAAAGACTCAGACTCGTAGGTCAGAAGGGACCAATATGATCATCTAGTCTGACCTCCTGCACAAAGCAGGCCACAGAACCCTACCCATCCACTTTTATAACAACCCTAAACCCATGATGAAGTATTTTGAAGTCCTCAAAATTGTGGTCTTGAAGACTTCAGCTGCAGAATCCCCAGCAAGTACCATTGCCGCGAGGCTGAGAGGGAAGGCGAAACCCGGCCGCCATCCGCCTGATGAAATCCTTCCGCCCAAAATTGCGATCAGCTAACCTGAGCATGGGGCAGATCACCAGCAGACCCAGGAAAGACCTGCAGTAAACTCAGCCATCCATCCATCTCCAGACATGGGATATCTGCTTAACCAGACAATTTGCCAAATTAAACTCCTATTATCATTCCCTCATATATTATCAGCTTAGTTTTAAAGCCGTAGTCTTGGCCACTATTCCTCGGAAGGCGGCAGAACCATCTAAATGGTTTAGAAACTTGGTCTATTTCAGTCAAAAACCAGTTTTTACCATTTGCTTGTGCCTAATTAGTACAAGGTTAATAATTCCTCCAAGTCCCCATTATTTATATAGAGCAAGGATTACCCCGCCCCTTGGCAGGCAACAGCAAGCTCCTTGAGTCTGCTTCAGGCGTTTCTTTTCCTGGATCACGTGCCCGTCTTGAACCTGTTTCAGTTTGAATCATCTTTCTAAACATGGGAACCGGAACTGACCTATTTCCAGGTGGGGTCTCACAGCGCCTTATTATAATGGTTAATTAACACCTTCCTTTCCTTGCTGGATACTCGCCTGATGCACCCTAAAACACATTTTGCTTTTTTAACGGCCAATTATCGCATGGCGGCTCAGTGACATCCTTTGCTATCGACCAATTACCCCAAGGTCCTTCTTTTTCTCCTCTGTTGCTTTCCAATGATGCGTCCAATTGTCTATCTAAATTTTTATTAATCCTAAGTGCATTGACCTTGCACTTCTATTATGTTTTTCTCTTACTTTCTCAGTTTAGCAGGGTGGTCAGATTCTTCCTGTTATAGTATCCCGGTCTTTCTCTGTGTTAGCCATACTCCAGCTTGTTGTTCATCTGCAGCTTTATTAGCACATTCCGCTTCTTTTTGCCAGGTCGTAATAAAGGTTAAAAGATTGGTTCAACATCTTGAGGGGACTCCATAGGTAACTCCTCTCCAGGCTGACGTTCCCTCTCATGTACGACCGTGGGTTCTTCCCTTTAACCGTTCCTTATCACTTACAACTTGCATACTTTTCCCATTCTTTTCCAATTTAATTAACAGTTCCCATGTTGGACCGTGTCGAATGCTTTATTGAAACTCGAGGTAAATAGAATCTACGCATCCTTGGTATAGTATCTGTCAGCTTCTCAAAGAGGGATTCAGGTTGGTTTTGGGCAACGATCTCCTTTAGTTATCATGTTGCAATTTGTCCAATTACATTTGACTCATTGTTCTTAACTTACTTTCTCCTTTCAAAATTTTTTCCAGACATTTACATACTACAGATGTCAAAACTAACAGGCTATGTTACCCGGATCATTTTTTTTTTTCTACAATAGGAACTAGTTAGCAATTTCAGAGTCTACGGGTACACCCCTGGTTTACGATTGAATTAAAAATTTTCTCGCTACGGGGCTAGCACTCTTTTATGCGCTCAGTTCTTTTATATCTTGGATGGGTTGTTCGGGCCTCTTGATTTTGGTCCCATTTAGCTGTTCAAGTTTGGCTTTACTCAGATGCCGGTAATTCACCTCTATTCTCTTCCCGTTATATATCTCCATATCCTAAAACTCTCACTGTCTTATTAAAGACTGAGGCAAAGTACTTATTTAGATATTGGGCCATGCCTAGGTTATCCTTAACCTCCATTCCATCCTCAGTGTATAGCGGCCCCACTTCTTCTTTCTTTGTTTTCTTCTTATTTATTTTCTCCAACATAACTCCTTAGAGTTGAGAGAAAATGTATGATCCCTGGAACCATGTTATAATACATCGAAATAAAGAGTTTATTGGTGTGCTGCAGACGATATGTCATATGACAATGCTTTTAAGTGTAACAGTACCACATTTCAGCAATCTTCCTATTACAAAAAAATGATCCCTTGGGACAAACTCCTCTCATGAACTGGCAGACAGACAATTTCAGTAAAAAAAACTCAGTCTCAACCTGGACAAAATTAGTATTAGGTTATTATATCGATTGCAAAATAAAGGCAGGGAGCAGCAGTTTCTTAAAAAGAGAAAAGATTAAGATCAGTGCTTCAGTCATAAGTCTGGGATGGGAAAGTGCCAGAGTTAGAAGAAGATAAAACATGCAAGAGACAATGAACATAGGCTGTAAGAAATGAGCATATGTAGCTGAAGTTAAAAAGTACACACATAGTACAGAAGCCAAACTAGGATTTAGTTGTTTTTTTGGTGGTTTTTTTTGTTTTTTGTTTTTTTGAGAGAGGTGAGCATCGGGGGGGAGGGAAATCACTGATCAAATAAATTGTTTTCTAAAATTAAAGGGAGTTATAGTAAGGCAAGTAATGAATGTTAGCTAAACAAGTAGTTATTTGTAGAGGACGGTATATTAAGATTATTAAAAGGTAATACAAGGGTTTGATGCATTTAATATTAGAGACTGAAAGATCAGTTTAACTATTACGTCATCTTCTCAACCCAGCTAATTACTCTATAGACTCCAAATTATATTTGGATTCAATTAACCCTTTGGTATCAAGAGTCACAATTCCTAATACTCATGCAAAGCAACAGAAATATTGAGAAATAGCTAATTTAGTGTTCTAAACATCATAGTGAAATGCTAATTAAGAAATTTATTGTGTGTGTAGTTGAACAAACTTATAAATTACAGAAGGCAGTTACTTTACATTATGTTTTGGTAGTCTTGTGATCTTTCCAAAATTGCAAGTAATGGTGGTATTCATGTTTATTTGGACACAAGATGCTGACTGAGTGATTCCCTCTAGCAATAGCCCCAAAACGACTACAGAGATTATAGCAAACTGCTGCTCTCTGGCAGACTCTCACTTCCTGAACACACAGACTGATACTCTACCTACATAAAGGTTACATAAATGGAATACAATACTTGCAACATGCAAAATACAAATGGCAAATAGAAGTGATTCAACTCTGAAAAATGACTAAATTAGACATTAGGAATATTAAATCCTACAGAAGACTGATGCCAGGTCTATGCTAGAAGCTTTGGCCAGAAAAGCAATGTTGGTTAGTTGTGTTATTTTTTTCTGCAATTTTTTCTATCCTAGCAAAAGCTCTACTGTAGACACACGAATACCGGCATAAAAGTGCTTCTACTGTAGGGCTTATTCCACTTGCTAAACAGGTATAAACTGTAACACACAAAAAGCTCTTCCTTGCAGGTGTAAGGTGCATCTATACTACAAGCATTTTGCCAGTATAGCTATACTGCCAAACTTTTAATTGTAGGTTAAGGCCTTAGTAATCTGTTAAAACCTCAGTTGCCTTTAATTACACCTGCTTTGGAGGTAAAACTTAGCAGCAGAGCAGGTTACAGGAGGGGAAAAAACAGACAAAATATCTACTCTGCACTATAAAAATGGTCTGTGCATTTCATAACAAGCCTCATGTTCAAGAAAAAAAAAAATCATTGGGTCTGTCAGGACCCTGAAGTGGGACATTGCCTATTGTACTGCCTTTACTCTAAAGAGACATTGTCAGCTTAAAGAAACTCATACCTTATATATAAATCTACCTACCTATTATGTAGATTATCAAAAGATTTTTTAAAAATCTAATCTATTTGCCACTAGATATGCTGTGTTCATTATTTGCAGCTCTCTAAGGCTAATAGTAACTCAGATTCCACCCCATCTAACATCCCATCACAGACCATTGGGCATATTTACCTGCTAATAAACAAAGATCAATTAATTGCCAATATTAGGCTAGCCCATCATATCATCCCCTCCATAAACTTATCAAGCTTAGTCTTGAAGCCAGATATGTCTTTTGCCCCCACTACTCCCCTTGGAAGGCTGTTCCAGAACTTCACTCCTCTAATGGTTAGAAACCTTCTGAGGGATTTACGAACCTGAAAAAGGACAGAAGGCCAGACACTAACATGCTAAGTGTACATGGTTACATGCAGTGCTTAAAGGTCAATATTGTAAATTGGGAAATTTTTTCGGCATTGCCATGTTTAAATTCATGAATATTTTGGTAAAAAGTAGGAAACACAATTAAATCAGTATCTTACCAATAATAACTGAGGGCTAAATCCTGCAGACTCCAGTGTATGGCACATTTTCTCTGTGGAACTCTCTCCACACAAACATTTCCAGAAAAAAAAGCTCCCTAAAAACAAACAACACATCAGCTACATCTACAGTGATCAAACACTCAACATGCAGATGACTGGTTCACCAGACAGATCAGGACTTACTGGACTTGAGGCAAGGGAGCTTTAAGCAAACAGTGGAATATCCTAATATTTTTTAACTTTCCTGGGAACAAAGAAGGAAAGGCTCACTGACCTGGCCAGATCACAGCCTCTCTTTGGCTGGTGGGGATCTTGTGGATCCATAGATAGACAAGGAGATACTTCCGGACAGCTAGCAGGAAGTGGGATACACAGAGCAGCCCTGTTTTGGAATGACTATTTTACTTTTCTTTTTTTTCCCAAAAACAAGGAAGAAGGGAAGGCAAGTAGAGTATGTGGACAAACAGCTATATAACAATGTAAGACAGATTGTACCAGTTCAGATTATACGTATTATCATTCAATTGAGAGAAGAGTTTAAAAAGTAGAATATGTATGAAAGCAAATTTAGCTGCCAAATAATCCATGTCTGTGTGCCATGGTGGCATGTTTTAGGACCCAGCATAGAGAACCAGAGCTATTTTTGCTGACTCACTCTGGTGTCAGATCATGAGAGTCCTATTAGTATACAAATGGTTGGATGTGTCTGAGGCCGAGGGAAGTAGGGGCACAGGGGCTCTCTTCTAGGAAACAAAGCTAAACTCAGGAGAAAGTTTACATTATGGTTTATATTTTGTTGTCATTATTTATACCACTAGCTTACAGTACCTCAGCTGTCTATTGTGACAGCTTGTCTATTGGTGGTTATGGTCAGCGAGACACTTGGTGACTCTGTCCTGGTTTTAAAACCCAAGTACAATATTTTGGAGGAGACATAGGAGAACTCCACAGAAGTAGATTCTTGGCTACCCTAGAAAGGGCCTTGGTGTTCACACAGACATAAAGGTAGGCAACCCTGGAATTCTTCAGCTCCAGTTCCTCCATTTGCCTCACAAATATGCTAATTTGGCATATGTTAAACAGTTGGGCAGAAAGGCCTAATTTGATATCTGCTAATATGAGGTGCCCTTTGCAGGTGGGAAGTGGCATGAGGGAGTGAGACAAGTGGGCAGTTGAGATATACTTTCCTTCTCACTCCAAGGAGGCAGCTTGGTACAGGAGGTTGAGAGGCAACACACTGATGGGAATTCCAGCACCCTGTGCCCTGCAGCTAAGGAGAAAGTGTGAGTTTCTTGCCCTAGCAATGCCCCTTGATCTAACTGGAGAGCCTCTGCCTTCTTTTATTTCAGTGTCTAATTAATAACTGTAGTCCTCTGACTAGTAAATGTCCATCCAGTAAATGTTTTGAGCCCTGTCTTACCCAGGTTTTTAAGTTAGACGAAAACAGAACAAAGCATTAATCTGGCAAACACTAGTCCTTCAAGACCTCTTACCTAAAGCCACGTATTCTCCTTCATCTAGTTTCTTCACTAGAATCATGTCCTTTTCACATTCTAAATACTCCAAGAACATTTTCACAGGCAATATACCATCTTTGTCATCAGCAAATCGAACGGTGGTTTGGGTGTTCTCTTGCTTGTAGTTTTCCAATAACGTCTGGAGCCTAGCAAACTCTCTTTCATCTAGCCTGAGTAATTTAGCCAAATCCTTAAAAGCAGAAAGATTAAAACTACAGTAAATAATGACCCTATGTATGTTTATATTTGGAGCTTTAAACATACTTATTCCCCACATCCAATTTCTCTCTGCTTTTTTAATTAGCCAAAAATTCTTGAGAAAGCAGCTACCTTGCAAATTGGGCAGACATATTGCAAGGTTCTGTAATGCCTAAATTCAGTGTATACACAGAGACTTCTGTAATGATACTAAAAGTAACCCAAAATATGAAGTAGAACATTTTGTAGATCTGTTTAAAGTACTAGACACAGGGCAGATTTGGTCACAAGATAGTTTCCAGAACTAATTCCTCCTCCCAAAAAGGATAAAGAAAAGCCTTCTGCACTAAAGACAAATGATTGGAGTCAGGAGACATGAGTTCTATTCCTGGCTCTGTCTCACACTAAGTGACTAAGGCCTTGCCTACACTAAAGGGAAAAGTCAATCTAAGTTATGCAATTTGAGTTACGCAAATAGCGTAACTCAAATCAACGTAGCTTAGATCTACTTACCGCGGGGTCCACACTATGCAATGTCAATGGCTGATGCTCTCTCGTCGACTCCCCTTACACTTCTCGATCAGGTGGAGTACAGAAGTCAACAGGAGAGCAATTGGCGGTCAATTTAGCGTATCTTCACTAGATCTGCTAAATCGACCACCGATGCATCAATCACCATAGCGTCGATCCTCTGTTAAGTGTAGACAAGCTCTAACAATGTTTTTAGGAGGCTCAATTAATAAGCATCTGCATAGCACATGAGATCATTCAACAGAAGCTGCCCTAACCAGGTATTTATTTAAGTGTTTTTACACCAGTTCTGCCATCCTACGGTCTTCATCTCCAACTCCCCAAAACATGTAATTTTTAGGGCTGTCAATTTAATCACAGTTAATTCACATGATTAACTAAAAAAATTAATCACAATCAAAAAAAATATCGTAATTAATCACAGTTTTAACCGAACTGTTAAACAATAATAGAATACCAACTGAAATGTATTAAATATTTTAGGATGTTTGTGTACATTTTCAAATATATTGATTTCAGTTACAACACAGAATACCAAGCATACAGTGCTCACTTTATATCATCATTTTCACAGTGGAAATATTTGTAAACAAAACATAGTATTTTTCAATTTACCTCATACAAGTACTATAATGTATAACACTTCAGCACCTACAAGTCCACTTCATCCTATTTCTTGTTCAGCCAATGACTAAGACTAACAAGTCTGTTTACATTTACGGGCAATAAGGCTGCCTGCTTCTTATTTACATCACCTGAAAGTGAGAACAGGTGATCACATGGCACTTTTGTAGGCGGAGTTGCAAGATATTTATGTGACAGATATGCTCCTCCATGCTTCAAGCTGCCATTCCAGAGGACATGCTTCCATGCTGATGATACTCATTAAAAAAGTGTGTTAATTAAATTTGTGACTAAACTCCTTGGAGGAGAATTGTATGTCTCCTGATCTCTGTTTTACCCACTCCACACTCTGCTATATAATTCATGTTACAGAAGTCTCGGATGATGATGCAGCACATGTTCATTTTAAGAACACTTTCATTGCAGATTTCACAAAATGCAAAAATGGTACCAATGTGAGATTTCCAAAGATAGCTACAGTATTTGATTCAACTGCCTTCCAAAAATCTAAGAGGGATGAGGTGTGGAGCATGCTTTCAGAAGTCTTAAAAGAGCAACATTTCGATGTGGAAACTACAGAACCTGAACTACCATAATAGAAAAATCAACCTTCTGCTGGTGGCATCTGACTTAAATGATGAAAATGAACATGAACATGCGTCAGTCCGCACTACTTTGGATCGTTATCGAGCAGAACCTATCATCAGCATGGACGCATGTGCCCTGGAATGGTGGTCAAAGCATGAAGGGGCATATGAATGTTTAACATATCTGGCACATAAATATCTTGTAACTCCGCCTACTATAGTGCTATGCAATCACCTGTTCTCACTTTCAGGTGACACTGTAAATAAGAAGTGGGCAGCATTATCTCCCACAAATGTAAACGAACTTGTTTGTCTTAGCAATTGACTGAACAAGAAGTTGGACTGAGTGGACTTGTAGGCTTTAAAGTTTTTACATTGTTTTATTTTTGAGAGCAGTTATTTTGTACATAATTCTATATTTGTAAGTTCAACTTTCATGATAAAAAGATTGCACTATAGTACTTGTATTAAGGGAACTAAAAATATTATTTATTTTGTTTCTTTCTTATAGTGAAAATATTTGTAATAAAATAATATAGAAAGTGAGCACTGTACACTTTTCAGTTACAACACAAAATACAATCAATATATTTGAAAATGTGGAAAACATCAAAAATATTTAAAGAAATGGTATTCTATTACTGTTTAACAGTGGGATTCATTTTTTTTAATTGCTTGACAGCCCTAGTAATATTCCATTTAATCTACCTGCTAAATGATTAATTCTTTCACAGAAAGAAGTTTTGACATTACTTACATTATCAGAGAGCGGTGTGCTTGGCTGCACGCTCAAAGAATTCAGTTTGCTGACTGACTCATATAGATGCAGCAGCTTTAACTTATTTGCACAAAACTGGAGCAACCCTTCATCAACACACAAAAACTCTGGAGAGAGAGAAATAAAGATGCACATTAGTCTGAATGAATATGTGAACTGGAGCTGTGAAATGTTCTTTGTAGCTTCATTAAACTCTTATAAAGGAGTCAGATGACATATATTCCAGTGTAATGTTTTCGACGCACTGTTGCCTAGGAGATGATGTTTAATCCATGGCAAGTTAAAGCAAGGATGATTTTTGCCCAAACACAAAAAGGGTATCAGGTTTATTTTTTAACAAGAAAAGGGCTGCAATGGGACACTGAACACAAGGCTACTTTAGAGGATTTCTTGTGCAGCAGCATGTAAAAATCAGGGAAATGCAGGTTGCTATAGATTGCAATCCTCAAGTAATTATTCTTTTAAAAGCAAACACAAGTTGCACGTACCTTGCAAACTACAATGCTGCGTGAATTTTAGTCTCTCTTATGCTGCCAATATGTGAATATGATAAATCCCATAATAAAAAGCTGCAAATAAAGTTTCCAAGACTAAAATTGAGGCAGCACAATGGGAATTATTGTTTTTCAGTGATAAAACAGAAACCATGTTAACAAAAATCAGTAGAAATCCCCTGATATTTGTAATTCTTCAGAGTTTGGGAAAACAACTAGAAAAACTACGGCAGCCAGATAACACATATGCAATTGATATCAATCCAGAATTTAGAATTTTAAAAAGCACTAATACCTCAACATATTAATAGTTAATTTTACTACAAAATTAAGTGCTTTCTTCTTCTTTTTTATCAAACGAAAAAAGCATATTCACAGCTCAACTTTTTGTGAAAACTGAAAGGCACAATGGAAACACCAAATTAAAGGAGGCTGTTTTTGCAGTTTATATGGTAACTCACATTTGTGAAGCAACATGAAACACACAATTCAACATCTCAGTATAATTACGCAGCATGCAAGCTCACTCAGTTTGTCTTCTACCTGCTAAGGCCTAAATTGAAGAACAAGATACTGAATATACACAATGGGATTAGGTAACAAAAAAATGTGTCATTTGATGTAAGTCTACCTTCTTACTTCACCTTAAATGGTCGCTTGAAATCTGTTTACTTATGCTAAGTAATCTCATCCACCTTGTATTCAGCTGTGACATACAGTGTACATTTCCCAGACCTGAAGAAGAGCTCTGTGTGAGCTTGAAAGCTTGTCTATCTCACTACCAGAAGTTGGTCCAATAAAAGATTACCTTACCCACCTTGTCTCCCTACTTTCTTAATCTGCACATGTGGGAAACCAAGTCTTAAGAACATCGTTAGCTAAGCAATACCTGCAACAGACCCAGTATCATATTTAATGATAAATTAATTTACCTGACATTAAAGGACATAAACCAAAGATTCTAAACTGACTTTTCTGTACAAAGATTTGTCTCTGAACAAACCATGTGTGCACTCAAATGAATTCCCAGTGTACAATTTTCTCTCTATGAAGCTCAGCCATTTCTCAGATCCTCTGCTATTAAAAATCCTGGAACCAAAAAGGAAGCCTAAACAGTTTGGTTCAGCTAATCAATTGACCTTTTCCTCAAAACAACAGCATTCATACAGTCCATCATCTGGTTCAGAATATCCATTTAGCCACAATATTACTGGCAGATACACAGCCAAACTAGGAGGCAGGGACTTCAGCCAAATTTGCTCTTTACTGTGACTAGGCAGGGAATAGAGTGCAGATGGAAAAGGAGGGGACAGAGCATAAAGCACACATAAGCTAACAAAGAGGACTCAATAAATACAAAATGAAAATGGAGGTATACATTTTCCAACTCATTGTGAAAACAGTTTATCATAAGAATCTGTATTTTTAGGACTTCATATTTGAGTGGATATACTAGCTATTTAAAGCCAGATCTTGCCCTGATCAAGGCAGGTCAAAGTTGGGCAGAACACTCCAAGGGTGAAATCCTGACCCCATTAAAGTCAATGGAAAAACTCCTATTTCATTCCACAGCTCTGAAGTTACACAGACTGCCACATCATGGAGAGGTGGGGGGAGAGAGGATGGATGGATGGATCCCTCACTACATAAGTGGCCAGGGACAGGCCCTCCCAACCCACAAGCATTCTGGGATCCACAGGCAAATTCTGTTTACTCAGGACCTCTGTGCACCTCCTGCAGTAATACATCTGCTCTGAACTACACTGCCAAGGGCTCAGCTGCTCCTCCTCACAGTGTGAAATGGAGTCCACGCAAAACAACAACAAGATGAACGTTATCTTATGCTGGAAAGTTCACTATGCGTCTGAAGGTGATTTCACAGAGACAGACTTTTCTCTTGCTCCATCCCTTAAGACCTCGTCATGCCCCCCAAAACAATGGAATCCAAAATGCAAGAAGCATTTCAATAGTTTCAAGGGAGGAATTATGTTGGGTTATTTCACCCTCCTCCATCTGTCAGAATTTTGAACAAATGCACTTCTTTGGCCTGAGAAACCTATCCTTAAGGGAAGCTGTGGATACAGCCCCTCGTTTAGAAAGACCTAGACATGCAAAACCAGTGAAGCCATGCTGCCAACAAGGAGCAGAAAGAAAGCAGCAGGTAGATCTACAACCATATCAGTGGCACAAAACCTCTGGTTCAGTGCCTTCAGTGAATCCAAAAATTTGAAGGGTTAAAGGAGCCAGACCCTAATTTCCCTCCTAAAGGGGGAAAACTGAAGAGGGAACTCTATAAGGTGGAACTTTGTGGAGGCTCCTGTCCTATATAACAGGATTACTGCAGGGTGGAAGGAGTAGGAATTGAGCCCAGTTTATTTTACTAATATATACAAAATAGAACCTTGGTGAAGATGCTGAAAGATATGACAGAATAATTTGCAAGTCAATGTATGTAAACATATAGGACAGAATATATCTATGGATGGGTGTGTGTGTGTGTTAATCTATATTTGCATTTATATGAAAGCAGTTTATGTTTCTTGCATTCACAAAATATACATAATGCATGGACTCATTCAACCTATCACAGATTTCAAAAATATACTGAAGTAATTCTTGCATTACAGATACATGGCAAGTGCTGGAGGGGGTGCTCACTAGCAAGCTGATGCAGGCAGGGGAAAAAAAAAAAAAACTCTACAAAAGGAACTTCTTACTCTATCTGGCAGAAAAGCCAAACAGACCAAGCTTGATGAAGCACTGAATACCCATGACAGATATTCTCCTGGCCTCATAGCAGTAGTCTCGCTTCAAGCCACACCAGGGATAGATTGTGGTCTGCATAATTACAAAATCACCTTCCACTTACCCTGGTTTTTTAAGGTGTCCATCAATGTCTGAGTGATGTTTGAGAGAGCGGAGAGTGGAACACGTTCACTTGCCAATATGCTTTCCAAAGCCTGTGAGCAGAAATGTAACAAAATGAAGTATTTCCATTCCTTTTGCTTCATATTACTGTCGAAACGTTTAAGGAACCCCATAACAATACAAGTCGGAGTATTTTTTAGTTACTATTTCCACTACACACATTTGCACTGTAAAGTTTTTACCCCTTACAGCACAAATGGATCCTGTAGTGAAGTCACAAATCAACAAGACTTCTGTGTACTATGTTATAGAAAAGATAAAATAAGCAATTCTGTAAAGCAAGAACTTAAGCTTTGTCAATGAGAAACCATGGACAGAATTGTTACGAAAATTGGGAAAGATAAAGGCTTTATACCCAAGTCTGATCACATGACATTCTTTCCGAGATTGAAACTCCCTCTCTCAATATTCACCTGTTTTTTTGTAGCAGGGTATTTAATATCAAGAATTAATTCCTTTGCTTCAGCTTCAACCATGTCTGCAACAAAGATGATCAAGTCATTAATTCATATTTTCAACACGGAAAATATGCTTAAAAGCAGGTCATTCTGCCCACACTGAAGATGTACACTTATTTACATTTTAATTGTTTGGTTTGACATGACTGGACTAAATGCCACCATTAACTTGGAAAAAACTCACACCCACTATTTGCAACGTTGTAGTTGTAGCTGTGTTGGTCCCAGGACGAGACCCACAAGGTGGGTGAGGTAATATCAGAAGTAACAGCAGTTGGTCCAACAACAGATATTACCTCAACCACCTTGTCTCTCAGAACTGAGAGGCATGTATTATTCCAGATTTGCCTCTTTTGTAAGAAAAAAATTACATATAGAAACAAGGGTGTCTATGCTCAAAAGGTGAAATCCCTCCTACCCCATGCAGATGGCAAGCATGGATGCTATGCACCATTTAAGCACTCAAAATAGACCTCAGTTAGGACTTGAGTGTGAACTGGGCTTGTGCTGGCTCTTTGTACAAGAGTGGATTTCACCCAAGGAACCTTTTAAAAATATACAGACTATTTGCAAAAATCATGGCATAATTCATGACAGCATGCACTAGAAGCCTTCCAAACTAATTTTACTCTACCCTGCGGGAGAACCTCACTTTTAATACAACTGAACCTTGTCATACTAGGCTACCCGAGTCAATCCAGATCCACTGAGCTAGTCAGCTGCTGCTGCTCACATCGCATACACTACTGAACCCTTCAAGAGAAAGTATTGCCTGCCCCACAACACTCCCCAGATACAGCACATCTCCAACATTGCTGGGTTTTTTGTTCTTGGTAAAATAGGATTAAGAAATTCATAACTGTATTGAACATGGTTTAAAAAACAAACAAACAAACAAACAAGGATTATTTGCACCCCATGATCAGACAGCAGTGGAGTTCAATAGTGAATACAACATCCCCAGCAGACTACATGGCAGATAATTTGAGACTTATCTAGACTTTGCAGACCGGTATAAAAAAAATTAACATGAACGGAACGCTCTTCTTAATCTAGTTTTTTTTAAACACTCAGCACAGTTCTAACCTGATTTTAACATAAATTTGAATAGTAAGTTTGCAGGTCTCTTTTCAATATGCAAACAAATTCATTTACACCTATCGAACATTAAGGTGGAAAATTCTACACATGTTAATGTATGATATACACATACACTAGGAATACAGGGTGCATATTGTGTGATTCAGTAGGTAAGACATGAAGAAATAAACATTTAGGAGAAACTTACCCAGATTTGAGGTTTTTGCTTTGAGTAAAGCACTTAACTTCTTCACTAGATGCATATCTTTTGCTCGTTCACTCTTTTTATCACTGAAAAAGATTTTTAAATATCTCATATAAACACACACTGAAATATTCAGTGAAAAAGTTCTGTCTGCAAACTTTATGTTTGTTATCTTTGAATTACATCATTGGTGAAAGCATTTTTTTGTCACTGACATGAAATTAGAACAGTTACTAGTTATTCTAAAACTCAAGTCATATAAAATAATCATATTTCATTTTTCAAGGGTCAGATTCCGCCATCATTACTCACACTGAGTACACCTTACTCCACACAAGTGCGAGAGACTACTCTTGGAGTAATGCACTACTCAGCATGGGAAAAAAATTGCAAATTCTGGCCCTCTGGAACTAAAAACACTTATCAAAAGACTTCCGTTAAGAAGAGACAGTTAAGGTAGATTATTATATAAAATGCAGCTAACCTTACCTTAGTGCTAAATGGAAAGGTACATGAACAGTTTTTATGCTTCCAGACACTGGATCAACAAGACAGATCTGGTAAGTCTGAGACTGCCAACCTTGACTAGTCATATTGTTTAAACCCATTATTTTATAGCCAGGATACAGCAACCTGAAACACACATAGATATGGCCATGACAATGAACACTGAAATTACCAAAATGCATTTTTGTATAAGACACAAGCAAGAATTTCACGCAACTAGGGCCCAGCACAACTAATTAAAAACATCAGAACATCTAATTAGCTGATGCCAGCAAATCTAATGCCAGCAAAGATTAGTTGGGGGGTTAGCAGTGGAGAGGGAAAAGGAAACATCTTCGTTCATAAACAACAGCACTCTGCACTGCATTCAAACAGGTATCAGAGGCATAGTCAGCAATTCAAAACCAGTCTACTAGCACTCGTCATTTTGGGCATTGGAATAAGACTGTCTGAGAGGCAGGAAAATGTCTATTACACACTTATTTACCCCACTAGCACAGTGTACTTGTCAACATGTCAAGATGCTAACCCAAGGGTAAACAACCTATGGCACGGGTGCCGAAGGCGACACGCGAGCTGATTTTCAGTGGCACTCACACTGCCCGGGTCCTGGCCACCAGTCTGAGGGGCTCTGCTTTTTAATTTAATTTTAAATGAAGCTTCTTAAAACATTTTTAAAACCTTATTTAATTTACATACAACAATAGTTAATATATTATAAACTTATAGAAAGAGACCTTCTAAAAACGTTAAAATGTATTACTGGCGCAGGAAACCTTAAATAAGAGTGAATAAATGAAGACTCGGCACACCACTTCTGAAAGGTGCCGACCCCTTTGCTAAGCATTTCTTACCTACAGTGTTTCCCCACATTGAAGGCACCAACTCGGGGTCCTTGTTGAGTGCTCCACACTTCCAGGATTCCTCTTCTTGGAGCATAGATCACAAGAAATTGAGCCACTCTACTTGGACTTCGAGTACTTCCAAAAGGAGAAAAATCCATCTTTTCAGCTTCTCTTTCATGAAGGTCTTCTACAGTCTGAATCCAACCAATCTGTGCATCACGATATCCTTTGTAAGAAAGGACAAGAATTAGTCAACTAGTTTATACAAAACACACACAATTGAAAACTACCTGCTCTGGAACAGAGTTTATATAAGTGTTGGGTGGAAGGCTATTGTACCCTCCCAAAAATTTGTCTTGTGACCACCTAAATGCTATTTAACAGTAATATAAATGCCCTTTCCCAACATACAGCATATAGTTACTCCCATTTACTTCTCTAACACATTGATTGGACCAATTTCTTTTTTCCCCCCCCAACCAAGCTCTGCTGACACAGAAAATGGGATGTCTTCCCAGACAGTGTAAACGTGATCAAGTCACCAGGATTGTATGTGGGATTTAACACACACAAGTGACGTCAACAAACCCTCCCAAGCCACATTACAATTAGCACATAAAACAAGTTTTGAAACTGAAGTATAATTTAATTGTAAGTTTTCTGAAGTGTTTGTGGAATAAGAGAAGAGAAAAGTAAAGTATGATTTCAGTTGACTATCTCCTTACCATCTGCTTGTCTCAATAGAAAATGTACGCAAAACATTCAGTTGTTAAACATTTGTTAGCAGTTTACAACAAAAGGACTTGGGGGGGGGGGAAGAGAGAGCGAGAGCGCGAGCACGTGAGGCTCACATCACCCTTTATTAATAAACAGGTTTAAGCAACTTGCTGTAAATGCTGAGAAACCTGGCAGACCAAACTGTTTGTTTAGTAAATGCTTATTCAAGTGAAAAAAATAAAGACAGTAAAATACACAAACAAAACCAAACCAAAAACTTGATCATGGAAAGGTGTTAAAGGTAACATGGAAAGATCAGTAACACAGAAGAGAAAAATAGTGAATATGTATATCTGAACTAATGAGAAGCACCAGATAAACCCAAACTACTGAGGAAAGGAATGCACAGGAGATACAAGGAGACTGCAACCATTATGTTACGGTTGCTGAAATAGAGAGGCTAAGCAGCCTGGGGGGGACTGTGGAAATAAAGGTTCCTTCACCCCACCTCACCCCAAGTTCTAGTGGAGTTCCCTGAATATAGCGCATGTACTTGTGCTCAGTGCATCAAAAAGAATATGAAAATGTTTGCTTGCAAATTTGATTTTTGTCGTTCCTGACTGACTCCTGTTTTGGTTTCCCTTCTTATACCTCTCCACAGCATTGAGCCAATTACAATCACTGTCTAGAGAGAAATGACACTCCACTATGCTTTCCCTCTAGACTTGATTCAGGAAAGCCAGTATCTCTGGGCTAAAGTAACCTTGAGTGGGAGAGGGAGAAGTGACATGGATGGGCATAAAAGGGGAGAGAGAGAGGTGTGCGTGCGTGTACACAAAAAATGTTCTTCTACAAGTCCTATCCAGGAGTTGTAATATTGGTTGTGATGCTGTTGGAGTCTTGGAGATGGCAACATCTGCATCTCCTCTTTCTCACAGAACAGCTGGGGCAGGGAGATGAGACTGATTGCTTGGAACAGCCTGCAAGAGACACTAACTGAAGCAACAAAGCAGTAAGTATGTGGAACTGTCTGTCCTTCCTAGTGATTTTCTCATCCTTTTTGTGGCGCATAAGGTAGAGGAACCAAATGCTGCTGCTTGATCTCTCAACTGAGGCAAAGAAGAAACTGGAGCTGCACAAATCTTGAATAAATGAGCTCAAAACTCTTCAAGAGAACAACTGGATCAGCTGCTGCATGCTGTGGTAAGGTCTAGAAATGGAAATTCAGGCAATACAACTCAGTGTCTGAGGTTGTTGATTAAACCTTTACTGTAGATGCCACCAATAATATTTTACGGTCTGGTTCTATAACTCTGCCACCCTTGAATTTATATTAAATCAGTCAGAGATCAGAACAATAAGTGCCATGATAAAGGCCAAAATACTCAGGATTCTAAGCCAAATTGAACATAAACAGCCACACCATTTCCAAGAAAACTAATTTTTTTATTGATATATTCAATAATTCCAACATCTACCTTTCCACATGCGAATGGCAAGTCCTCGTGTAACATCCAGTAAAAGAACTCTTCCAAAGTCATCAGTTACTGCTGCCAACATGTTACATGGAGACAGACATACGCTTTCACCGTGGCGTCGCGAATCTGGAAGTCCAAACCTGAAATCAAACACTCAGTTAATGAATATCAAAAGATACTACATTAATTACCTTAGAATTATGAACAGTACCTTTTGCAGGATTAGAGAAATACTTTTTTCTAGGATGTCAAAAAGGGTGGGTGATTTGTTTTTGTTAACAAAAACAGAAGGAGCATTTTGCTATTATAAAATTTTGTGCTTTTATTTACTTTGAGACTTTGCAACTTTATGAAAGTTTCACTATAATCATATTATAAACTGATATATCATGAAATGTCCCGTAAAAGTTCTGAGAGCAGGCTAAATATGTTTAATGTCCCTAGTGCCTTGGCATGCAAGGAGTCTCTGCAACAGGTGATCTTGTTGATTCTTTCCTATTGCTGACAAGAGCCAGGCATACCTGGAGACACAGCATGGTCCTAGTGTTTAGAGCAGGGGCTAGGAATCAGGACAACTGGATTTAATTTTTCAGTTTGTTGCTGTCTTTTTCTGAACCACTAGGCAAGTCACATCTCTCTGTGCTCCAGTTTCCCTAACAGTAAAATGAGAATAATGCCTGTCAGTTATTGTAAGGAACTTTTACATCCTTGCATGCAAAGCATTTTGTACCGTGAGAGTATTTACAAGATTGCTCATACAGCTCTGTTGAGTCACCTGAATTGCAAACTTTAGGCCTCCTGTTCCAGTACTTAACCTACTCAACAGTGATTCTCCTGCTGCTAAACTAGGCAAGTGTTTGTTTTTCTCCTTTTTTTTTTTGGGGGGGGGGGCGCGGGAAAAGGGAGGAGGTGAACAAATGCATGCTGAGAGTTAAGTAGAGATCATTAAATTAATTCCATTTATAAACTAAATCAACTGAAACCAAACTCACATTTAAAAAAATCCCAGCACAAGATTACCACTTTCAAAAACTATTCAAGACAATCAAGGAACAGGGCTTCGGAGCAATTGAGGAGTAGGTGTCAAACTTGCCTCACAGCTAAAGGGGTAGCAGGTTCAACTTTTGGTTTCTGCTTTTGGACAGCCTCTTCTTCATGTTTACTCTTCCAACCAAGCCAGCCACTTGCAACAGAAAAAATGATCATCAGAATGCCAATGACTGCACAACTTAAGATATGCAAGTTAAAAACTAAATCAAAACCACACTTCATTTTGCATTTCATTACCTGGCAGCATTAAAGAATGCTGAAGTCAGTTTACTAGCGACTGCTAATGCAACGTGAGACAACAATGGCTGCGTGCTACCCTGAAGGAAAAAACAAAAGCATTCTTAAAAAGCAACAAGATAATTCCTTAATGTCTCTTACCACCTCATAATGAGAGCTAAAGTGCTGAAACATGCTAAACACTAACTCCAACAATGAAAAAAAAAATGCACTGCAGCCAAAGTCTTGAAAGAAATGTTGCCAAATTTGACATCATCCACATTAATTTTCAATACAAGCATGTGATGGTTTCTCAGTCAGATAGAAAAACTACAGATGATCTCAGCTATATAGGCCCAGTACTAGGAAAGAAGCTAGAGGTTCAGCAAGATCTCAATTCAATGCCCCTAAAAGGATGTCATTGCACACCTCCAAGTCCCAACTTGCTGTTTCAGAAGCCCACTGAGAATCTCTGGACACCTAGTAGTATATGGTGTCCAGAGATTCTATAGTAAAGGTTAAAAACTACAGTCTATGATGCTTCATGGAGAACAAGCTGGTTCTATGGTGTTGGGTTCCTTATTGACACCTAAATAAGTACATTTTCTCACAAATGTTTTTCAAAAACATAGCTGCTCAACATTCTGATATTGCTCTGGTTTTGCTACCTTGTTGATCTAGATAATGAGATTACACTCTGTCTTGTATGGTTCAAATATACAGATGATAAACAGGAACATAAATATAGCCAGACTTTTTTTACTAATACATAAAGAATACATAAATATTTTGTGAAAGGGTCATGGCAAGCAAAATAATTTTAATTCTCTACTACAATGGCTACAAATAAAGTAAAAAACAAACTGGGGCAAGAGGACATCAGGCTACACAACACTCCCAGTGCCTTGATATAACAGGGTCAAAGGCCAAGTACCTCCAGAATCCAAAAGAATGTGAAAATTGGATTATGACATGTGATCTATTTTTAAGTTAATTTCCTTAACCATGAAAGAGTAGTTAGTGGAAGACAAAGTCTCAACTAACAAAACTAATATTAAAAAAAAATTTCTGTATTAAATTTTTTTATTTAAGATTTTTTAAAAGTTAAGAGGTCTTGGATGGCAGGAACCTGGAGCACATTTCACAAAGAAACCATTCCAACCCAAAGGGATTTTTCCTAATTATAGGTAAATTCTGAAGACTGAAGGAAAGAAACCTGCACAAACTAGGAATGTTTAGAATGTAAATGAAGCATTCTTCAAAAATAGCCTTTTTTAAAAAAAATATGAAAAAGAATATTAATTCTCTCATCTGTTACTTGGGACAAACTGATTCTTTTATCATGCCTATTTCATAATACATACATACCTCCAAGGCATAAAAGAAACCAGTGAAAGGATTGGAGCCTACAGTAATGTACTGAGACATAGTAGGTGGACTATTCTTTATAGCTGCATTATAACCACCTATATTGGAGGCAGTCTTCATTTGATCAAAAGGAGACAGAGTCATGATACCTAAATTGGAAAAAAAACAAAAAAAATACTTAAAAATCATGTAAACTCAATATAAATGGGTATTTCAGACTCTTGAATTCCAAGTCTACTCATGCATCCTTGGCTGAACAGTCATAACTCTAGAAAGACACAAGCTCCGACTTCATTCACATCTGGTTTCTTACACACTATATATAGCTGTATTATTGGATATCTAAAACGGATTATACATTTTAATAAGGAAGCCACATACCAAGATTTGGAATCAAGTGACCATTTTTATTTCAAACAAACCCAGTAGATGCAACAAAAAAAACCTCCTTGTGATTTGTTTTAATTTTAAAGGTTTCCATTTTTATTTTTTGAGAGCCCATCTCTCTCCTTCCTTTCTCCAAAGGCAAGTAGAGGGGGCCTGGTCTGTCTCCCTCAACTATCTGCCTGTCTGTGATGGAGGCCTGGAGACAAGCAAACATCCTCATATCCCCAAAGTCATAGTGTGGAAAGAGAATAGAGGCCTGCTGTATTACCTCCAGAAATAAGTCATCTGAACCTTTAAGTGTCCTGCTCCCTCTGCTGCAGGCAAGGTCTGCACTGGTTTTTATCCTTCTTGCCAGACAGTCCTTTAATTCACCACACAGGAGGACACTGAGTCTGACCCAGTCTCACTCAGACTCAGTATTAGGCTGCCCCCTTTCAAAAGAGAAAGGAAGAACAGAGACCATACACACCCACTATTTCCTCATCCCTTCTAATGGGGGAATCAAAGCCTTCTGATACTCTTAAGCTCATTCTTTAATCTTCTTCAGCTAAGCCCTATGTGTTTCCATCCAAATGTTACCATAGATCAGTACTCCAACATGCACGGTAATCCATTAGTCTTACAGCACTGACAAAAGAGGTTTCGTCCAGTTGAATGTTTGAAGATAAATGGTAATGCTTACCCACACTGGCATGGTCAACTATGGTGTCCACATCTTGCAAACCCCACTTCTTATAGGCTAATGGTGGGGGTTGTATGTTCTCATTGCCCGATGCTGCGGCTTCCAATTTGTTATAAAAATTGAGACATAAGTAAAAAGCTATTAGTTCATTAGATTTCTTAAACTTCAATATTGTGTCATGTCAGCTCGTGCTACAATGCTTTATATCGTCAGTAACAACAGAGTGAACACTAAGAGAAATGCCAGTGGAAAATCATTTAGTATTGTGATTAATAAGACATTACATACAATAACTTTACCGATAGGTTTTCATAGAAGCATTGTCAGATTTTTTTTAATTTAAATTTAAATAATGGAGATATACCTATCTCCTAGAACTGGAAGGGACCCCGAAGGGTCATTGAGTCCAGCCTGCTGCCTTCACTAGCAGGACCAAGCACTGATTTTTGCCCCAGATCCCTAAGTGGCCCCCTCAAGGATTGAACTCACAACCCTGGGTTTAGCAGGCCAATGCTTAAACCACTGAGCTACCCCTCCTTCCCATTTAAGGATATGCTGCACAAAATTAGAATATGAACATTTTTTCCATTTTGCTGAAATTAAGACACTTAAAATTTAGCTGGGCAAAATTTCATTCACAATATCCAGTTGTATTTGTAAAGTCCAAAATAAATTAATGGAGATAATTTGTTTATCTTATCAGTTATTTATGGTTTAATAAATGGTTTCTGTATCAGTTCCAGAACAATGTTGGTCCTTCTCCTGGTAGTGAGTGTCATTATGGGAGATAGTCTCGTGCATAACATAAGTAAGCAGGTCCTACAAAGATCCACATTCACAGGATATGTGACAGTATGCTTTAGTTATACTTGAGTTGCTAGCAATGTTCTCATCTCAACCTGTCTGCAAACTTAGGACAACGCATATGTAAGAGATTAGCATGTGAAAGATACTGGAGTGCTTTTATTGCAAGCATTAAAGTGTGGCTAGATCTAATTGCTCTCATTTGTGAACAGTGATAATTTCTCAGACAGTAACAGAAAGGCTATGAGCTTTGGTGGCAGGAAGAGACTACAGCTAGAATTAGTGTCTCTGCCTTAGCTGGTGGCACACAGTATAAAAAGGAACCCTAGTCCTTAGTGTATTTCTGCACAAAGGTCTCAAGGGGTGTCTGTGGGGCCATTAGGGCGACTGCCTGAATTGGCACCTGACCTTGTTCAATGACTCTCTTGGTTCTTAGCTGAATGGATGGGAGCCTTCACTCTTCCTTGCCCTGCATGGAAATACTCTCCTCTTCTGAGCCCCAGAGGAACCAGCCCTCTCCTAGCACAGTCCCAGCCTTAACCTAACAGTGTTGTTGGCCCCATAATTCCTGATGCTCCCATGCTGGCAGCTCCATTATGGTTCCTCTCTACTCTTGGCTTAGCAATGTGTCCATTCCCTATCACTGGTTCCTGGTGCAAGGCAGAGACTGAGAACAGGCAACAGAGTTGAAGCACAGTAAGAGGCAAAATCAGGACTCAGTGCAAGCTTTTGATTAAGTTCATCTCTCAGCAGTGAGAAACCCTCCCTCCATGCAGCACTCCATTATTTGATGGCTCTCCCCTAACCCCAGGAAACTGACCAGTTCCCAAGGTGCAGCACACCTGGATTAGCCAGCATCCCAAGAATTAATAATACAAGAAATCAAGGTAAGCAGCATGGCAGGTTGTCAAAAAGATTGAAATGAATAAGCATTTTTCCTTCACAGAAAGAGCTAAAACAGCCTTCAGGGTTTTTCATATCTTAAAGTGTAAGGATATCAACCATTAAAGTATGAAGAGCATCTGCCCACAGCAGAATCACTGTTATGATGTCAACACCTCTCAAAACCTTTCCTAAAAGGAAGAATACTCAACTAAAACAAAAATCACTACGTGATCACTGTGCTGACCCCTCTAGACATTGATACGGTGCATCTAAGATGGCTGTGTACTAGAAAGTCAAATCTTCTCCAGTCAACATCCTCAAGCAAGCTGTGTTCTGAGGAAGTGTATTTCTCAGAAATATTTTCCTTCGCATAACTATAACCTGTATAAAACTGACAAACCATATTGGCTTCTACTCCAGTCTGATACAATTAATATGAATTTTAAATGATTTTGTATTAACATACAAATGTAACAGACAGACTTCTGTAAGTACAGGCAGTCTTTGGACTTATGACGCAATTTTCAGGAACTAATTGTGTCATAAGTCAAAACGTAACTCAGAACCACAATCCACTCCATTGCAGGACAGAGTATCGTAAAGTTGAAACCAATTGTCGTAAGTCAAATTAGGTTATCAATTCAGAAACATCGTAAGTGCCGTTCGTCAAACGTCCTAAAGTCAAGGACTGCCTGTACAAGAACTACTGTAGTCACAGCAATAGACAGCTTCTCTCAGAGACATACCTCTTGCTACCTGATTACGACAAGCACGAAGGGACTGAAAGAGGCTGAAACCATCAATAGTCACAACGGCTGCTGGATACAGGATACTCAGTTCTTCATTCTTTATTAAAAACAATGAGGTAAAGGAGACAAATCACTTTCATCGTCATCACATCAACTTAGCTCTTCTGCTCTCTGAAGGAAAGCTTTGTAAATAATGCAAGGTAACGAGTGTTTTGTCTGAACAGTTAGTTTCTAACGGTCATAAACAGATAGTTAAGAGTTAATGTCTCCTTTACCTGTAAAGGGTTAAGAAGCTCGGTGAACCTGGCTGACACCTGACCAGAGGACCAATAGGGGGACAAGATACTTTCAAATCTTGGTGAAGGGAAGTCTTTGTTTGTGCTGTTTGTTTTGTTTGTTGTTCGCTCTTGGCACTGAGACGAACGGGACATCATTCCAGGTTCTCCAATCTTTCTGAATCAGTCTTTCATGTTTCCAAATAGTAAGTAATAGCAGGCAAGGCGGATTAGTCTTATGTTTGTTTTCTCAACTGGTAAATGTGTCTTTTTGCTGGAAGGATTTTTACCTCTGTTTGCTGTAACTTTTTGAATCTATATGAATCTGAGTATCCTGTAAGCATTTTCATCCTGATTTTACAGAGGATAATTTTATCTTTTCTTTCTTTAATTTAAAGCTTTCTCTTTTAAAACCTGATTGATTTTTCCTTGTTTTAGAATTCAAGGGATTGAGTCTAAACTCACCAGGGATTGGTGGGGGGGAAAGAAGAGGGGGGATGGTTAATTCCTCCTTGTTTTAAGATCCAAGGAGTTTGGATCAGTGTGAAGCTTCCCAAGGCAACCCAGGGAGAGGAGAGTCTGGGGGGAAAGGAGGGGGATGGTTAATTTCTCCTTGTTTTAAGACCCAAGGGGTTGGGGTCTTGGGTTCCCCAGGGAAGGTTTTGGGGGAACAGAAGTGTGCCAGACACAGACTTCTGGCTGGTGGCAGCGTACCAGACCTAAGCTAGGAATTAAGCTTAGAAGGGTCCATGCAGGTCCCCCACATTTTTACTCCAAAGTTCAAAGTGAGGGAAAAAATCTTGACACTAACAGACTCCACACAATGGAATATCACGCAGAGACAAAGAAAAGCAGTTTAAAGAACTATCCAACATCTCAGTATACCATTAACTATTATTCAAATACAGATTCAATTCTGTATTTACTGTCTACATGTTGTCTGCTTTCATGGAACTTCATGCCTCTCATCTATTTATATTTTAACAGTTTAAGGAGAGAACATACAAGTTGTTGCAACTTGTAAAGGTTGCCTTGGTATGGGTTTATCTAGGGTGCAAATATCAAAGGATTTGTGGCCCAAATTCTACATATGGATTGGGGTCTAAATTGGCATTTTTATACACCCAAATGTCCATCTGCAAGATTTAGATGTCTTGTTAAAACTTCCATCATTCAAAATTGGGTCCACGTCATGCTAAATTGTCATCATAGATGAACGCTTGTATAAAGATAGATAACAAGCTTTCTAATACTGCCTAGTTTTTTGCATGCCGAACTCGAATTCAGAAAAGAGTGCAGAATGGTGGGCTCTTCCACAAAATTGAACAATGTTCTACAAGAATCCCTGTACAGGAAATGGCCTAATAAAATGCAGATTCCTATGACTACCTTCAAAATAGTCAACTTTTTGCCTTGGAGGTATTTTGTATCTTTCAGCTGTCAGAGTAATCTTATTGAGAGATAAAAGAATATTAAGTCATCTGCTGGAGCACTGTGCAATTCTTGAAAACTGCCAAGCTGCATATTCTCCTTGAAAATCCACAAACATACTACTACTATATTTGGCACACATAAAAGGAAAACCCAGGCAACAAATGAAGCTCTCTTTTACATGAATGATATAGTAATTCAATAAAAAGAATGTGCATCTTAGAGACTACAAATTTATTTGGACATAAGCTTCCGTGGGCTAAAACCCACTTCATCGGATGCATGCAGTGTAAACTACACACACACACGATGAAAAAATGGGTGTTGCCATACCAACTATAAAGAGACTAATCAATTGGCTTTGGGGCTAAATATACTCCTCAAAAATAAGTGGAAAGAAATGCTGCGTTCCTGTCTATGTCTTTATGATTTAGCTGGTTTGAGGATTCTTCTAGAATGATATATCCCTAATCTCTTGCTCAGGGCAATCTTCCACCTGTCAAAAGCTGCTAAACACATACTAGTGGATTCATGTAGGAAAGAAACATGCCACAACCTGAAACAATACTATTTTACTGTTGAAATAGCCTGCTAACCACCTGTTCTGTGACTCCAGGATGCCTTGGAACCTCATAGGTTCTGCATTTAAGCTGCAGGACAGGATCTTCATTTAACAGCTGTGCAAGAAGTAGGACTCCAGTCTAAGAAAGAGAGAAAAGAAAGAAAGAAAGAATTAACATGAATATTTATTCACCAATTCACCTTTGCTTACGAAAGGCTTGCAGTATAGTCTACAGAAATAAAAGTTTACCAGTTACAGCAATACGTAACTACTTTGCAGCTGAATGGCGCTGAAAGAAGACTCACCTCAGTGTAGAAACGGACGTAGCCAGAGGTAAAACCTATCACGATGCAGGTCCAATCAGGGCGGCCTGTGGAGCTCCTGTCCCATAAAAAAAACAAAACAAACTAAAGTGAAAAAACTGATTTTGCTCTCAAATATACACATACAAATTCCCTTGACTTTAAAAGGGTTAGCATGCATTTATCTAAAGTCAGAAGCTTTAATTGCTAACGAGTCTATTCTTACCTCTTTTGGCTTGCCAATGGAATGCACAATGCACTACTTACACATTCACTGGAAACAGAAAATAAAAATATGAAGCATCTCATGCCAAACACTTTAAAATTACCTACTGCTATAGTTCTATATGACCCAGCAGATCTTGCCAGTCTTATTAAAATATTTTATTTTTTTAAAATTTATTAAGATTCAAAAATGGTTACATAATGAGGTAAAAATATTATGCAAAATACTAGTACAACCATATTTATAAAATTATACACAATTCATGTTGTGGGTTAAAAGAGAGAGAGTGTTGCTGGGGCTTTTTATAAATCATATATACTGTATTTTTTATTCAAAATCCTGAAGAAAAAAATCCTAAATTTCTGGGTTTTTTTTTCAAAAATATGTATTATTTATGCTATATAGCACTCCACATAAAGATTTTTAAGATTAACATACTATTGTTGCAGATAGAACAACAATGCCTGGGGAAAAAAAATATTAGAAATGTAAAATGTTACAGGAACAGAAATATCAACAGAAACTGTTTTAGATGTTTGAAAATGAGTTACACTTTATAATAGACGAGAGCAATAGCAAAAAAAGGCAAAAGGTTTGAAATTTGAAAGAAAAAAAAAAAGAGGCTATAAACAAATGCAGTAAATGCTTTCTGTACATCACTACTAAAAGGCAAAGACTAACAAGTCACTTTGCAGTCAAGGTAACAATGACGTACACTGCAGAAAAGCTAGACCAACCCATTAAGAGCAGAATACAGGAAATCTATCTACCAAGGCTCAAATAAGCATGAACAACAAATGAGAAATCTGACGCTGTTGTCTGAAAATTGAAGCCAGGGACATGCTTTAGTTTTCAACTAACCACTAAAAAACAGGTTAAGGATCAGAAAGATTTTAGAGTCAAATGAGAGCTAGGATCTTAACTGTCACAGTTGAGGAAGTGGCACAGAACTGTTTTACACAGTTTTCATAGTAAGCAACAGTATCAGGAGCATATCTGGATTTAGGATCCATAAATTACATGATTGTATCTAAAATGAGTGAGAGTGCTATGACAAGGGTTCTGAAGAAGAATAAACAGACTTTTGAAAAAAACAGATTGAGGATATACAAAACAGGTTTTGAAAAGTAATTGACTTTATCGGAAAAAATAGTGCAGAATAAAATAGCAAGTTGCTGTGCTCATATACCACATTTCCCATTTTAAAGAAAAATGAAATGCTCTATAAAGAATAATGATGTAATAAGTAAAAAAATACTCAAGAGAAATATACAGTTATAGAAACATATATGATTTCTGCTGCTAAAGTTGATACGGGTTAAATGAAAGGGAAATACAGGAGAACCTTGCTAATTTTCGACTTGATCATCATAGGCCTGACCCATCTGACAAAGAGCCACTGGGTTTCACCTCACTCCTTAGCAAAGACAGTACAGTGCTCTAGAGAGGCAAAGGCTTCATTGTGTTTGCAAAATTACTAGGGTACTTTTAATAATATACTAAGTAGAATCAAATTATTAAAACTAAACTACTATTGTCAAAAACAAATGAAGAAAGTACACTCTGATGCAGAACTCTTAGTTTTCATCGTGTTTGTTAATTTAGTAATTTGCAAACTTTCCTTAGGCTGCAATGGGTCTCCCCAGTCAGTGTAATTAGCAAGCATTTACTGTATAAGAATAATGAGCATCACAAATAGAAGAGAGTTTTCCAAGACATGCACACAATTTGGGCAGGAGAAAGCAGACAACAGTCAAGGTTTCCTTGAGACAAACAGAAATCAGAGATGGCAAGAAATACACTTTGGTTACTCATTTTCCAATATACAGACACAGATTTTATTTCCACCATTAGATAAAGTTTTAAATTTATTATGAAAACATTTAGTACAAGTGAAAAGGTTCTATGAAATAGATAGCATATCAGCCCTAGGTGACATTTCCAATGACATTTGAAGTGTCAATGCCATCGGAAACAACAGTTTCTGCAGGCATAACACGTCAGCTCTATTCCCAAAAGAACAAGAAAAAGTGACTAAGGCTAGCAATTAAAAAAAGCTGAAGATATTCTAAATACAAGTTTGACATTAGTTGCAAATTAATTAAATCTTATAAGAGTAAGGAATTGAGTGAAACCACATATATAAAAGCAAAGCTTAGTGACCAGAGAGTATTCCCAGTTGAGGAAAATATTGGGGGGAAGGAAGGGGAGCAGTCAGTCTTTAAGCACTATGTGTAGCTACAATAAGACAGCTAGATTGCACTGCTACAGAATTTGAAGTCTCTCCTATTTGAAACACCTACAAACCCTTAACTAGAACAGTAAAGGTAGTGATCACATCTCATCTAAAGAAATACCTCCCTCCAGGGACTCGAACATACTGAAAGGGATTCTACTAATGTAAAAAGGAACAGCCTCTGTGAAATAGGCCATGTTATTTGAATAGTGAGAAGGAAACAAAGAAAAGCCAGATGCGTGTTGTGATATTTATTAAAGATAACTCAGCTCAGATATATGGCAGTAGCAAGTTTTTAAATAAGGTTCGTGCTTGCTACCCAAAATTTCACTTGGGTTGATAAAAATCAACATCTCCAGCTTCCTGTTTAACCACATTACTGCACATACTCTTACTGTAACACACAGATGCAGGCGTTAGAAAGAGCATTGAGGGAGAAATAGCAACTCGAGAAGGTAAACCTCAGATGGTTTACTAAAATACCTGAGCTATGTGAGGAAAGGGGGAAACCGAAATATTTCTTGGCAGCAGAAGAGAAAGCATGAAGAAATTCTGTATTCTCTACGCTAGTTTGGTTAGGATGACTAATTGAAACCAAAGCCAAGATATATATGGAAGTCAGAGCCAAAAGTTAGAAGTAGAATTTTCAAAAGCACCAAAGTAATTTAGGAGCCCAAATCTCATTTTCAAAAGTAGCTTAGGCACTCAGGACACTTACCATGGACCTTCGAGATCATAATTGGCAGGGCAACAAATGCGACACGTCCACAGCGTCTTGGGGCAAGAAGGGCTTTGCATCATATGAGTGATGCTCTGTGCCTGTGACTTGGAGTGTTTTAAGTATTGGTGTGATGGTATGACGATGGGGAGGGGATCCTTACAGACCACTTCGGTCTACAGCCCCAGCACATCAGGATAAGAAAGTTTATCCCACACCCCGAAGAAAAATTCAGTTCTACTCAGTAGATGTTCAGTTTTATTTTCTTGCTAGGTTAAGGAATTACAACAGTTTCGTGACAGTCCAGATCTGTGAACAATTGTTTTTATTATAATTATATGCACACCCACTAATTTGCATATAATCACACTCAGGAATCTCACTCCCAACAACAAGTAGTGGCTTTTGCATTCGGGCACTATCTTTAGCCATGTAACTTACTCCAGCACAGAATTCTTACAGTTGGAATGTATAAACAATCAACAGCAATTAAAATCATTTTGTCAGTTTCCTCTCTCCAAACTATTCACAAAGTACATTTAAGATAAAAAGAGCAAAGTACTAACTAGTAATAGTTTAAAAAGTTAGTTTATCTGATTAAATATAAGAATTCAATACCTACCCTTCTTCAACATTCAGAGAGCCACTCCAACCAACAGCATATTGCATTTCCTCCTTTCCCTTGTCACTATATTTCCATTTTGCTGATATTAAAAAAGGCATTGTCCATAAAGAATAAGATGTTAAAAGGTTATTTTACAAAATCAACAGTTCTATTCCTAATATTCCTCAATATAACACATTTAGGTCAGTAACCAGTTTAAAAAACCTCTCAGCACAGGAAGGGAGAATGTTCTACTGATCTGAAAAGGGGACTGGGAAACACAACTCATGGATTCTTTTCTCACTTCTGCAATATAGTGAGACATTGTGCACATCATGTAACTCCTCTCCATGCTCAACTGACTAATTTATATTTTAAAAAATGAAAACATCAACCTATTTCACTGGAAAAACAGCAGAGAATCCCGTGGCACCTTATAGACTAACAGAGGTTTTGGAGCATGAGCTTTCGCGGGTGAATACCCACTTCGTCAGATGCATCACTATTTCACTGGGGCTGTAAGGCTTACTTCAAACAGTGAGCTCCTCCGATGAAAGGTGCAATGAAAGTACAAATTACTATTACCTGATATGGTTATCCATCCTGAAATTAGAACCCCAGAGTCTGAGTTAACACAAAGGAAAGTAGACAAAGCTACACTAATTCTAAACATTTGATTTTCATAATTCCTTTAGTCACTTCATAGTAACAATGGAAATCACAAAAGACTTCATTATTTTCTAACATTAGATTGTTTCTACAAGTAGAAACATTTTCCAAATAGAAAGCAGGAGTCTGATCAAGTGTGTATTCACCAACGAAAGCTTATATTCCAATGCTTCTGTTAGTCTATAAAGTGCCACAGGAGACTCTGTTGCTTTTCACAGATCCAGACTAACAGGATACTTTCCAAATAGAGTTAGCCAGGAGTAAAAATCACAGCACTTGTTACAATACAGTACATCGTGTGCTATTTATATGCCACCTAAAAACTGACAAACTAGAACAATTACCACTCAATGATTCAGAGGCAGCTGCTATCTATTCATCAGGTGAGCTGAAGGATAACTTCCTTATTCAAGAACCAGTAGGAGCACTGTTAAACTTCAGTTAGCTGGAAGGTGTTCTTACAGGCATTGTGCATTTCTGTCTGTAGTGTGGTGGTCACCCGCTCCTGCCTGGAAGGGCTTAAAGCAGCCTTGGAGAGGGGCTGTGGCAGAGTAAAGCTGGGCTGATGGGAAAAGCAGCCACAGCTCTAGCCAGTGCAGTCAGGGCCCAGCTGGCCCTTATAAGAGGGCAGTGGGGCAGAAGCACGGAGAGACGCCCTCTACCTTCTGAGAGGGAAGGACCTGGCTGCAGGGACCTGAACAGAGTACCTGAATAGAGCAGGGCTGGGGAAAGGTAGAGGAGCTGGGGAGCTCCAGCCTGGAAAGCCCCAGGCTGAGGCCCACCAGAAGGCAAATGGGTACTGGGGGTTGCAGAGGACAGCCCAGGGATAGGCAAAGGCAGCAGGCCCAAATCCAACCTTGCTGATGATGAGTAGGCTGATACTGCAGTCTGCCCCAGGGCGTGGGGGCTAGACAATGACTGGCAGTAGCCTTATACTAAGGCGAGGTTAGACCACGGGTGGGGATTCCCCAGGGAGGGGAGACCCTGAGAGAAAGGGGTTACTGCCAAGGGGCAGCACCCCAGATAACGGGGCACCAGGTCTGGGAGGGACACGGGGGCCAAGCAGCAGCAGGGCACTGGCCTGCAGAGAGCGCTCCAGAGGCTGGATGAGCTAATTACCAGAGACCAACCAGCAGGAGGTGCCGCAGGGGTGAGTCCCACACGCTTACACTGTCCTTCCATTAACTATGTGAAATCAGTAGCTAATCAGTTTTTGATATGCATGATTCTGCAGGGAACAATGAATATGGGCTGATGGCTTTAAAAAAAATGCAATCATTCCAGTTTCAGAAATCTCAGTTTCTGCAGCATTTCTTTACAAGTTATTATCCCAACATACTGACAATGACACACATTCTGCTGTATGGATATAGTTTTTAAGCAAAAAGCAAAGCAAGAAGTCTTTAAAACAACACCAAGAGTTCAGGTCAGTTTAGCTTAATTTTTCCCAGAGAAAAAGCTTTAACACAAGAAAACATAAAAATTAATACTAACATAAAAAACAAATTTAACATAAAATTAATACAGCCCAGAAATTTTGTCCAGAAAGCATAATTAATTGTAACATCTGAAGCAAAACTAGAGATAACAAGCTAGTTATGGTATATACATTATCAAATTATGCCTGTTAAAATGACTGAGACCTACAAAAATACAAAAAACCTAAGAAGGCTGAAACTTCAGATTTGCCTTATCTGCTTGTGCCTAGTTAATACATCACATATATTACATAAAATAGCCCACCATACTGAAATCCCTGAAAATGAAGTTTTATGATGAGAACTGCAATTGTTCACTAATTGTAGTACTGGGCCATAAGTAAAAAAATGTGCATTACATACTTACGCACTAAAAAGACAGCTTTCTGCTCACGAGCTATTACCATCAGATCATTTGCTGGTGATAAGGATAACACACAGTCTTGAAGCCAGTAACTTGTCTGTGTCTTGCAAGTGGATTCTTCTTCTTCTTCTTCCTGTGTGCAAAGCTTTAGTTAGTGTAGGCAATGATTTTCAAAGGTGTTGGTTGGTTTGTTTGTTTTTAAAACCACACATATGCCTTGCTTGCCCTCTCTCTGAACTAGTCTAATGCTCAATGCCCAACCACCAGTTCAACTCTGGTATAAATTTGCAGAGCAGTGCAAGTCAGATTTATCTACTTTAGAGTAATTCTTTTAACATTTTAACAAAACAGCATATAAAGGAGAATTAGTTGGCTATTTGGATTCTCAAAGCCTTGTCTCTCACCAAAGGTAATTACGGAACTTAACAGACATGGGATGAGAGTTAAAGCACTATCATGGATTAGGAACCAGTTGAGAGAGAACAGAGGACAAAGTGGTCAGTTTTCAACATGAAAGGAGTTTCCTCAAGGTTGTTCCCCAAGGTAACACCACTGTTTGAAAAATATATTTGCTTACAAAGCACTGAATTCAGGTTACTGCCACTCAACAATCCTGCTCTCCCTGTGCCTTTACAGACTATGGGCCTTCAGAAACCAAACTCAAAATGTGAGAAACACCGAAAAGTGTTCCCCACATGTACACAGAAATGTTACAGGTGAAGAACAACTCCCAAACCACAACCCTGCAAAAAATTAAAAAACGTAGTTATGCAGTGCTACTTCACACAGGAATGGCAGTAAGAACTGGGAATTAGGCCTAGTCAAAAAATTTCCATCCAACCTCTTTTTAACAGAAAACTAGATTTTCAACTAAACAAAGTTTTCCATAAAAAGTGTGTGCTTTCGAGGAAGATTTTGATTTTTTTTTTTTTTAATTGAAAAACCAAATGCCCCCAAAACAAATGTCTTTGGTTTCTGGACAACTTTAAGTTTTCGAATTTCTGCTGCAAGTCAAAATTTTCTGTGGAAAATTTAGATACAAATTGTTTTGTTTTTGTCAAAGTTATCAAGAGGGGAGGGATTTTAGCTGTGCCCACACTCTCAATACAATTTTAAAATGTTGACACCATAAAAGATAAAGAAAATAAGAATGGTAGGGAGAAAGGGGAGCACACAGCAGCCCAGGCACGGGAAGAGAGAATGGGGGCATACACAGAGCCTATTGCATCAGGGAAGAATGATGGCATACAGAGTCCCTAGCATGAGAGAGGGTGCGGGAGGGGTTGCAAGAAGCCCCTGAAATAGGTGGTGTTGGGAGGATGGAACACAAGGAGTTGGGTGGGGCAAACAAAGGAATACAGGGAGCCTTCAGTATGTGCATTGAGCTTGACCTACAGAAGAAATTAAGCATATGATCCTCCAGTTACAATACAAATTTTATTACTGACTTCCATGAATTCCTTCTGCATCCTGCCTTACAGAAGCAGAATAGGTCAAATATACACTCTGTTCCCCCAGTCTCTACTTCAAAGTGAGTCATAAAATATCAGGGTTGAAAGGGACCTCAGGAGATCATCTAGTCCAACCCCCTACTCAAAGCATGACCAATCCCCAGACAGATTTTTGCCCCAGATCCCTAAATGTCCCCCTCAAGGACTGAATTTACAACCCTGAGTTTAACAGGCCAATGTTGAAACCACTGAGCTGTCTCTGACCTAGGACTCCTGTAGACAAATATGCTGTTTTACCAACCTTAAGTTTATAATCAGTTACTGTTTCTACATAATATTTTTGGAACTGCTGGGAAGGAAGTGATTGAGAAGAACAAAGGGATGGAATTCAAATAGCTATATACAGCTATGAAAAAAGCCACATACAAACTGCTCATCTGCCAAAAAATCAGTGTTAAAAATAGTGCACACACTGTAACAGTACTCATTCATATACTTTTGAGCAGCTGAAACATATGCTTTTGACTGCATCAAGTTTTACATGTGTTTGAAAAGGTTCCCCCTCGCCCCAAGTTAGCCAGCCCAGTAAAATTAAAATCAGTCTAGAACGAGACCTCACATTTCCCCCCAATTTTTCTAATATCAGTCTTTAGGTGTTAAGACTTGTTCGATTTCTTTTAAATCACACACACTGTATTTACCTCTACCTAGGATGTTCAGCTCTCCCAGAATACATTTGTGTGTTTATTACTTTCTAATGTAACCTGTAGAAAACAGCATTGTTTCAAAATTTTCAGGGAAAAAAAGCAGATATCCTCAAATACAGTGACCAGAAGATTGGTAGTTTTGTTAAATGACAACAAGAATGGAGAAAATTTACAAAATCCATGTATTGTGTAAATGGTGAATAGGCATATTAGAAGAAAAGTAATTTAATTCTACAGCCGTGACTGCCATGCAACTTTTCACACTAAAGCCCTATGATCTCAACTCCAGTAGGAGTTTTTTCGTCTCTCTTTTTTCTTTGTCAGTCCAGCAGATGGTACACTGCCATAATTTATACATCCTATTGATGGCTAGCCTCTGCACCTAGCCAGTTGTAAAATGTCAATCATCTGAAGCTTCCATGTATCAGTGTCATTGCATATGTCCCCATATAGTGTAATAGTGCTAGTAAATTCCTCTACAATTTAGGGAAAGACAGTGGACAGGCTGACAAATATGAATGACTTCACTTATTCTGTATATTTAGACAAAATATGGACACAACCATCGATTACCTGTTTGATCTGTATTGTATACGCACACCATGCAAGCCCTTTAAAACTTGTCTATACCGAGGAGGAATGTGGAACAAAAGAAATTTATGAGGAGGAAAGAGGTTTCTCCCTTTGCTGCCCATCATCAACCTGATTAGCCTTGTCCTTGATGAGACAAGAGAACCAGATTCATTGCTCCAGTAAGACATCAATTTCCAGAACTACAGAATAAGATCCTGCAACTTACACTGCAGACACATGCAGCGGTCCAGCTACAAAGAGTCATCAATTTCAATAAAGAGCTGCCGGTAGTTAGTTGCAGAATTAGGGCCAAAACTACTATCCATCCCGGTGTTCTACTTTCTCTCTCTCTCACCCACACACAAGCTTATCAGAATGACTAAACAGTAGCAAGTTGCAGTCATTTTTCAAGCCCTTGCAATAAGGTCACAAAACATTTTAATACACCCAAGAAAGAACTTTGACTAATTCTTCCTCTTAGAACAAAGAATGACAGGGAAAGCTTATCATGTGTAAAATAAACCCTTTGTACAGAAAGCCAAAGACAATTAGTGTGGTTAAGGCTATTTTTAACTCTATAAAATTTTTCTAATTCAAGCCCTGGACAACAGAAGAAGAAAATTATAATTTTAGGGTTGGGGGCTGTTTCCTGTTTTCCTTCCCTCTCTCTTTAGAAAAACAGACACACCCTCTGGAAAGTATTCTCTCTCTCTTTTGCCCCTAGATAGTGCCGCTCCCTGGCCACAGCTGCATGACACAGGGGTTGGTCAACTGACTGCTCGTGGTGTTTGGGCTGCGAGGTGAAAAATAGCAGTGTAGACATTTGTGCTTGGGCTGGAGCCCAGGCTCTGAAACTCAGCGAGTGGGGAAGGTCAACTGACCCAGGCTCTGAGACTTGGTCTCTGGTTTTTCTTCACAGAAAATTATGGACACACAAATAGCAGCATTTACAGTGTCACTAGTAGAGTGCCGTCTTGGCCACATGAAAGCTACTCAACAAATTAAAGCAACAGAAAAGATTCTTTGAGAGAAGACAAGTCTTAGTGATAAAAGTGGATACATATAGACTTACAGGTTCTTGTGTTTCTGCTTCATCCCAGGCTCCCCAGCCATCATCTTCCCAGTTTGGTGATTTATCTACTTCAAACAAAAAGATTAAAAATCATGAAACTACAGCATAGACACGGAACTAATTAATTATGAAGGTTGTTTTCCCCCCTATGTATCACAGTTAATATCAGACCTATAACTGCTCGGTACAGCTAAGAATTAAGGCAATCAACACATGCATCTTGAAATGTAAGATGGAGCATGCTGTATTTTTCATGGAAGTGGTATTTATCTTGATTTTTAATACTTTCTAAGTATTATTTCTAAAAACAAGACATAGATGTGGTTAAGCACAGGATTGGGAGCAGAGAACATCAGAGAACATCAGAGAATCCCAGTTCAGACTCATTCCACCTATAATTCTGAGCAAGTAACTCAACCTGGTATAGTGCCTAGCACAATGGGGAAATCAGTCCCACAATGGGGTCTCTTGGTGCAATGGCAATACAAATAATACACAACTTCGTATCTTCTCAGTTTCCACAGGTTCCTTATGAGGAATACCACCAACGTATTGTGAAGATTAATTTGCTAACGTCTGTAAAGCAATCTGAAGCTGACAAAAATGACAAGTGGTAATATTTTTTATTGGACCCACTTCTGTTGGTGGAAAGGACAAGTTTTCGAGCTACACAGAGCTCTTCCTCAGATCTGGAGAAGGTAACCAGAATGTCCCAGGTAAATATAAGGTAAGATATATTGTTAAACATAAAGGGTTCATGTATGCTGTAGGAGACTACTTAGAACAGGGGTGGCCATCCTGAGCCTGAGAAGGATCCAGAATTTACCAATGTACATTGTCGAAGAGCCACAGTAATATGTCAGCAGCCCCTCCATCAGCTCCCCACCCTCCAGCCCTCAGCCTCTCCCCCCACTCCATGCCTCCCACCTGCCATAATCAGCTGTTTTGTATGCACAGAAGGCTCTGGGGGATAGGCGGGAGGGTACAGCACGTTCGGGGGAAGGGATGGGGCGTTGGGTGAAGGTGTGGAATAGGGGCAGAGCCTGGGGCAGAGCAGGGGGTTGAGCAGTGAGCACTCTCCAGCACATTGGCAAGTTGGTGTTGGTAGCTCCAGCCCCAGAGTCAGCACCTATGCAAGGAGCCACATATTAATCTCTGAAAAGCCAAATGTGGCTCTGGAGCCACAGGTTGGCCACCCCTGACTTAGAATGAAGGGGGCAATTAAGGGTAGCAGCCAGTAGGGCGCATTACAAATTTTTGTTATGAGCCATAAAACCAGTGTCTCTGCTAAGTCCATGATTTTTAATGTCCAGAAGAGTTATGAATTTAAGTATCCAGGCTTGTCTTTTGAAGGTGTTGTGCAGGCTTCCTTAGAGGATGAGCATTGAGATCAGATATGGAGAAATCGCTCTGTGGAAAGTGTGTTTTTCTTTTATCATTTTTCTGTCCGAGTTCATTCCCAAGTGTAGCAATTGTCAGTTTTCATTCACATAGATGTTGTTGGGGCATTTGGTGAACCGGACAAGGTACATCACATATTCAGATAGGTATGTGTAGGACTCATGGATCTTGAAAGGTGTGTTGTGGGGAGCACTGATCTTTGTAGATTAGAGATACGTCTAGGTTTTGCATCTGTTATTCTGGCAGAATCTGTTATTCTGGAGCTGCTGGTCTGTGGGGGAGCTTGCTTTCGATTATGAGCTTGGTAAGGCTCGGGAGCTTTTTTGAAGGCCAGAAGAGGGGGTTCAGAAAAGTTTTATTTCAGGATATGGTCCCCATCAAGTATGGGTTGTAACTGTTTGATGATACCTCGTACGGGCTTCAGGGTAGGGTAATGTGTGACAACTAGGCATGTGCAATCAGTGGGAGGGTTTCTTCCCCCCTCATATCCTGGGACCAACACTGCAAACAACAATGGAAGATATCGCATTTTGCCATTTAAAATGGAAACTTCACAATATGAAGAAGGAACCCATACTGAACAGCGACATCCACTGCCTAAGCACATGCAAGAAACAACACTATCCCCAGAGAATTCACCATCTATAACCCTCTGACCACTCATACAACTCCAAATGTGCAGAACGGCTCTGCAGAAGGACCTCAGAAAATCTGAGAAACCATCTCTCCTGAACTTTACATACTCCAGAAGGGACTACTTCAAACAAGAAATCACATGCTCCCACATGCTGGGGGGGGGGGGCGACACGACGGACGGGACCCAAACAAACAAAAAACAAACCTCATGAAACCTACCTGGAGATCATGCGGGAAACTCAAAACAACTATAAAAAAACCTGATGACAGCCATCCAACACAAAAACAAAAAGTGGAACCAACTACAACTCCTCCACAACCAACAGACCACCACCTCCAGGAAAAACTACAACACCAGGACCCACCACATGGATACTACATGACACACCATCATCATCAATTTATCAAGACTGTCCCTGATCAGAACAGATTTATCTACTCTGCAAAGGACTGAACTCCTGCCCTACCACTGAAGCTGACAACATACTAACATGTGGAGAACTAGAAGAATTCTTCTATTAATCAGCCTCAAGGAATTCTTTCATAACTATCATATCCCCACCAACAATCAGAAGAAAAAAAGATACACCCTAGCAGACCAAACCGGAGACTGGATCATTACATTGATTGCTTCAGGAAAAAAAGATTCTACTGAAATTATCAACAATCATATGCCCCACAGTCTGTTCACCACCAAGAGGACAGTTATACTCCCTGAAATCCAAACACCAGATAGTCATCAAACAAGCAGACAAAGGGGACGTTATCCTAGTCCTTAATCGTGATATCTACACCAACAAGACCAACAGACAATTCTCTGACACCACCTACTACAAAGAACTCAAAAACAACCCCACACCACAACTAACAAAGGTATTTAAGGACATCATCAAATCCTTCCCCAAAGAACTCCAAGAAAAACTCTACAACCTCCTCCACCAAAATTCTACCCCAGGAACCTTCTATATGCTTCTCAAGATACATAAATAAGGGAACTCGAGCAGATCCACAATATCTGCCCACAGCACTCTTACTGAAGGAACAGCAGAACTGATAGAAACCATTCTCAAACCACTCACCACACAAAGGAACAGTTTCCTTTAATACACTAAGGACTTCCTCCAGAAACTCTGAAACATTATCAACCTTCCCCAGAAATCATTCCTTGCCACCATAGATGCCACCTCCTTATACACAAATATCCCTCACCATGCCTACAATACATTCAGTGCAAGGAAACCCATCCAAACCACATCAGCAAACTCATGCATTTCATCCTCACCCACAGCAACTTACATTTAATAACAAATGCTTGTTCCACACCATGGGAACAGTCATGGTACTAGGATAACATATCAATATGTCCATCTTTTCAAGGGCCACCTAAAGAAAGAATTTCTGGAAAAATGCTGCACAAAACCAATGATATACCTGAAAGACACATTACCTAAAGTTTTGCACAAGTTTCTATCACAACTTCAACAGCCATCATCCATCCACCAAACTCTCTAGAATACTTCCACACCAACATCAACATCCTGGACACCACAAACACCTTCAGCAATGGAATCCTACATTATAAACAAAATATACATATATTATATTAAAAAAAAAAACAAAAAAAAAAAACCATGGATCACCACACTTCCACAGAATCAGCAACCACCCAAGATACACCAAGCTAGGCATTCAGGTACCACAGAATTCGCTCTGAAGAGAAAATCCAGGTTACACAGCTAAACACACTTAGAACTGCCTTCACTAAACAAGGACACTCCACCAGACAAATAGATTGAGACATGGAAGGGGTCACCCAAATGCCCCAGGAGAATCTTCTTCAAATACACACACACAGATACTGACTGCACACCCCTACTTATCACCTACCACTCCAAAACAGAACCAGTTCAACAGAACCAGTTCCCCCCAACAAAATACCAACAGTGGGAACAGATCATAAGAATAGCCACACTAGGTCAGACCAGTGGGCCATCCAGCCCCATATCCTGTCCAACACTGGCTTATGCCAGGCACTTCAGAGGGAATTAACAGAACTGGCAAGTATTGAGTGATCCATCCACTGTTGTCCACTCCCAGTTTCTGGCAATCAGAGGCTAGGGACACCAAGAGCATGGGGTTGCATCACTGATGGACCTATACTCTATGAACTTATCTAGTTCTTTTTTGAACCCCATTATAGTTTTGGCCTTCACAACATTCCCTGGCAACAAGTTCCATAGGTTGACTGCGCATTATATGAAGAAGTACTTCCTTTTGTTTGTTTTAAACCTGCTGCTTATTATTTTCATTGGGTAACCCCTAGTTCTTGTGTTATGGAAAGGAGTACTGTAAATACTGCACTCAATATTCAAGGTGTGGGAACATAGTGAATTTAGATCATCGCCACAACGAAAGCAGAAGATGGAAAATTCGTTGTCACCCAGAAAGCAATGGAAAGGCGAATGTGTAAGGTATCGCTCCGTGATCACATACTAAATGAGGAGATCAGAAGGCCTTCAGAGGTGACCGATGTAGTGCAGGAAGTGTACAATGCAAAGCGGAGATGGGTGGGTCATTTAGTCTGCGGGCAAGACAATAGGTGGACAACCTGCACCAGTGACTCGATCCCCAGAGATCACAAGCGACTTCTGGGCAGATTGAAAATGTGCTAGGCAAATACCATGACAAAACTCTTTGGCCAGAAATGGGAAGAATGTGCACGCAACAAAACGAAATGGTGTTTTATCGACTTGTGTTCATGGAGGGATGGATGAGGACAAGCCGGACAAAGGTGATTATGGTATTTTCTGTCTTGTTATCTAGCCTTTTCTCAGTGTTTCCTAATATTCTGTTTTTTTGTTTTTGTTTTTTTGACTGCCCCTACACATTGAGCAGTTGCAGTGATTGTTTAGCAGACTTTCTGCTTCTCACGTACTTAAAGTATTTTTGCCGTTAGTTTTTTAGTCTGACTCATTGCTCTTCAAATTCTTTTTTGGTCTGCTTAGTTATATTTTTACACTTGACTTGCCAAAGTTTATGCGCCTTTCTATTTTCCTCAGTAGGATTTAACTAACAATTTTTAAAAGGATGCTTTTTTGTCTCTAATGGCTTCTTTTACTCTGTTGTTTAGCCATGGTGGCACTTTTTTGATACTCTGTTTTTTAATTTGGGGTATACATTTAATTTGAGCCTCTATTATGCTGTTTTTAAATATTTTCTATGCAAGTTGCAGGAATTTCACATTTGTGACTGTAATTTTTAATTTCCCTTTAACCAGCTCTTTTTTTTTTTTTTTTTTTTGCATAGTTCCCCTTTCTGAAGTTAAATGCTACTGAGTTAGGCTTCTTTGGTGTCCCATCTCTCCCCCGCCTCCAAAGATGTTAAATTTAATTATATTATGGTTGCTGTTACCTCGTGCTTTAGCTATATTCACCTCTTGGACCAGACATTGATTTAGTCCTATGTGGAACACAGGGATTGTCTCTCCCACTGTGGGTCCTAGGACTAGCTGCTCCAAGAAGCAGCCATTTATGGTGTCAAGAAACTTCATTTCTTCATCCCACCCTGAAGTGAAATGTACCCAGTCAATATGGGGATAGTTGAAATCTCTTATTAATTAATTAATTATTATAAAATTTCCTATTTCGCTCTCTAATCCAGAGGCATGCAAACTTTCTGGCCTGAGGGCCACATCAGGTTTCAACATTGTATGGAGGGCCAGTTAGGGGAGGCTGTGCTGCCCCAAACAGCTAGGCGTGACCTGGCCCTACCCCCTATCCAACCCCTCCTGCTTCTTGTCCCTTGAGGCCCCCCCACCCCAGGACTCCTGCCCCATCCAACTCCCAGAACCCTGACTGCCCCCCCACCACGCCATCCAACCCCTCCTCTCATTCCTGACTCCCACTCAGGGACCCCTGCTCCATCCAACCACCCCTTCTCTCTGTGCCCTGACCACCTCCAAGAACCCCTGCCCCTGCCTGCCCTCCGACGCCCTATCCAATCCCCCCTCTCCCTCCTGACTGCCCCCTGGGGATCCCTGCCCCCATTCAACCCCGTTCCCTGATCTCTTACCACCCCGACCCCTATCCACACCCCCATCCCCATCCCCTGACCACCCCCTCAAACTTCTCTGTCCTCTATCCAACCCCTCCTACACCCTGCCCCTTTACCACACTGCCTGGAGCACCGGTGGCTGGAGGCGCTACAACCACGCCACCTGGCTGGAACCAGCCACGCCACTGCGCAGCACAGAGCACCAGCTCAGACCCCGGCTCTGCAGCTGCGCTGCCCCAGGAGCTTGCAACACCGTCGTCCAAAGCACTGTGCCGGTGTGAGCTGAGGTTGTGGGGGAGGGGCCAGGGGCTAGCCTCCTGAGTCAGGAGCTCAGGGGCCAGGCAGGAGGGTCCCATGAGCCAGATGTGGCCTGTGGGCCTTAGTTTGCCCACCTCTGTTCTCATCTCCTGGTAAATTTCACAGTCACCATCAACATCCTGGTCAGCATATTGCTGTTGATATATTCTTATTATTCAAGCATGGAAATTCTATCCATAAATAACTTGATTCATTTCAGATTTTTTAATGTATTTAACTCTATGCTTTCTTTCACATATAGTGCCATTCCCCCACCAGTATGACCTACTGTGTCATTCTTATGTATTTTATAATAAAAATAAAATAATAATTGGAGATATATCTATCTCCTAGAACTGGAAGGATCTTGAAAGGTCATTGAGTCCAGCCCCCTGCCTTCACTGGCAGTACCAAGTGCTGATTTTTGCCCCACATCTCTAAGTGGCCCACTCAAGGATTGAACTCACAACCCTGGATTTAGCAGGCCAATGCTCAAACCACTGAGCTATCCCTCCCCCTACTCTGGTAGAAAAAAGGAAAATCAGAGAGGAGGAGTAAAGTTAATTTCTTGGTGTTAGTTTGGAGGAGGATGTACACAAAGGATGACTGGTAGCTTTAAGAAACTCCGAAAACAAACTGCCACCTACAATTTTAGAGTTTCTCATGGGAAAGTGTTTGGCAGGAGGCCATCTAGTAGTTAGAGCAGGGACCTGGAAGTTATGGCTCCTGAATTCAGTAACAAGCTCAGTGACTGACTCAGTGTCACCTTGGAAAGTCACTCTCTCTACCTCTGTTTACCCATCTGAAACATGGGGACATTCATACTTCTCTTCTATCTTGGTGTGTTGTAAGAGTTAATTAGTATTTACAAAGTTCTTTGTGACTCTGGGCTGTATTGAAGTGTCACTGAAATGCAAAACTTAATAGAAATAAAAACCCTGCTTTCAGATTAACACATGTGCAAACAAAAACTAGAGGCAATCTCTCATGTGACTGGTAAAGGAGGAATATGAAGACTTTCACCTTCAGGTCATTAGTTCAAATATTGACAAGGTGAGCAGTAATCAGAAGTAATTACCAAAAGCTGTCCACTGGCCTAGGTGAGACCATCTAAATATAATTCTTAGTACACAGACATCCACAACACGAGGATCATCATCAAATTAGTACCCATTGCTGTAATCTCAGCAAAGCAACCAGACTATTCACTCTCCCTAAGAGTTCTTCAGGTTAAGAGAGAATATTGCAAGAGAGCAGTAGTAAACTACACTGATGTTATCTATCTGTGCTGCTTCCGTTCTGGTGATAAAAAGATTTTCTTTCTCCGGGATCTTTTATCATTACCTTCCATTAACACGAAGGCCATGTCTATACTGGCCCTAACACAGTTTTAAACTCTGTTTTGGCATAGTTTTTAATTTGGCTGTAGTCAAGCAGGGCTCTGAAACAGTTTGAATGGGCAATGTTCTGCATTCAATTGCTGTAGCTCTGTTTTCACACTGGCCTGCCAACCAAACCATGTTAGAACACACTATGGCAACAGAAAAACAAAGCATTTTCGATTCTGGTATTAGGCTAAAAATATTTTTAAAAGACAAAACTTGCCAATAGCGTTGCTGAAAAGGCATTTTACCAGGTTAGACCAGGACAAACCTAAACTACAAAGCACACCCACAGATGAACACCTTTATTAGAATTCAAAAGGTCTCTACCATCTATAAAAGAAAATGACTCAGCCAGCTTTAGCACATCAGCACAATTCTGATTATACAGTTATTTCAGGCACTCTTTCACAAGTGACAGTTTTCCAAAGGTCAGTTTCTGATCTTGGTTTGTAATCAAGTTTGAGAATTTTCCAGTATATGGATAAATTAATAAAAAAAAAAAAAAAAAAAAAAAAAAAAAAAAAAAAAAAAAGAGTAAAATGTTTTCCATCTGACACTGTGACCACCATTGTGCCACAGAAGAAGAGAGATAAGGAAGGAAAAACACTAACAACAAACGACATTTTAATTTCTAATTTTTGAAGAGATCTCAACAAAATGCAATTTATATTTGCATTTCATTAACTTAAAAGTTTGCAAAATTCCATTTAAGCAACAAAAACTTAGAAAAAAAACTTTAAAATGCCACTGTACAGTTCTGGTGCTCTCCGGAGCAGGAATCCACTTCTCTAACACATTGCAGAAAAGTTACCTCATTGCAGCCAATGTGTTCCTGGCAGAATAGCCCCCAGAATCTTCATGTGGGAACTGGGCCGCTTTTGCAACAGTATGCAGAAGTGATCTACTGGGTGACCTATTATGGTGCCTCAGGTTAATTTGTCAAGGCAGGGCCATGAGGTCCCTCATGTGTGACTAGGGGTTAAGGAATATCCTACTACAGTTGCAAAGACTCCATGCCCTCAAACATTAATGATTTGCTCAGGGCTTGAAAAAAAGGAGAGCTTACTCACCTTGCGGAGTAACTGGAGTTCTTCAAGATGTGTCCTTATGGGTACTCCACTTCAGGTGCGCATGTGCCCGACACATCCTCATGTCCCACACCAATACATAGGGCCACACGAGCATACCAGCCTCAGCTCCTTCTCTAATGCAAAGTCTCACAAAGGAATCTCCAAAGCAGAGGAGGAGGAGGGTGGGAGCACCCATAGAGACACATATCTTGAACAACTCCAGTTACTGCACAAGGTGAGTAAGCTCTCCTTCATGTGGTGTCCCTAAGGGTGCTCCATTTTAGGTGACTCCCAAGCAGTATCCCACAGCAAATAGGGAACTTTAGAACAGAGTCTAATCCGAAATACAGAACTGCACTATGGAGGGCTGAGGCTGAACAGACATGCTACCAAAAATCTCCAATCAAAGGCATAGGGAGAGCACACACACCTGAAGTGGAGCATCCATGGAGACATGACTCAAAGATGACCCCACGCACCTGCTACTGCTATCATCATGTAACAATTTCACAAGCAAGTGTGGGATGGGGAAAACAATGCCAACAAATATGGCAGAATCTAAGCTTTAAATTTATATTCATTTTTATTGCAAAACAAAACACTGTGTTGGTTCACATTCATGAAGTCTTCCCACACATACATGTAGATCATTCTAGTGCTTTAGCTACTTTCAGCTTTCCCAGCTGCAGCATAAGGAAAGCTAACCAGTCTTGTCAGTTTTCACTGCTGCTGTACAGAACCCTGGCCTCATCTACAATGTCAATTTTAGGGAAGTTACTCATATTTCTGCTACCCATGTAGCTTTATCACAGCTAGCAATGGTGGAAACAAGGGTGTAAACTAGCTGCCAGCACTGTTACTACCATATCACTCAGACCTACAGTATTATGAACAAAGTACGTGGCAACCCTAGAACAAGATCAGTTCCACTCTTTTGCTGCTGTGGCTGCCTGAGAAAGCTATGAGCTTTCCTGTTCAATACCACCGTTTCCTCATCTTTCAGATCTGCTTCTGGCTAATAGGTGTCCAGCAAAAGATTCCCCCCACTTCCTCCCCTTAGTTTAACTCAGTGGCAGCAAGACAGAATTTTTTCATCAAAATTAGTGTTTTTTACTGCAGAAGCAGTAAAAATAGCATTTCCTTCTCCTAGTCAGTAGCAACATGAACCATTTCATCTTCTAATTCATCACTACAATCTTCTACCTCTACTTTGAAGGGGTTTGTAACTTGACAGGGAATATTTACTTTGGGATGCAATTTAGAATACAAGGATTCACCTTAAGCATATATTTTAGAAGAACATTTGAAGAGCCAATTACTATCTTGATAATATTTTAGTGCAATGACATCATAACCTCATAGAAATTAATACCTACTATCATGTTGATGGAGTCAGTTATATTTCAGAATGTGAACTATTTACTTAATAAAAAATCAAACATAAGATCTACAGGAATAATTCTCATATTGGATAAATATGGTGTCTATAAAATACAGTTAAAAGTTCAGAAAGAAAGGAGAGAAAAATACTAACGACAGATCTAAATTGTAGTACACAAAAGAAATTTCCCATTAATCTAATCTTGCATTTTCTTTCAATTCCTGCCCACACTTGGCACTTTTTTTTAGGACTCTTATTTCTCAGTCCTTACTGGGATTAAGAGTATCTTCCAAACAGTATGAGCTTAAAGTTTAACACACACTTACTTGATTTACACTTTCATCCAAATCTATTAATAAAGATGCTAAATAAAACCAGGCCTTAAACCAATCCCTACAGTATCTTAACTGCATACACTGTGGTTTGTCATTACCCTTCCCTGTTTTCAATCCATGTGACAATGTTCATATCCAAGTAAGAGTATGAGGTACTGTATCAACGTTTTATTGAACTCAACCTCTGTTATCTCTATGGCATTCCCATTGTCCACAAACTACATAATTCAGTTCCCCCCATCCAAAAATAGTTTTTTCTTTAAAATGCAATTGCTGTTCAGTATTCATAGGTCATTAGTGTAGCCTTTTATTCTATTTAATATTAATTATAGTCCAGTGGGTTCAACTCTGGCAGCTACGATCTCAAGTTCAACAGAGCGCTCTCTTTTTGTTCTGGACCTAGAGCCCATAAGAACACATGAAACCATAGGCAAATAAGTGAAATAACACATCCAGTTACAAAAGCATCTATCTTTTAGCAGCTTTATTAAAGTTACCAACAAAGTTATAAATGTCACAGGACATACAATTCCTAAATATAAGTACCATGTACCAATTAAACCTACAGACATACTCACATCCTCCTAGATGGTCTGTTGGCCATCTCATGGATTGATCATCAATACAAGAGTGGATCCTGCTGGAGTTTCCCATCAGAAGATCAATTTTCCTGCTCTAGGCACTCACTTTTATACTATGATTCTGTCTATACCTACAGTCTGCGTACGTACATGAAAGTGTCAACTCTCTCTTTCTTATTGGTCTGCGTCCCTTAGAAACACAAGGGACCCCGAATTCTATAGGCTGTGTAGGTTCTCATTAACATTGGCGTACCACCTTTATCTTGTGGTTACATGGTGGAGACAATATTTGTTGTTACAGTCTTTTATAATTTAAAATTTAATTTTCCCAGCTACAGTTTTGCACTAAGCTGGTATCCCTTTTTCCATAATCTTTTGGGTTATTTCTCGGTCATTGACTTACATTGTCATTTCTTGTCTCTAAGCTCTAAAACAGCTAAGCTAAAGTCTTGCAGGCCTCAGCCCACAGTTTCTTGTGTTTCAGCTTGTCTTACTCATGTCTATTACTTGGTTCCTCTAAATTCTGATCAATCTTACACTTTTATAATCCTACAAATCAACTAATTAATGTACAATAAATATATGGTATATTGATTAATGATAACATCACACAATAAATGGATAAACTAAACTAAAATCATTGGCTACATTATCCTCTGGGTTCTTACAGATTTCATAAACATTTTAGTAGGGACTGATGCTAGATCTACGAGATGGCAATTGCCAAAATCACTCTCTTTTTTATGGCCAATACCATATTTGCTTTTTCCTATTTTCTGCATCACTCCAGAGCTTCATAACTAACGCAAATAACTACTATACTGAACAGAATTTACTAGCAGTAAATAAACTTATGAAAGTTAAGCAGAAGAAACTTCAACAGCCAAAAAAAATTAAAAATTAAATAAAAAAACACAACTCTACCCCAATATAACGCTGTCCTTGGGAGCCAAAATTTTTTACTGCATTATAGGTGAAACCGCGTTATATCGAACTTGCTTCACACAGCAGCAGAGGAGAGGAACACCCACATAAAATGGGAGGAGGGGAAGTTATCAACTGAACTGGATAGTGTACAAAGTGGTGTCAAAATGCACACCAAAAAAAATTCCCTCTCAAATCTCCTCCACTTATTTGTAACACCTAAAATTACCCAAAATAATAATAAAAACAGAAGCAATCAGATGAAGGAGCCTTTAAGATAAAATATAGCTAGATGGTTCCAATCTTTGTAGGAAAAAAGTGTGTGTGTGTGTGTGTGTGTGTGTGTGTGTGTGTGTGTGTGTATATACACACACATACATATATTTAGCTTCCATTTATTCTGCTGTATATTAATCCTTCAATTCTGCAGTTAATTATATGACATTTCTTAACACATTCTTTTATTAACCCTGACCAATATTTGGCTCATTTTATCACATTATACTATAGTTTACAATATACAATTGCACATAAATGAAATATGTACTGGATCCATACTGTGTTGTATAAAGGCAATAATGATTGCAGCTATTATTTTCTGATTAAGCCAACACATAATCCCACCACAGCTATTGTCAGATTAAATAGAATACAAATAGCTATTCCCAATATACATACACTTGTTAAATGATACATAGCAGTTTTCAAAACCAATTAAATACCACTATGCTCAGGGTCTAGAGAGGATTTATATTTCATTATTAGTGTTAACTTTAGCCTGAAAGCATCGTGCTTAGAAGCCAACAAATACTGCAAAATATATGCTTTAAATTTCTATTCCTTTTTATTGCAAATAAAACACTATATTGGTTCACATGAGGTCCTCCCACACACAAAGAACATTCTAATGCATTTGCTGTTGCTACTCACGGCTTTCCCAATCTACAGCATAATGGGTGAGGGAAAAACTGGGAAGAGATAAACATGGGGAAAGGCATAGAACTCCCGTTCTAGTGTGGAAGGGGAGGGAGCCAAGAAATAGCATGATTTCAAATAAAGAGAATTAGAACAGAAGGGTGCAAACAATGGGACAAAAAAAATAAATGTAAAGAGAGGCAAGGAACAAACAAGTAAAAGAAAAAGCAAGACAGGTACCCCATAATTTGAAGTTAGTAAACAGAAGAAGTGTTCCTAGATTTTATAGTACTTTCTTGGCAGACATCTTGGTACGGTAAGTTTTAGGAAAAAAGAATTGCAAGATGATGTTGCTGCACGGAATTTGTCTCGTAATGCTTCAAAATGTTATTGTTGGTCCGGTGTATTCACATGTTAAATGCCATAACAGCGAATAATTTTTTTCTGCTGGTTATCAAGGACAGTGATGAAAGAGAGAACAGGAAAAGACTTCAGATGTATGAAAGAAAGACACTTGAAACTTGGGAATCAGAGTAAAGATTTTTGCAAAATGGGTACCAGCCACTCAGCTCCATGACTCATTCAGAATATCAATAGCCAGCCTACGAGTTAGCAAGCAAAACATCCAGATGAGTTAAAGAATCTTTCCATTGCAGATGTGCATCTTTTTGGATATTTGGCTACCTGAATACTTACATGAAAGTGATATCATTAACTTGTATAGGCCCAAAAATTCACAGTAAAGAAGGATACCTTCAATGCAATACATAGCTTCCTATGCCTTTAATAATTTCATACATCATTTAGGTTGACAACCAAAATTATTTATATATCTTGCAACCACTGTTTAAGAATCTGTGGGGTTTGTTTGTTTTGTTTTTTGCATTTTTGTATGTCCATATTACACAGTATATTCCTAGGATCCTGCATAGGATTCATTTTTCTAAAATGAAATTAAGCGTGAGAACCTTAACAGATTGTCAGTGTCTATTTTAAAATATATTGTACTCTATGTATAAACAACTGCTAGTAAGCGCTGGACTCTGTGGTTAAATAAAATCTTAGTTTCTGGGTCTCTTATTTCTGTCTTTTTTCTCTTACTTCTTCCTCCGCTGGCAGTTTTCTCAGGCCTTCAGAAAGACCATTACATGACTGCCACTTTGGATCATTCCCTTCCTCCTGATGGGACATTTTGCCTTTCTTTCTTTTTGTACATATCTAGAGTGCACATTTGGTTGAAGGCCTTGTGTGTCCTGAAGGTTTAGCAATAGAGATCACACCTTCACTTCATGTGCAGAGTCACTGACTTAAAAGTGCTTAAGTATATGTTTAATTTTAAGAAGAATTTGACTTAAGTACATGCTTGAGCACTTTACTGAGTCTCAGGCATTGCAAAGAAAGATCTTATCTATGCCTCTTTACTCATGCCCTTTTATAAACATTGCCATTTTGCACAAAAATAATGCTACCAGAGATAAGGGCTGGTGGGGGAGTGTGGCAGGGGGGAGAGGTAGGAGAAAGACACACAACAGTACTTTTTCCAACTTGCTATCTAGGAGGCTTTCCACTGAGAATTGCACAGGTCAAAACTTACAGGCAAGCTAGCACTTGATCAAAGATAAAAGTGAGTAATTAGACCACCATGCGACAAAGCAATTTATTTACCAGTAAAAGAAACAAAAAAGATGACATTTGAAAAAAAGGGATAATAGTGGAAAGAATGAAAAGTTGTATAAGCTCCTGGTGGAGCAGTACCTCTTCATTATTCACCATGCCATCAGCTGCCAGCTTTTTCCCACCTTCCCCTGCACCAAGAAAGTTTTGGAAACAGTAAGAGGAAAGCATTTCCCAGAATGATCTATATCAATTCAACTTTTTGTCTAAAATCATAGCATCATTAGTTCAAGAGAGAGAAACAAGCAATGACTACAGTATCTATGGGCTCCGATTCAAAATAATTGCTCAAAGAAATCCACAGCTTAACCTTTCAGTTTATTAGGCAGAAATTTAGAGGTAATGCAGAGTGAGTCTTGGAGAAGCAAGAGTAGGTGGAAAGTCACATTATTTTGTGATGTCAAATAAGGTTTGTTTGTTGTTTTTTTTTAATTAAAAGACAAACCATCTCCATGAAGCATTTGTAATAACATCTCTCCTTTGACAAAGATGTAGAAGCCAAGCACAGCTTTCCAACATGCCCAGTTTATATTCCTATGTGCAACTCACCCCAAAATTATGTACATAGGCACTTTTATCCATCTACATTTATGCCATCCTAACCTGGCCTGCAGGGTCAATGAATACACATACCAATCCAAGAAACATTAGATGGACTACCCGGGCATCTTTTGAGTCATATTTTTTTTTGGTTGTGATATAACGCCATCTCAATAGTGCAGTAAGCATTTTTATACATAAATCTGCTGAGATGCAGGTACCAAATAGAATACCTTGAATACGAAGCGTAACTTATTACAATTGAAAAACAATGGCAGATTACACTATGCACAAATCTTCAAGACATCAGGCTCTAATCATAATGGACCTGACTTTTCACTGCACAGCGACTTGTGCAGTTATTTATGACTTGCAAAATGAGGGTAAGACACTATAGCTGAACCACTTGGTGATAAAGACCATAATGTTATAGCTGAACCGCTGAGTAACAGCTACTATAATGTAATTAAATGTGTGTGTGTGGTGGGGGAAATACCAAAGAAACCCACAACAATAGCATCTAACTTCCAAATGGGGGGACTACACAAAATGAGGAAGATAGTTAAATGGAAATTAAATTAATTACAACAGTAAAATGTCTGCAAGATGCATAGCAACTATTTAAAAACCACCATAACAGGGGCTCAAACTAAATGTATATCCCAAATTTAAAATAAATAAATAAATAAAAAACAGTAAGAGGACTAAAAAATTGCCAACATGGCTAAACAGAGTAAAAGAGCTGGTTGGAGTCAAAAAGGCATCCTTTAAGAATTGGAAATTAAATCCTACTGAGGAAAATAGAAAGGAGTATAAACTCTGGCAGTTCAAGTGTAAAAGTATAATTAGGTAGGCCAAAACAAATTTTAAGAACTAGCAAAAGACAAAAAAAAATTAAAAGCAAAAAAAAATATTAAGTACATCAGAAGCAGGAAGCCTGCCAAACAGTCAGTGGAGTCACTGGACGATTGAGGTCCTGAAGGAACACTCAAAGGAGACTAGGTAATTGCGGTGAAGCTAAATTAATTCTTTGGATTAGTCTTCACTGCAGAGGAGAGTCCAACACCTGAGCCATTCTGTTTAGGTGACAAATCTGAGGAACTGTCCCAGATTGAGGTGTCAGTAAAGGAGGCTTTGGAACAAACTGATACATTAAACAGTAATAAGTCACCAGGACCAGATAGTATTCACTCAAGAGTTCTGAAGGAACTCAAATATGAAATTGCAGAATTACCAACTGTAGTTTGTAACTAGTTACTTACATCAGGCTCTAAACCAGATGCTGGAGGATAGCTAACTAGACACCAATTTAAAAAAAAAGACTCCAGATGTGATCCTGGCAACTACAGGCTGGTAAGCCTAACTTCAGTACCAGTCAAATTGGCTGAAACGATAGTAAAGGGCAGAATTATCAGACTCATAGACGAACATGTTCGGAAACCATCAACATGGCTTTTGTAAAGGGAAATCATGCCTCGCCAATCTATTAGAATTCTCTAATGTGGTCAACAAACATGTGAACAAAGGGGATCCAGTGGATATAGTGTACATGGACTTTCAGAAAGCCTTTGCTTAAGAGCCTTTGAGACCTTGTCCAAGTAAGCAGTCATGTGATAAGGGGCCAGGTTTTCTCACCAATCAGTAATTGATTAAAAGACAGGAAACAAAGAGAAGGAAAAAACTGTCAGTTTTCAGAATGGAGATATGTAAATAGTGATGTCCCCCAAGAATCTGCACTGGGACCAGGGCAAGCCAGCATATTCATAAATAATATGGAAAAGGAGTAAACAGTGAGGTGGCAAAATTTGCAGGTGACACAAAATTACTCCAGATAGTTAAATCCAAATCTGACTGCAAAGAGTTACAAAGGGATCTCACAAAACTGGGTGACTGGACAACAAAATGGCCGATGAAATTCAGTGTTGATAAAGGCAAAGCAATGCACATTGGAAAACAATACCAACTATACATATAATACTCCTGAGGGCATTCTGCACCAAAAAATTAAAAATTCTGCACATGCTATTTTAAAACTCTGCAAATTTTATTTGTCAAATAAATGTAGAGGCTCTAGCATGGCATTGGGGAGCACAGGCTACGCTGCACAGAGGTGGATGATCACTGTGCAGCTCCCCACTGGGACACAGACTCAGCAGTGAGACTGCACCCAACCCTGACACAGCACAATGACTGGGCCTGAAACACCCCAGGACCCTGTCCTTCTGTCTTAGGTGCACCAGCTGTGGGCAGGCAAGCACAGCTAGGCAGGATCCAAGTGAAGAGGGGCTTCATGTGGGGGGATCCAGGTGTGGGTTGAGAGGGTTCTGTTTGGGGCAATCTGTGTGCGGGCAGCTCAGTGGGGAATCCAGGTGTGGAGAGCTAGAGGGGTTCTGGGTGCAATGGTAACTGGACTCCGCAGAGGATTCCAGGTGAAGGTGGCTGGAGCTCAGAGGGGTGGGGGGGGGGTTCTGGCGGTGTGGGTGGGTGGTGGTTGGGTGGGGGGGGGGGGGGGGGCAGGGGGGCTGGGCCTGGGGGGGGCTTTTGGGCCGGGGGGTGGGGGGGGGGTTCTGGCGGTGTGGGTGGGTGGTGGTTGGGTGGGGGGGGGGGGGGGGGCAGGGGGGCTGGGCCTGGGGGGGGCTTTTGGGCCGGGGGGTGGGGGGGGGGTTCTGGGTGTGGGAGATAGAGCTCATTGGGGGGGTTTGGGTGTGCAAGGCTCAGTGGCGGAGTCCAGATGTTGGGAGAGTGGGGCAGGAATCCAGGTGCAGCTGACTGGGGCTCGATAGGATAGGGATCTGGGTGCAGGTGACTCAATGGGATGATCCAGGTGCAGGGGAAGTGAGGCTCATCAGGGGGAGCTTCTTGGTGTGGTGGGGGGTGAGGCTCTGCAGGATGGTCTGGATATGAGCGGGTCTGTATTCATGGGAGTTGGGTGGCTGGGGGAGCAACTCCCTGTACAGTGATCCCTCCCACTGCACCTGAGGAGCAAAATGTGCAAGAAGGGGGTGGGGGGGGGGGGAGTTTGCAGAGCTTCCTAGAGCTGGGGGAGAAATCTTGGAGAGGGTCTGACACAGCCCTGGATGCCTTGTAGGGGAAGAGGAAGTTCCGTCCTCCTCAGCCCAGCCAGAACTAGCAGCTGAGCCCGGCACAGGGTAGGAGGCACCAGCTGGGTCTTCCCCAATCCCCCCCCGTACCCCACAGTGATTTACCTCTATGCCGGCTGCCCTAGGCACTGGAAACATACCGCTGGGGAGGACCGCATAGTGCTCGTTGCTTTCTTTCGCTTCCCTGTCAGAAAGCCATTTTTCTGCAGGGAGGCAAAGAAATCTGCGGGGGACATAAATCCTGCACATGCATAGAATTCACCCACGAGTAAAATGATGAGATCTAAATGAGCTGTTTCCACTCAGTCTCCATGGATAGTTCTCAGAAAATTTCTGCTCAATGTGCAGCAGCAGTCAGAAATGCTAACAGAACGTTAGGAACCATTTGGAAAAGGAATAAGACAGAAAATATCGTAACACCACTATATAAATCCATTATATACCCACTCCTTGAATACTGAATGCAGTTCTGGTTGCTCATCTCAAAACAAGTATATCAGAACTGGAAAACGAACAGAGAAAGCAATGAAAATGATTAGAAGTATGGAATAGCTTCCATATGAGGAGCAATTACGAAGATTGGGATTGTTCATCTTAGAAAAGAGATGACTGAGACAGGATATCATAGAAGTCTACAAATGAATGGTGGGGAATAAATAAATGTTACTTACCCCTTCTCACAACACACAAACCAGGGAACACCAAATGAAATTAATAGGCAGCAGGTTTAAAACAAACATAAGGAAGTACTTCTTCACACCATGCACAGTCAACCTGTGGAATTCACTGCGAAGGCCAAAGTGTAACTGGGTTCAAAAAGAGAATTAGGTAAGAGCCTGGCTATCAACCAAGATAGCCAGGGACATAGCTCCATGATCTGGCTGTCCCTAAACCTCTGCCTGGCAGAAGCTAGGCCTAGATGACAGGGGATGGATCAGTCAATAAAACGCCCTGTTCTGTTCACTCCCTTTAAAGCATCTGGCACTGGCTACTGTCGAAAGACAGGATATTGCGGTAGATGAACGACTTATGTGAATCCGTGTGGCCATTCTTATATTCACCATTGTGAATGAGGAATTACACCCTCTCTGCACAAGTATAAATAATCACACAAGGCATAAAATAGTGGAGAATCAAGTCTAAAGAGTATGCTCTTGCCCTGAGAAGTGAGAAAACAACTTAATGGGAAGTAGCTCAACTACTTAATCGTCCATCATTACCAGATACAAAAGGATTTTGCCCAAATTGCTCCAGTAAAAAAGTTACTCTAATCCATAACTAGATTATGTTGGCTAAAGGCAATGGTTGGAGAAATTGCCTATCAGCCACAATAAGAGGAAGACTAGAGAAGATAGCAACCATAATGAAGAGGGAATACAATTTTAAACAGTGTTGGTTGTTTTGTTTTTTGAGAAAAATAATTTCTATCACTGCTCTACTGATCCCTTCTGCCAATTTTTGTGGTTTTACAATCAAATTTATATATGACGTATTTTTTTTTCCATTTGTAGCTGTCATTGATAAACCCATACAAAAGAAGAAACTAACCAACTATTCAATGAAAACTGATTATATATGAAGTGCCATCAGATGTAAAACAGAAACTTGAAAAATGAGAAATATTTTCTCTAATCTCTATTAGTACGCAATGTTTAAAGACAGAAAAATAAAAAGAGATATATGTTGCCTATCTTTGACAATTAGGAGATGTCAGTCTTATTAGTCAGCTCCTGAATGCCTCTTTCACAATTGGATCACATAGTTCTACCCCTTGACATGGAATGTGTCTACATTTTTCATGGCGATGCAGGAAATGCAACCCAAAGAGTAAAGCCAAGTTATATGGGCAAAAGAAGTGGACAAGTGTTTCAAGTTCAGGTTCTGCAGCAGCTGAGGGGTGATGTGATAGGAAGATTGGCTGAATAAAGCTCTCTGAAATTCATATTCCTGATAGTGAGAGTCCACAGCAAATTTTGATAATCATATCTATTCTATGTAAAAGGATATTTGAGAGACCACAGAAGTAAACTTATTGTAATAATTCTCATACAGCAGTTTAGTGACAAAAATATTACTATAGTGGCACAAAGCTCACTGTTTGGTGATGCCAGTACAAAGTGTACTTTACATCCTTTTCAAAATTTCTGTATTTTAATATCAATGTTGTTCCTGTTACAAATATAAGCTTCCAGCTTTTTTACCCCAAATCTCCTAAACTTTAATCTCTCTCACCCTGACCTTAACTGTTTTCAGCAAAATTTTTAAAAAGCAAAACTAAAAAACTACTGGCCAAGCCAGTTTTCAACAGTCTTTATCTGCTGATCCTCTGGCTCTTGCCTCTCACAATTCATCTCTTGCATCTTAAAAGCACCAGTCTTTATCATCCATTTCTCTACAACTACCACCCCCATCCTCCTTCTCCTTTTCATCTCTGAACTCTTTGTTTACAATCACTGTTTCAAATTCTTATCCTCCAATTCCATTCTAAACACTCTTTAGTCCAGTTTCTATCCTTTGCACCCCACTGAAACTGCTCTCACCAGTTTCTAATGACCCCTTCACAGCCAAAGCTCAGAACCAGTAGTCCATCCTCATCCGCCTTAACCAGTCAGCCACCTCCAACACAGTCAGCTATGCTCCTTTTCTTGAAATCTTGTCCTTTCTTGGATTCCATAACTCTGCTCTCTAATTGCTCATTTAGCTCCTCACTAACCCTCCAACTTTCTGTGGAGATTCCACAGGGCTCTATCCTTCATACCCCTATACACCTTACCTCTGGGTAAACTTATCTGCAAATACAAGTTCAAATACCATCTCTACACTGACAATTGACAAATATACCTCTACTCCAGAGCAATTTCCTGTGCAAAATGAAGGCTCAGTCTCTCTCTCTGACATCTCCTAGCATGAGCTCAGATTCAACATGGCTAAAACAGGGCTCTTAATCTTCCCTACACACACTTTCTCCCCCACCTCCTTTCTCAATTACTATGGACCACATCAACATCCTGCCTGTCACTCAGGTCCATACCCTGGGCATCATCTCTTACTCAGACCTCTCTCTAGGTCCTCACATGCAGGCTGTATTTAAGCCTCGCAGATTCTTTCTGCATAAGATCTTTCCTATCCATTCACACAGCACAAACTCTCATCCATGGTTTCACCACCTTGATTATGGCAACATCCTTTTCTCTAGCCCTAACAAATGCAATCTTGCCCCATGCATATCCATTCATAATGCAGCTACAAATATCATTTTCCCAGCCTCTCACTTTGACCATTTCTTAACATCCCTCCACCAGCCCCTTCTCTAGTGCATCAGATATAAGCTAACCATCTCTGCTTTCAAAGACTTGTCCTACTTTTTCTTATTCACTAGTGAGATATTGACTCCTAACACCAATCGGCCAATGAGGCAAGCATCCATCAACCACTTGTTAATTTTTAAAACAAGCACCTATGTGCTCTCTCCCCTGCTGCCCCTCATACTTGAGAGGAGTGCCCCATAAATATCTGCAAAGCTACCTCATTATCCTTCTTTAAACTTGTCTTTGCCAAAATGATTACAAAAAACTTGAAGAAAACAGTTCCCTGCTGCACTAAGACCACTGCCTACCATCCTGACCGATATTGCTTCATTGTTTCCTTGTATTCCCCCATGTCTGTCTGTAGCCATCTGTTGTCTCTTGTCTTCTATTTTGACTGTAAGCTATTTGGGGCAGGAACCACCTTTTAGTTGATTGTACAGCACCTAGTACAATGGGGTAATAAAGTTACATTTGTTAGCCGAAGCCAAACAAATTAAAACATCACCTTACTTGAAAGGCATTTTCCCAAAGCTAGGCAAAATCCTCCAAGCACTGAGTGTGAGAAACTCCCATTGACTTTAATGGGAGCTCTTCCTCAAGAGACAAACAAAGGGCATGTCTTCACTAGTAACGGCAGCACTTTAACGTGGTTGTGTAGTCAGGGCACCATCGATAGGAGAGTGCTCTCCCAGCGCTATTAAAAAAAACACTTCCACAAGGGGAGTAGCTCCCAATGCTGTTGCACCCTCTACACTGCCACTTTACACCACTGAAACTTGCAGCGCTCAGGGGGTGTTTTTTCACACCTCTGAGCGAGAAAGTGGCAGTGTAGACAAGGCCCTAAATGTTAAGACTTTGAGCTTAAAATTTGTTGCAGGTAAAGAGCCATTGTGATCACTAAGAACCCGACTGAAGCCTGTGTCTGGGCATAGCAGCCCACCCATACATAAAGAACTGCAGGATCAGGGTCTAAATTAGAAATTAAGTGAATGTGAAATTAAAGCTCTCTGGAAATTAAGTCTTAGTAATTTGAGAGGAGCAGGGAAAAATCTAAGATATGTAATTTGCAGTGTGATATTAACCCATGAATTACAGTAGTTTACTTTATCACAGTAGCAAACTATAACTTCTTACATTACATTTTTATATTTATTTCTTTGAGTATAAATTGGCAGGCATAAACTGATATCTAAAGCACAACTGGCCTCTTCTTTAGCAGTGGTTCAAGAGGAAAAAATATTTGCAAGGATAGCAAACAACCTTAATTGCCTAATGGCAGACTTCAAGTTTTTATTTGAAGTACACCACCTCTCCCAAAACCAGTTTCTGCTTTTCCACTGTATGTTTAAAACCAATTAAACGATGATGGTGTTTTAAGAGGACGCTCGGTATTTCACTGTGCTATGTAAGTGTAGTGAAGCTAAGCCACGCATTGCTGCCGCACTGTAGACGTGTACAATCCAGCTCCTTCCCTGTGCTCATCGCCCAGTGCCTTTCCCTTCAGCTTTCCACAGGAAAGGACAAGCTGTAAGGTTATATATCCGTTTAAATATGAAGCAAAGGGGAAATTTTATACTATAGAATATATATATTTAAATAAAAACCCAGGGGGCAAACCCTCCACACCTTCCCCCCGTTTCAATAAGACCCAGCGCACACCCCCTCGCCTGACATGGGGGTCACCTCCTCAGGGGGACAGGCACAGCCTCCACAGCCAGGGGCCCCGCCCCCCAGCACAGGTGAACTCCCCGCCCGGGGGCCCGGGCGCTAGGGGCAGGGACATGCCCCTGGCGAGGGGACGCAGAGGACGGGGAAAGTCTGTCCCCCTACGCGGGCCTAGGGAAACGGGGGCCAGAGCGGGCCCGAGCCGGGCAAGGGCCAGGACCACTCACCGCTCTCCCTGGCAGCCGCGGCGCCGCCCGGGCGGAGATACGGGCACAGGAAGTCGCGGGCCGCCTCCAGGTCCTGGAAGTGGCAGAAGGGCAGCAGCGAGCAGGACATGGTGCCCCCCGCCCGGCCGGAAGTGCTCGGCGCTTTGCCCACCGGCCTGAGCAGAGCGCCGCTGTGCGCATGCGTGGGAAGGGGGGGCGGCTGAGGAATGGGTCACGTGATCAGCGTAGTGGTGAGCGTGTTTTCCTCGCTCCAGGGCGCGTGTAGGATCACGGGGAGTTGTACGGAGTCAGCACCCGCCGGCCGTGGGGCTCCCGCCGCCTCGGCGTCCCCTAGCTGCCTCCGGCTCCGTCCTCAGGCGCTGCGGCTGCGGCAGCTCTTCCGCCGCCGTTCGGTGCTGGTACCGGCAGGGCTCGGCCGCCGCCTGCCGCTGGGAACTGACGCGTTTGAGCTCCGCCCCGTGCATGTGTTTTAACCCTGTCAAAGGATCTCCCTGATCCGGCTTCACACGCCCCCGCGCCGCACCGCGTGTCCGATCCCTGCCGCGTCGATCGCACCCACACGAGGGCGAAATCCCCAGTGGTGCATCTGCCAGCGCCAGCCTCTCGCTGTTTGAAGGGACGGCTGCGCGCGCGGGGGGTTCCCGCTTTTTTGCTCTCATTTTTGGGAGGGAGAGGCGCTGGCGGGGAGTGGGGTGGGGTTGTGAATGGCGAGGGGGAGCAGTGGTGAAGGGAGGGGTAGGGCGGTGAGAGGTATTTTTCCCTGTGCTGGAAAGACTTTTTGGGAGAAGGTTTTTCAGCATTTCTTAATACAGACCCTGACTATATTTATTGTAATCTGCTCTGGAAGTTAGTTCAATAGCTGGGAACCCTCAGCTGAGAACGTTTTGTCCTCAACTCTCAGGTGCTTCACCCTGTGTTACCCCAGAGGAATATAACTGTCTCCACTCTTCTTTTAGTATAGCTGGGGCTTGATCCAGTAATTGCTTTGAAGATTAGGACCAGTGCCTTAAATTTGCATCTGAAGCTAGCTGGAAAGAAGTAGGACTTGAAGAGAGGTCTAATGTGGTCTAGATCATGGAGGAGGTGGGCAGTGGCACAGGCTGGCTGGCCTTGTAAATGAAGCAAGTCCAGTGCCCCAGTGTCAAAAATGGTACTCCTGGATTGGCCAATTAAGAGGGTAGGGCAGCACCAGCGTCTATAAAATGCAGGATCAGGAAAGACTCACTGAGATAGAGCCTTCGTAAGAATCAGTTAGGCAAAGGTAGGAGAGTGGGGCCTGGCTCTGGGGAAAGGTTGGGAGAGCTGCTCTGCTTGCTGGAAAGAGGGAAGAATGATCAGGAAGCCAGTGGAGGGGCTAGTCTGCTGATCTTCCTGAGCCAGTGATATCCAAGGCTAGAGAAGGCTGAAGCATGAGAGCAGCAGCAGAAGATGCCTATTGGCTCTTGGAGCTGTAGAGCTGAAAACAGAGGGCTAGAGACAACTCTGCTAGAGAGCCAGAGTGTGGTGAAGGATGCAGGAGCTGTACTTGCATGGATTATGGTGTTGGGTTTTGGTGTGTATGAGGCATTCTTCTGTAATAAATTAATCCCATCAGGGCCATTTTCAAGAAGCACTTGCTGGACTATTTCTGGGAGGTCAGAAGGGAAACTGGGGCAGGTGCACCTGACATGCTGCAGCCTACTGGCGGAGGGTGCTCCCAGGTGGGGCTGTTTTGTGACAGGCAGCCTCATTCTGTATTAGCTGAAACCTGTGCATTGTCTTATTCATGTTCAGCTTCAGATACAGAGGATTACAGTAATCCAGCCTGGGGGTGACAAATGCATGGCTCAATAGGGCCAAGCACTTCTCTGGGAAGAAGGGGCAAAGTTTCCTAGCAAGCTGGAGTCAAAGAATGTATTATTAAATGCTGATGCTACTTGGTCACCTAAGTTTAGTGAGGAGTCAGAAAGCACCCTGAGGTTTCACATCATTGACAAATGAGGGCTGTATGTGGAGACAGTGTTTCATCTAGTTCTTCAAAGCATTTTCTCTTTCTAGTCATGATCGCTTTAGTCTTGTCTGGGTTCAGGTTGAGCCAGCAGCCTTTAATCTGTAAGCATTCTGATATCTTAGTAGTGGCAGCAGTTACATTTATGGTGAATGAGATCTGTAGCTGAGTTGCATCAGCATATTGTTAACAACTGAACCAAGGCATCTCTCCATCTTTTCCAGTGGTCTCATGGGGATAATGGAAAAAAAGGGAAGATACCATCTATCCCTGTGAATAGAACTATCTTAGAGTGAATTCCCTCCTCTTTATATTATTTGGAAAGATCCACAGGGTAGTAAATGGCAACAAGTTCTTTGCGGACATCTCTTGACTCTTCAGTACACTTTCCTCACTTCTTGATCTACAAAACTCCATATTTGTTAATCTTTCAGACGTGCTGCAAAACCCCTCTCCCTTTTTTACATAGGGATGTGATGGATTCCCCATCATTTAAATTATTTAAATCAAGATTATGTGTCTTTCTAAATCATATGTGCTAATTCAACCAAAAGTTGTGGTCTTGATGCAAGTATTACTTGGTGAAATTCTGTGGCCCGTGTTATGCAGAAAGTCAGACATGCAGGTGGTCATAATGGTCCCTTCAGGCCTTAAAATCTGCAGTGAAATCCTGGCCCTATTGAAGTCAGTGTGAGTTTTCCAATTGACATGAATGGGGCCAGAATTTTACCCTAAGAATCTTTTTCTGGACCTTGGGGGATAAAGCAAAACATGAACAGTTAAGCCTTTTTTCCCCAAAACATGTCATTGTCCTGCTTTAAAACTGTATGCAAAGCAATGAGGCATTGGTATTCTTGGTTGTTCCCATTTAAGTGAGCCACATCATTTTTCTATCATGTTTAGGGTCCAATTGATTCATTGATGTTTGGGACTGGGGGTACCTTTTCTTCACCACTTTGTTAGCATGTCCATAATAGAAGACCTGTTAACAATCTTATTTAATAATTTAAAGATTTATCTCCATAGTAGTAAGTGGGTTTTCAGCACATCTGTCTTGGAATTTTCCTACTGAGAGATGTTTAAAAGTTTTGCTTGTATTTTCTGTCTTGTATATCCTCATTAAGAGCAGCTTTGACACATCCATAGATGCTGTGCTGTTACTAGCTCACTAAGGTGCCATCAAGTAAGTAAAAATATTCACTTGCCGTCTTTGCAAATGCACCTTTTCGATATCTGTGTTCATCAGAGTAAGACTTTGATGTCACATATCTGAGAGAACTATCAGGGATATGATCAGGAGATATAAACATCATGGAAAAAAGGATGCCTACTGTTCATGATCTTTAATCAGAGAAAATCTGAATGTCAAAGCAAATTTAACTGTCTCTGAAGATGAGTTCAGACTGCTTTCTGGGGGAATCAGCATTGATAAATCTGGCTGAGATACTTATCCTATAATGTCAGTATTGGCAGATATCTATGTGGAGCTGGTTGAATCATTGATTGTAAATAAATTATCCAGTGAATTTGGCCCAGTTTTTTTCCATTCATAAGCAAATCATTCATGAGCCTGTGCTGATTTTTGCAAATAATGTATTCATTTTTCCTAAGTACTTGCAGGGTGGGTTGGACGGACAATTTTCAGCCTACATGTTGTTCACAAACTGTTCACCACAGCTGTATGTATTTATGGCATATGATTGGTCACCTCATTCACATAATTTTGCTTCTGCTTTCTGGTTGGATAACTAAAACTTTTTAATGGTAAATGATGACTAGCGAATGACAATAATGAATACTCTTGATCATGCACAGTGCCCATGTTCATTTGCAGATGTGGCCAAAGGATGCACGATAACCATTCCTTAAGTAAGCATTTCCCCAATGGTGGAGTGTGCATGGAGGGGTGAGTATGAAGCACTAATTGGAAAGGGGCATTGAAAAGGTATTAAGATGGGAAGGCCTGTAACGCCATGTGGCAGGCCTACAGGACAGGGCATATCAGGTTTCATTTTCCTGAAGGGGGAGCTTAGCTTTCCAACATTTGGGAAATTATACCTTAAACATTTTTGTGTACAAAATCTTGGTTGCGCAAATGTTTATGAATAGCGACACACATATTGTCAAACTGAAAAGCCATTCAGAGTTTGAACCGCAAGTAAATGTAAAAAAGATGTAGTGCACAGGAAGACGATTAAGAGATGAATCTGTATTTTCTGACCCCGGTCATCTGACTTGGATCAGAGTTACAAAATATTACACCCCATCATATGACATTGGTCAGTAGCCAGTGACTGCAGTGGCTATTGTTACAGGACTGTTTTTGCAGGATTGAGCCAGATCCATCTAACCCCTGAGGGTTATATTTATAACTGTAATTTCCTGAGGAAGGAGAGAATTTCTTATATCAAACAGCAGGTTCTTTTTAGTCTTCATCGGGTGTTTTGTTAACATATCTCTCTCAAGGGCAATAGTGAGGGTGTACATTGGAGCATCTCCCCTTGGGTGTATGTATACTGAAAAATTGGGTGGTGGCTCAAACTTTTTATGTTTAAATTTCAAATATTATTTGTCCTACTCTCCGTTTTGGCATCGATGATCTAGTCAGGATTTAGCATGATCTAGGAGATGGGACATGTGGTAGGTTCTATATCTGAGTCTGCAACTGAAGTATCATATTACCTTGGGCCAGTCACATAACATCTGTGCCTCAGTTTCCCCTTTTGTTAAAGGGGAATAAGAATGTTTACCCACCTTTTTTAAATGATTTGAGATCTCTGTGTGCAAATATTCTTTTATTACTACGTTGATTAGAAGAGTCCCCTTGCTCTAATAAAGAGTTAGGTGGCCCCAGTCTTGTCTGTCAACGTAACAGATGACACTGTCAAGCTCTAAAAAAAGAAAAAAAAGAAAAAAAAAGCATTCAATCCAGTCATCTTCCACTGGAGGTTGGATGATGTTATCAGCAGATATCGGGAAGAGCGGTGTCTGGATGATCACAAGATTTCTTTCACATTTATAGAGCAGTGTTGCTGGACTGGCTATGGATAGAAAGCCATCTGCAACAAGAAAAAATATCCAAAGTGTCGAGCTTTTCTGGTATAAGCTTCTCGTGTGAACAGACAAAAGCTATCTCCCATAGGACAACTTTCCTCTGCACAAATATCTCACAGCATCAGAGCCAAAATAAACTTCAGAGACTAGCTTTTTTTTTTTTTTTTCATATGCAGTTTAAAAGCACAAGTTAAAAGCTTCTGGTCTCGGATGATGATTAGGGCCTTCTGAGAATCCATGACAATTGCTGTTTTTAAGCAGTAGAGCCCCTTAATTATGAGAAGATAAGACTAGATGAGTATCTAAACTTTCTACAAAACTGGAGTCCACTAACTACTATTTATTTACCTTATTTCTTTTATTTTTGTATGGACACATTAACAGGGAGAAGAAGGAATAAGTGATGATTTATCTATGCTGAGAGAAGCACCAAGCCAAAATTTAACTTTCATCTTTCCACTTCTGTAGCTTGCAGTTTCCACTATAACAGAGGTTCTCAACCAGGCGTACATGTGCTCCTGGAGGTACACAGATATTCCAGGGGGTACATCAACTCATCTAGATATTTGCCTAGTAAAAAAGCTACATAAAAAGCACTAGCAAAGTCTATACAAACTAAAATTTCATAGAGACAAAACAATGACTTGTTTATATTGCTCTGTATACTATACACTGAAACGTAAGTACAATATTTATATTCTGTAGTGGGGGTAAGTGGAGCTGGGGCAGGCCAGGGAGCCTGCGCAGCCCAGGAACCAATTAAAGAGGACTTATAGGGAGCCAATCAGGGCCCAGATTGCAGACAGCTAATCAGGGCCAGGCTCAGGGGTATATAAAGGCTGCCCAGAGCAGGAGCAGTCTGTCTGTCTCAGGCCTTCGACAGGGAAGGTCAGTTGACAGGGGGAGACTAGCACCGCGGACAGCGCAGTGCTGGGCAGGCTCAAGGAGGCTAGAAAGCTCTAGCCCCTAGCCGCAGGCTGCAGGCCTTGACAGAAAGGGTCTAGTGGGTGCAAGAGGCCATAGGGGAAGCATCCCAGGGAAACAGATGGAGGAGGAAAAGGAGGAGGACAGCAAGGCTAATGCCAGAGGGTCCCTGGGCCGGGACCCCCCACCTCCTTGCAGTACATCCAGCCACAAGCTGTAGAGGCCACGCCAGATCCCTGCCAAGAGGGATTAGACTTGGAGGGCGGTGGTTGCTTATAAAGGCTGGAATGTGGGACTGCTGATGATTGATCCCCGGAAGGGAATGCAGATGGACAGAGGGGCACTGCCGGAGGGCAGTGTCCTCGAAGAGGACACCGCTGAGCAGGGAGCAACGTGGGTCCAGAGATGCCGACAGAGGGCAGAATAACAGATGGGACACCACCAGGAGGGGGTGCTCCACTGGAAATGAGCTAATTCCCAGGAGTGACCAGCAGGAGGCGCCAGGTGGTGAGTCCTGACCCATTACAATTCCAAATGACTTATTTTATAATTCTGTGGTAAAAGTGAGAAAGTTAGCAATGTTTCAGTAATAGTGCATTGTGCAAGGGTGAAAGTAGACATAGGGACTTACCGGTATGGGGCTGGGTTGGGGCCGGCTCTGTTCCCCAGAAGGGGTGGGAACTTGGGTGGAAGGGGCAGGATGGGAGGTCAGAGCCAGCCTCGACCTGCTCTGTATTGGTAAGTGCCCTCCCTTGAAGGGGTGGCTACAGCAGCTGGGGGCTCCGGCAGCTATTTAAAGGGCCCACAGCTTGGCCACAGCTACCGCCCCGGGCCCTTTAAACGGCTGCCAGAGCCCTGGGCTGCCGCTGCTTCCCCAGGGCTCTGGTAGCAGGGCTCCAGGGATTATTTAAAGAGTTAGTGCTCCCACTGCCCTGGGTGTTGTGACACCTTTGCTTTTTTGTGTTTGATTTTGTAAGCAAGTAGTTTAAGTGAGGTAAAAGTTGGAGGTACGCAGGACAAATCAGACTCCTGAAAGGGGTACAGTAATTTGGAAAGGATGAAAGCCACTGCACTATAATACTCTGCTGATGGCACAAATGTAGTATTTTGGTAAGTGTCACTGTTTGACTAAAACCTACTGCTGCAGGGCTATCTGCACCTCTCTCTTCTTTATTATCACACTTAGTTTACCCTCTTGGGTGTCCAGCCTTGTGCTTTTTCAAACCTTGTGGTAGAGTCTTGCAGTTCTCCCACCCTTAGACTGGCTTCTGGGCTGCAGTACCTTGCATATCAACTGTTATCACCCTACAGGTCCAACTGAGCTCTGACACCTGTGTTTCTTCCCTTTCTGAGTCTGTGATCAGTGGTATACAGTGATCAGTCAGCCTTCTTTAAACCAGAGTAGTATTTATTTTTATAGTAGGAACAAAGCAAAAGAGAAAACGATTTTAGAACAGTCTACACACATGACTGTTACCTAAAGTTTTACCATCCCCGATGGTAACTCAGCCAGGGCTAACTTCTTCACGCACCCCTCCACTGGGTTCCTGGGGCAGTCTGGTTCCCCTGCATGACTACTGCTTTAGTTCTTTTGTTCTTCTGTGTTCCTGAGCTTATCAAAAACAGTTATGTAGCCTCAGCAGGAGATGGAGCCAAGATCCTGAGAGCCAGTAATTGACATTGTCCCTTAACAACTCTCAAGTGTTTGCAGAGGGGTGGTTTTTCGTGAGTATTCTTTTCCTTCCTGCCTGTTTTCCCAGACAGACTCCTGTCAAGTTATCTCACTATAGTCATACAGAAAACACCTGATAACCAGGCCAGCATACACTATTAATAAGTTATTATTCTCTGTTCAAATTCAGCTGTGAAAAGTTACCAGTAGTAATATTTAAATACACTTTTTTCATTTGAGTATCTAAAGCCGTTTAGGAAAACACTAATTGATTAAGTCTTACAGCTACCCTGGAAGGTGGTATAATGACTATGCTAAAGATGGACAAATGACAGGACAGATAGGTTAAGTGACTTGCCCAATATCTCACAGCAAAGTTGTGGCAGAACAAAGAGAAACCCCCTGGAGTCCTGAAGTGAGTTCTGTACACCTTCTCATGCGCCTTTAAGCTGAGTAAAAGAGTTGTGTGAGCTGGGTGAAACATTGTTACGGGTTTAGATAAAACCACCTTAAACTGATTATGTGAATGTCTCCACCATTTATGTCAATTGTAAGAGAGAGTTAAGAGCTCACACCTAAAACAAAGCCCAGTAGTCTTCCCTGGAACTATAAGCAGGTGGGTGAAGGGTTCAACTGGGTATGTGGCCAAGTGTGGGGGTAGGAGAGAACACTCCGAAACTGAAAGCAGACTGAGTTTGAGAAACAGCCTGAAAGAGCAGACTATGGAAGAAACCTGTGGAGAGGTTTTTTGGGTCAGGGGTGCAGTCTGAGAAGAGTGCACTTGGTGTTGTAAGCAAAATAAGTTGTTTCCTGCTACTTGATTCCCTCTGCAGTCGGAGAGACAGGACTTCATATATTCTTTGTAAATAAACAAAATTGCATCAGAAATGTCTGGATCATCCACAGGGCCCTAAGGTGACTAGCCGCTGGTGGGGTGTAAAAGGCCCTAAAAGCTGCTGTTCCAGCTGAGAGAGAATTCCCTCAGCACAGGCACTGCAAAAGAAAGCCATCTGACTGCCTCCTCGGGCCTCCTCAAACATCTTGATGTGGGGGCAGAAACACTGTGGCCCACAGGCCAATTTCCAGGGGCTGCTTTAAGGCTATGTCTACATCTGGAGATGTAATTCCCAGCTCGTGAACATACTCAGACTGTCATTGAGCTAGCATGCTAAAACTAATAGTATAGCTGTGGTAGCACGAGCGGTGGCGTGGGCTAGCTGCCCCAACACACACTTACAAGATCTGAGGGCATTTGTACTTAAGGTGGCTAGCCCTTGCTGCTGCCCATGCTACCACAGTTACACTACTATATTTTGCATGCTAGCTTGATGCAAGCTAGTGTGAGTATGTCTGCTTGAGCTGGGAATCACACCCCCAGCTCTAACTGTAGCTTAACCTCTCCAGCACGGCTGGCCTTACCATAAGGCAAACTGAGGCAGCCACCTCTGGTGCCAGACTGGGCAGGGCAGGGGGCACTAGGACCTAGGGTGTTAAAAATAGTGTCTGCTGCTGTTGCATATGTATTCTCTCTGCTCTAGATGCACAGAGATGGTGGTGTGCTGTGCTGGAGGAAGGAGGACACAAGACATAACAGGCAGGCAGGAGAAAAGGTGAGAGGGAATAACAGAAAGCTGCAAGAGCTGCAGGGAGAGAGAGGAGGAGAAGCCTCTTATGTACCTCTCTCTAGCACCCCCAGTAGCCTGGACTGATTAACACCAGCTTCTCAGGGAGCTTCCTGTTTCCTGTTGCTTCCTTGAACCCACTTGAGGAGAGCAGACAGTCAACTGAAGTAGTAGGAGCCAGTTAGGCCCTTAAAATGCTATCTTCCCTCACGCAGGCCCTGCTCCCAGCCTGCTTATTTGTCTCCTTCAATTGAGTGTTGAGAGCCTCTATACCTGGCACAGAACAGCAGTCATGAGTGAAAGAAGAAAACGCCCCTCTGGGGCATCATTCAGAAAAAGAAAGAATTGGCACAGAACAGCAGTCATGAGTGAAAGAAGAAAACGCCCCTCAGCATTCAGAAAAAGAAAGAAAGCAAAGGAAGCTTTTCTATCTAAGCAGGAGGGAGCTCTGAGATTCATAGGCCATGTCTAGACTACCTGCCGTATCGGCGGATTAAAATCGATCCCTGAGCGCGTTTATATCGATTCCGGAACTCCACCAACACGAATGGAGTTCCAGAATCGACATGGCGAGCCACGGACACCGATCCCGCACGGTGAGGACGGGTGAGTAAATCGACTTTAGATATTCGACTTCAGCTACGTTATTCACGTAGCTGAAGTTGCCTATCTAAAATCGATTTTCCCCCGTAGTGTAGACCAGCCCTATATAGATGCAAATGTTCACTGTGAGCCTTCCGGCCCCAGTGAGGATGTTGGTGGTGAGGAGATGCCTGATCTTCAAGTTGGTCAGAGTGCAGGTGACCTGGCAGCTAGTGCAGCATCCATATCTCCATCTCAAATGGATGTAACCATGCACATTCCTGAAGAAAAGTGTAGATCAGAGAATAGTGTGGTGGAGGCATAAGAAACAGCTGCTGCTGAGTTTAGTGCCTTAAGTCTAAATGATCCAGGACTGTGGACCCACTTTAGCAGTAGCCTGAGGGACTTCCTTGTACTGCATGGGCCACAGCAAGTGAAAAACTTCGTTCCCCAAAGACAATGAAAATAGAAGTTTCTATCCAACACAGTACTGGTGTGAAATCCTCAATGGTGACAAAGTGGCGAGGCCAGGGCTTATGTACTCAAAAACCCAGAATGCTGCATACTGTTTTTGTTGCAAACTTCCAGTCTAATGTTCCAGCCACATTGGGTTCTACAGGAACAAAGGATGAAAAATCTGGCTAGAAATCTAGCATGCCGTGAGAAGGCAACAAATCACCAGAGAGCATTCCATAGGTGGAAAGAGCTTGAGATGAAGCTAAGTTTAAAGGCCACCATAGATGATCAGCATCAAGAGACGATTGCATCAGGGTCTCTTTACTGGCAAAACATTCTGAAAAAGCTCATTGCCATTGTGAGAATGCTTGCTACCCAAAACTTAGCACTTCAGATCAGCAGTATGTGGCAAAAAAATGGAAACCTCCGTAAAACTGTGAAGCTGATGGCTGAGTTTGATGCTGTACTCCAGGAGCATCTAAGAGTCACCACCCAAGAAAGGTACACACACCACTACCTTGGAAAAACAATTCAAAATGAGATCATACAGTTACTGGCAACAAAAGCCAAACGGAAGATTGTGGCAGATCTGAAGTCAGCAAGATATTACTCTGTTTTTCTGAACTGCACACCTGACATCAGCTATACAGAACAAATGACTTTAATGGTGCGTTTTGTAACAACAGAACCTAGTGAAAATGTCCCTGCAATGGTGACTGTCAGACAGCATTCTCTAGAATTTATTGACAGTGATGATACTACAGGAGCTGGTATGACAAATGTACTTCTTAAAAAGTTAGAAGATACAGGAATTGCAATAGCTGACATGAGAGGTCAGGGCTGTGATAATGGTGCCAACATAAGAGGAAAGAACAGAAGAGTGCAGAGACAGATCTGAGAGTTAAACCTTTAAGCTTTTTTTGTCCCAGGCAGTTCTCATTCTTTGAACTTGGTGGCCAGTGATGCAGCATCAGCTTCTAGTGAGGCTGCTGAATTTTTTAATGTAATTCAAAGCATCTACATATTTTTCTCTGCATCAACTCATCAATGGCAAATTTTGAAGCGACATCTGGGAACATCCTCTCAGACACTGAAACCACTGAGTGCCACATGATGGGAAAGTTGAGTGGAGGCGATAAAGCCTATCAAACACCAAATTGGGAAGACAGATCATGCCATAATTGCCATTATGGAGGATGATACTATGACAGAAACTGTTTGTGGGAGAACAGTGGCAGAGGGACATGGAATCGCCAGAAACATACATAACTTCAAATTTCTGTGTGGCTTAGTGTTGTGGCGTGACATACTATTTGAAATAAATGCTGTAAGCAAGAGACACCAAGGTGTTGATCTTGATGTATCTGGAACAAGTGGACAAAGCAAAGTCATACCTACAGTCCTACCGGTCAGATGAGGAATTTCAAAACATTTTGAAGAGTGCACAGAAGTTGGCAGAGGAACTTCACACCCATTCAAGAATACAAGAGTCACTGAAGAAGACGCCATTTTGATTACAAGGCACAGGATAATCCCATAAGAGACCCCCAAACAACAATTCAAAGTTGAATTCTTTAACCGGGTGCTAGATTGTGCAATACAGTCAGTTGAAGAACATTTCATGCAGTTCAAGGAACACAGCAGTATATTTGGGATGTTGTATGATATTCCAAAGCTACTTACTATACCTGAAGAAGACCTACACCAGCAATGCAGGGCACTAGAGACAGTGTTGACACATGATGACATGCGACGAGATATTGACGCGAGTGATGAACTGAAAGCCCTTTCAAGAGGCATTTCAGCAGGATCAACTCCAAAGGCTGTTCTGGAATATGTGTGCACAAATAAGATGACCACTATCTTTCTGAATGCTTTTGTTGTTCTGTGCATACTTCTAACACTTGCTGTAACAGTTGCCAGTGGAGAACACAGCTTCTCCAAGCTGAAGTTAATAAAAACACATCTATGCTCCACAATGACACAGGAGAGGCTGGTCGACCTTGCAACCATCTCAATAGAGCATGAGCTGGCGCAGATTGTGGACCTTCAGGAAGCAGTTCAGATCTTGCAACCAAGAAGACACGGAAAGCACCACTTTGATTATTCAAACAGAGAAAAATGCCATGTGTTTACTATCAGAGGGTAAGCGTGTTAGTGTTGGATCAGTAAAAGCAGCAAGAGCCCTATTGGCCACCTTATAGACATGCATCGCCCACGAGGATGGGTATTCACACCATGAAAGCTCAGCTCTGATACGTTTGTAGATGGTATAAGGATGCCACAGGACTCTTTGCCGCTTTTAAGTGTTTCTGGCAGACAAAGAAAGTTACATATTCGTTCAACATATTTGAAAGTAAAGTGTTACTTAAAATTTTTTGAAACACGGCAATTTAAGTTGTTAGTTTCCCTTGATTGAGCGTATAGCAGAGCAGTACCCCAAGAAGTGGATTGTCATAGCTTCCTACTCAGATTTGAACCTATAGCGTCTCGATAAACCATGAGAGCTGCATAATTCCCTCAGCTTAATTACCAGCTAGATTGATATCGCTTGCCACCAGCCAAAACAATTCCAGGGTTTGGCTCCTTCTGGTCTCCCAAAACCTTCCCTGGGGGACCCAGCTCAGATCGAGTTTACACAAGGGAAATAAACCGTTCCCCCCACCTCTCCACCACCCAGAATTTCCTCTCTGGGCTAACCTGAGAAGTTACTTGATGCAAACCTCTTGACATCACAATACAAAGAAGCAGTTGTCTCCTTTCTTCCACAAAGAGACAAACCAAAGACAAGGAACAGAAGAAGAATTCTATCTCTCTTCCCCCCATAGCTCTTCCCGCCTAGGACACTAGGAGAGTTAAACACAGAGAGCAGTTTCCCCTCCCCCCTGGTCTTCTCCCCACCAATTTCCTGGTGGGTCAACTAGAAAACAAAAATCAACATGTCTTAAACAAAACTTTTAATAAAAAAAAAAGAGAAAGAAAGAATAGATAACATTCTTCTGTAATCTAGATGGAAGGAATACAGGGTTTTCAACTTACAGAAAATGAATAAAACAATAGAAAAGGGAATAAACGGCCTTACCCAAAACAATACAATTAAATTACTCATAGCCAATTACAATAAAGACTCCACCAGCCAGATACATAGATGCAAATACAGCAAAACAATTTAAAAGACTATACTTTTGCTAACTTTGTACTTACAACTGGGAAACAGAAGATTAGAAGGACTGGAAATAGACCCTCTCATAGCTGAGAGAGCCCAGAACAGACAAAGACCCAAGCCCAAGAAACCCCACAAATTCCCTCCCTTAAGCTTTGAAAAATCCGGTTTCCTGATTGGTCCTCTTGTCAGGTGTTTGGTTCCCTTTGTTAACCCTTTACAGTTAAAAGAAACATTAACCCTTAGCTATCTGTTTATGACAGGAGTAGAACAGGAAGAAGGCAGAATTGAGACCTTTCAAAGTTTTGGCCCAAACGAGGAGGTGTGGGGGCATCATTTGAGCTCCCCTTCTCAAGTGCCAAAATGTTGTGGGCTGGCCCTGCTCTCCAGCCCCTGGAGCAGCCCAGGATTGGGAAGAACATGAAGCTGAAGCAAAGCCGCTATAGCACCTCCTCCTCTGAGAGGGAGGAGAGATAGCTCAGTGGTTTGAGCATTGGCCTGCTAAACCCAGCATTGTAAGTTCAGTCCTTGAGGGGGTTATTTAGGGATCTGGGGCAAAAATCTGTCAGGGATGGTATTTGGTCCTGCTGTGAAGGCAGAGGACTGGACTCATGACCTTTCAAGGTCCTTTCTAGCTATAGGAGAGGTGGAGCATAGAATCTAACTCTTGGTTTCCAGTTGATGTGTACATTGAGTTCCAGATCACTTGCTTGTTACTAAGTTGTTGAAGTACAACAAGCGGAGAAAATATTCATTTGAGTATTCATCACCCTCTGAATAATTTCTCTTTCTACCAGTTAATTAGCTATATGGTAACGGCCATGTTCCAAGATTAACAAAGAGGTTAAAAATATGCAGTCAGCAATCAAGTTAACTTATCTTCACAGGCCCTGCCAGTCTTCTTAGAACTTACTAACCTCCTTTGTTGGGTCTTTGCAGCTGAGCCTCTCCGACACAGAAATAGAAGCTGAACTGAGATCACCCACACCAGGGGTCGGCAATCTTCCGCTCACCACTTCCCACAGCTCCCATTGGCCGGGAACAGTGAACCGTGGCCATCAGGAGGCCATGCCTGCAGGCAGTGAACATAAACAAAATGTCTTGTGGCCCACCAGCAGATTACCCTGATGGGCCGAAGGTTGCCAACCTCTGACCTACACTATTAAATTACAAGGATTTGATAGCACTAGTTTGAGTCACATATTTGGCTAAGGCACTAGATATAAAATCTCCACTAGAGTAATTTTCTGTCCCCTTTTCACCTAATAGAGGTGTAATATTACTGTAAAAGCAGAATGATCATTAATAGCTTGTATGTTATGTTTGCAGACAATTTTTTTCCCAGGATGATTCAAGAGAACAGTCATTTATTAGTTTCTCAGTTAAGAATTGTGACTGAATGGACCCTGGTAGTCACACCCTACACACTAGTGTCATAATCTGTGTACAAAAGATACCTTGGGAGGTATCATATGAAAACTAACAACTCACTGGTCAATAATAATATGCTGAAATGCATTTAGCAATGTTGTATGTGAAGTTATGAATTCCCTCTTGTCTGATATTGATAGCACATGTCCATGCAGCTCATTTGAGATGTTGTATGACTAGGCAGGAGTGGTTACACAGGGTCTGTCCTAAATAAAGGAATATGTTTACCTAAATTTACATATAAGCAGTAAACAGGATCCTTGAGACTGCAAGAAGGAGACAAGGCAAATCGGCATTTCATCATACAGGAAAGAAAAAAGAGCATGGTCATTGTCACCCCACCCCCCGCCTCCACTTTGCCTTCTTTATTGTTTCTCTAAACTTTGCTTTGAGGATAAGCCTCAGAAGAATCCACTTCAAAGGGTGACTGGACAATAAAAACATTCCAAGGTCTCCTGCGCGCGCTCGCTCGCTCTCTCTCTCTTCTCCACCTAAGAAGACAAAGGAACTAGCCCTTTGACTTGAGGGGAGCATCCTGACCTGAGGAATTTGGTCAGCAGTGTTGCTAGGAAAATGTGGTAAGGATTTTATCTTGAACCAAGTCTAGTTTTAAGTTTTAGTTACTAGAAGGCATTTTATCTTGTAACCATTTCTGACTTTAATACCATATATTTGTACTCACTTAATCTCTCTTTGTAGTTAAATTTTGTTTTATTTTTAATCAAAACTGATCCAGTGTTATGTTTAAACTGAACAGTTTGGGTAACTCCAATTAAAGTAGCAAACTGTTGACTATTGACCCCTTACAAGGGCAGCAGACGTCTAATATCTGAACTGTCCAGGAGAGGGCTGCACATGCAGGACACACATTTCTAGGAAAATTTAGGACTCTGAGTGTGTTGGGATCACCTTGCAAGTGGTAACCAAAGCTGCTGGAAGCCAGAATGTGGCTGGTGTGTTGCTGGCAGGCTGCAGCTATACACAGACACTCAGAGTGTGACCTGCATGCTGTTGTGAGCAGCCAGACTTGGGAACTACAGCAGCAAAGCATTGTAAAGCACCTAAGGCTGCAGGATGGGTGGTGGCACAGCCCCTTACTAGTCTAGACTGCACTCCAGAATATGACAAGAATAGTGAATAATGGATGAGTCTTTTCATACATACACGAAGAACAAATTTCTATTAAGACAAGGGACCAAATTCATCCTTGGTATAAATTCAATGGAATTTCACCAGACTTCCTTATGCCTAAATATAACTTCAGACAAGTAAAGAGGAGGTTTTGAAGACAAAAGTGAGCATGTCTCTTTATCAGAAAAAGAAAGGGAGCATCTATTGATGCTGCCAGGCATATTGCCTGCTCAGAGGGAGTAGCTGTATATTGGGGATCTGGATTACAGGTTTAAAGATTAGATATCAGGTACAGCAGAATGGAAATTGCATGATGTGTGCCTACTGGGAGAAATGAGCCACATCTGCATAGGAAAGAGTCAGACCAATTGTGAAATTTAAGCTTTTGTATTCATTAAACTTTATAGTGCCACAGGTTGGTTAGATTGATCTGTGTCACACACTTTAAGTGTTTCAGTGGGCTAGTAGCTAATCCAGTTAGTGTTATATGAAATGTTGGGTAACATCATTCAGCTTCATTATTTGAACTAGTGTTCTTCCTCAGGCTTGAAGTCCTAGATAACATGAGATTTACTATGAGAAATAAATTTTCAGTATGTTAGAGAAGGAAAAGGTCCGCTGTTCACTTTCAGGTCAGTGTGTGTGCGCGCGCGCGCATTCAAAGGAACAAAGAGTGAGTGTATCTGAATTACACATTGGATGAGATTATAATACTCATAAATGGCTCAAGATCACTAACATTTCTTTACTTCTAGAGCTGATGGGTGATGGCGTCAAAATATAGCTGTTAGTACAGCGGTTGGCAGCCTTTGAGAAGTGGTGTGCCGAATCTTCATTTATTCACTCTAATTTAAGGTTTCGCGTGCCAGTAATACATTTTAACCTTTTTAGAAGGTCTGTTTCTGTAAGTCTATAATATATAATGAAACTATTCTATGTAAAGTAAATAAGGTTTTTAAAATGTTTAAGAAGCTTCATTTAAAATAAAATTAAAATGCAGAGCCCTCCAGACCAGTGGCCAGGACCTGGGCAGTGTGAGTGCCACTGAAAATCAGCTCACGTGCCGCCTTCAGCACATGTGCCATAGATTGCCTACCCCGTGTTAGTATATCGCTGATCTCCTTTGTTCTTTGAAATGTGTGACCCCTGTCACCATATCATGTGATATGCTTGGGGGGGGGGGAGGAGGAGTTGGTTTCTTGCACTCTTTGGGTACTCTACGCTCCTAAGGCAGCCTGTAGAGTACATACACTAGCATGAGTATAAATAACAGTGTAGACACTGAGGCATTACTTAGGCGAGTAGAGTACAGACATGCCTGAATCCTTAGGTTATGTACCCCATACTGCTCTCTACATGGCCAAGCGGTGCCTCCCCCCATTTACACAGCTATTTTTAGCAGTGTCGTGTCCCACTGCCTCCCCCTGCCAGAGCCTTTCACTGATGTGTGCTGCACACTAGAGGGTGGACGTAGCTCACTTTTCAATGGAGCGTGTAGCTATACATTACACTGGAGTTCTCAAACTTCATTGCATCACGACCCCCTTCTGACAACAAAGTTGCTACATGATCCTGGGAGGGGGGTGGAGACTGAGCCTTGCTGCCTTGGGAGAGGGGACTGCAGCCTGAGCCCCACCACCCTGGGTAGGGGTGGAGTTCAGGCTTCAGCTTCAGCCCTGGGTCCCAGCAAGCCTAATGCTGGCCTGGCGACCCCATTAAAATGGGGTCACGACCCAGTGTGGGATCCTGACCTACAGTTAGCGAACCGCTGCTTTACACTGTACATGTTGCTGCCAGTAGTGCATTGCAGACATACCTTTATTTACCACATGATCCTTTCAGGAACCTAGCAGAACAATACTGTGCATCCATGTGAGGTGACATATGTGTGTGCAATATCAGATAGTAGAAGTTAATTAGAACAGAAGTACTTTATATCTCTTGACTGTAAAGGGTTAACAAGTTCAGTAGCCTGGCTGTCACCAGAGACCAATCAAGGACAGGCTACTTCAAATCTTGAGGGAGGGAAGTTTCTGTGTGTGCTGTTTAGATTTGGTGTGGTTCTCTCTAGGTGCTCAGGACCAGACGTGCAACCAGATTTCTCTCCAATCTCTCCGATACGGCTCTTAGTATCAGTTTCTGAGCTAATAGGTAGATAAGGCGAGTTAGGCTTTGTTGTTTTCTTATTTGCAATGTGTATTGGCTGGAAGGAGTTCAATTTGTATTTGCTGACAGGATTTTATTTCTACTTGTATACTTAGGCTGGATGGGTATCCCAGTGTCTATAGCTGAAGACCCTGTAAAACTATTCCATTTTAAATTTACAAAGTATTTTACTGTTTTTTCTCTCTTTAATTAAAAGTTTCTTGTTAGAACCTGATGTTTTTTTATTCTGGTGAGACCCAGGGGACGGGGTCTGGATTCACCAGGGAATGGTGGGAGAAAGGAGGAAGGGGGAGAGAGAAAGGGTTAATCTCTCTGTGTTTTGCATTTATGTCTCTCTCAGGGAAGAGTTGGAGCGAGGAGAGGGAGGAGGGGAGGTGAATTCTCTCTGTTTAAAGATTCAAGGAGTTGAATCACTGTGATCTTCCAGGGTAACCAGGGAGGGAAGCCTGGGAGAGGTAACGTGGGGGAAAGGGTTTACTTTCCTTGTGTTAAGATCCAGAGGATCTGGGTCTTGGGGTTTCCTCGGGCAAGGTTTTGGGGGGACCAGAGTGTACCAGGCACTGGAATTCCTGGTTGGTGGCAACGCTACAGGTTCTAAGCTGGTAATTAAGCTTAGAGGAATTCATGCTGGTACCCCATCTTTTGGACACTAGGTTCAGAGTGGGGAATTATACCAGGACAGGAAGCAAAGGGGGTGACTAGTGCAAATAAGTATTCACAAACTAATTTCAGCAATTTTTATGACCCTTTTTATGAACTTATGAATATGAATGGTTCTAGAGGGAAGTATGGTTCTGCAGCATGGAAGTCAATACATACTTTTTTCTTTAAAATATTTTACTGATTCTGGAGTGGGTAAGCATCTTTGAAATTAAGTTTTGTTTTTTAGTAATGCAACTGCAGCTATGATTCAAATAGACTTTGTAGGTTATCCACCAAGAGACCCATGTGATAGATGGACTAAAAATCAAATCAAAAGTTCTGTTGCCTGAAGTGATTTTTTTTTAAGGTGAGGGCCATATGTAGGAGACTGGAAATTGAACCAGGATTAAGGTTCCTTTTGGATTCCTAACAATTTAGACCAATTGAATTAATACTTGATCAGCCATGCTACCGCAAGGAACTACAAGCTGCTATTCTGTCATATTGTCTGTCTTTATTTTCACTAACAGTAATCTGTACTTAATAAAAAACTGTTGGCCAGATATTCTGGATTTATATTTGTATAAATGTGAGTAGAAATGCCAGTGAACTCAACAGATGTATGTATAACTGTTTAACTAAGAGCAGGATTTGTCCTTGTGTCTTTTCTAGTTTATTCTAGTGAGCAAGTACAGTATATGTTATTCTAGCTTATAGCTGTAAGGGGGCAGCAGATATCATGAGAAGGGACTTGGGAACTTTCATGAACTGTGTTCCACCATGCTACTGTTTCAGTATTCAGTGGGAAATTTTATATTTGGGTGAAGCGTGTATTGTCTAACACCTACTTCAGCTCCCTATTTTTCAGTTACTTTCAACTTTGCTAAATGTTAATTGTGCTGGCTGAAATTTTCTATGCTTTCTTTTCCTCAGTTCAAGTTTTTCTGAAAGATTCAGTAATAGCAGTGCAGCCATTTCAGGAATGGGGCTCATGAAAAATTGGTAGTTATACCAATGTTAATGTTTTTTGTTTGTTTTTTTCCAACCATTTCTTCAAACCTCTCTAGTGGCTCCATGATTTGAGCAAAAATTTGAAATTGGGTAGGGAAATAGGTATGGAGTCAGAGAAGTGACTTTAAAAAAAAAAAATCCAGAGCTTGTAAAGCTCTGAAAATACTCGAGTATTCCTCTAGGTCACAGACCAGTTTTGGGTGGGAATATAGTAGCAATCCCAGTTTAAATGTCTCACAAAATGAATAGTATAATTAGTAATATTTGAAAGAATAATTGGATCAAATATGAAACATATCCAAAAATCCATGCTTCTAAAAACCATCATTAAACAGCTCACTGTTATTTAACAACTTTGTTATGTTAATATTACAAAGGATTTGTTAGATTAAATATTTCTATTGTTTGCCACTTTTACGTTTTCTGATTAACATATATCATTGTTTACATCACTTCTGATTCTGGCCATACTGAGTTGGATTTTTAAGGGGTCATGGCTCAGCTTTGATTCACATCTCTCCTGCCTCCTAATCATGTGACAGAGCAGGCCTCCTGGGAAATGTAAGATCTGCCTGCTCTCAGTAGGAAAGGGAGCTGTCAGATGTAGCACTGTTTTGGAAGATACCTGCTGAGAGGGAACTGGTGAAGGAGCCCAGGAAGGGTGTGTGGAAAAAGCTAAGAAATGGATAAAGTAGAGGCCTAGAGGCAGGTTACAAAAGGTTGTGGGGGTAGGGTGAACAGATGTCCCGATTTTATAGGGACAGTCCTGATTTTTGGGTCTTTTTCTTATATAGGCTCCTATTACCCCCCCACCCCCATCCCAATTTTTCACACTTGCAGTCTGGTCACCCTGTGTGGGGGAGAGATTTGAATACTGGGAAAGCCAGAGAAGATCTCACCTACAATAGGCACTGTTATAAAGTGGGCCAGAGAAGCAGTGGAGAGGGCCATTATATGTTTAGAACAGAACAGTGCTCACAAAGCAGGTTCCCACAGCTAGCACCTGTAGGAAAAAATGGGCATGAGTTCCCTTATGGTGCCAGCCAGAGATGGTGTAGAAAACTCCTGTCTTGAAAGGAAAGGAATTGTTGAGTCTAGGGTACAGCTGATGAAGGAATTATTGGCTTGTGGAATGGCTGGAGGATTGTTTTGCTTGGACTATCTTGTTTTGCCCTGGAAGGTAAGGACCTCTCTTGCTTTGCTCAGAAGACCAAATCACAATATAACTGTCCAGTCCAATGGGAAACTGAGGCAGCGGATGAGTCTCATAGGATGATGGTGAACTGCGTGAGTGTCCTTATTACAGATGACTAGAAGTAAACACAGTGATAAAAATGCTTGAGCCCTGTCTTCACTACAGCTTCTATTATTGTGATTGCCAGCGGAGCTGCGCTGTGGTGATCTACATGTCTGATGATTTTTCTAGTGTGGACAAGGCCAAAGAGACTATGGCCAAGTTTTTATCTCAGTTACACTGGTTTAAATCAAAATTCCATTCATTTTTATGGATCCATTGGCCCAGATTCTGAGCCATGTCCTTGGTTTGAGTATTCAGGGGTTGGGACAAAGGTTCACCACGTTGGATCTGTTCCTGACAAGTTCCTGGTACTCACTAGTCTGTCAGTTTCCCATAGGGCTGTGTAAGCAGCTGGGACTAATGAGGGCCTCTGAGCCCCAGCCATGCCCTTTTTCCCTGGCAGTCAGCCTCCCTACTTCTAAGACCAGGAGGATGGCATAGAGCTGTCACACCAGCTTTGTGCCAACCAAGGATTCCTCCTGTGTAGGGGGAACTCCCAAGTAGCTGGTTAAGGGGATTTTCGGATTCTCTGTACAGCACAAGCAGTGCAAAACTGCTGGACTAGGGGCCGAATTTAAGTAATCAACTTCATGCTGATGGCTTTGAGAGACAGGCCTCCTCGCTTACAGACAGTCCCCCAACCTGAAGCAAATACTCACCAGCAACTACATACCACACAATAAAAACACCAACTCAGGAACCAAACCCTGTTATAAACCCCGGTGCCAACTCTGTCCACATATCTATTGAAGGGACACCATCATAGGACCTAACTACATCAGCCACACCATCCGGGGCTTGTTCACCTACACATCTACCAATGTGATATGCCATCATGTGCCAGCAATGCCCCTCTGCCATGTACATTGGCCAAACTGGACAGTGTCCATGCAAAAGAATAAATGGACACAAATCTGACATCAGGAATCATAACATTCAAAAACCAGTAGGAGAACACTTCAATTGAGCTTTGCGAACAAGGGCTGCTAACGGAGTTTCACAAGGGAGTCTGGAAGGGGAGTGGGAAGGGAGTGGGGGTCCCTTGTCAGTCCTACCTCTTCCCCTGTAGTCCCCTTAAAACCTATAATCCAAACCACATTCCAAAACCCCTTTCTTTAAACCACCCTTTCATTAACTAGGAGACAATGCAGGCACAAGCCCAGCAGCAGAGTGGGGGCTATCCAGTTTGTTGCACTGAGTGTCACACGTATGATTACCTACCCTGTGGGCAGGAGGCGTATGTGTGCAGTTGGTGCAAGGAGCTCCTGGCCCTCAGAGACCATGTACAGACTTTGGAGACCAGGGTGGCGGAACTGGAGGAGCTAAGAGAGGCAGAGAGGTATGTTGATGAGGCTTACCGGGACACTGTAGAATTGTCCCACCTCTGCTCAGACAGCCCCTGTGCTGCTGAGGAGGAAGAAAGGCCCAGGGAAGCAGAGCAGTCAATGGGAGCAGAGGTAAACCTTCCCATAGTTGGGACCCTCCTTCCAGATGGTGCTGGGGTTGGGTGCCTCTTGCAACGAGAGTTCTCTCCGGGGAGCCAAACTCCAATTGCAGGAAAAGGCAGGTGTGATGAATGGGAGATTTGATCATTAGAAACGTAGATAGCTGGTATGTGATGACCAGGAGAACGTATGGTGACGGCCTGCCTGGTGCGAAGGTTGGGGATCTCTCGAGCATCTAGACAGACTAATGTGTAGTGCTGGGAGGAGCCGGTGGTCGTGTACATGTAGTACAATGACATAGGAAGGGTAAGAGAGATGTCCTGGAAGCCAAATTTAGCTGCTAGGAAAGAGACTGAATCCAGGACCTTATAGTGGCATTCTAGAAATGACTCCCAGTTCCCCGCGCAGGCCAGGAGGCAGGCAGAGCTCAGATCCAAGCGTGGATGAGACGATGGTGTAGAGAGGAGGGGTTTACATGCATTAGGAACTGAGGAATACTTTTGGGATGGAGGAGCCAGGAGAGAGAGGACTCCACCTAACCAAAGTGGAACCAGACGCTGGCACTAACATTAAAAGTAAACTAGAGATGGGAAAGCCGACTGCTGCAGAGAGCAGTGGATGGACACAGACTCCTCTTGGGAGAGTCTGATGATAGAGATTCCCTAGGTCAGTCAGGAAACAGGGACGGAAGAGGATAATGTAAGGTCGGATCAGATGATAACAGTCAATAAAAAGAATCTGGCACATCAGAAAGGCAAGACAAACAGGAGAAGTTTTAAAGGTGCTTGTACACAAATGCTAGAAGTCTAAATAATAAGATGGTGAACTAGAGTCCTTGTGATAAAGAGGATATTGATATAAGGCATTCACAGAAACCTGTGGACTGAGAGCAATCAATGGACACATCATTCGGGGTACAAAATATATTGAAGGACAGATACAGGTCGCGCAGGGGAGGAGTGCACTATAGTAAAGAAATGTATATCAAATGAAGTAAAACATTCTTAAGCGAATCACAGTGTTCCATAGAATTGCTAGGATAGAAATTTCAGCCTAGTATAAAATATAACATAGGATCTATTATCAACTACTGACCAGGACGTGAATATGTGATAGAGCTAAGGGAAATTAGAGAGGGCTATCAAAATAAAAACCCGAATATTAGTGGGGATTTCAGTTATCCCCATATTGACTGGGAACATTTCACTTCAGGAAAATGCAGAGATAAAATTTCTTGATACTTTAAATGACTGCTTCCATGGATGCAGTCGGTAGGAACCCACAAAGGACGGCAACTCTATATTAACCTGAGTGGAGCGCAGGAGCGGTCCAGAGGTAACTATAGCAGGACCGCTGAATAGTGACCATAATACATTAGCATTCAACATCCCTGGGGTGGAAGAACACCTCAACAGCCCAACACTGTGGAATTTAATTTCAAAAGGGGGAATACAACAAAATGAGGGGTAGTTAAACAAAAGTTAAAAGGAACAATGACTAAAGTGAAATCCTCTGCAAGTTGCATGGGCCCTTTTAAAGACACCATAATAGAGCCCAACTTCAGTGTAACCCAATTAAGAAACATAGTAAAAGACAAAAAGAGCCACCGTGGCTTAACAACCATGTAAAAGTAGCAGTGGAGAGATAAAAAGACTGCCTTAAAAGTGAGTCAAATCCTAGTGAGGCAAATAGAAGAAGCACAAACACTGCCAAACTTTAAAAGGGAACTGGATAAATTCATGGTGGCTAAGTCCATAAATGGCTATTAGCCAGGAAGGGTAAAGAATGGTGTCCCTAGGCTCTGTTCATCAGAGGATGGAGATGGATGGCAGGAGAGAGATCACTTGATCATTGCCTGTTAGCTTCACTTCCTGTGGGGCACCTGGCATTGGCCACTGTCGGTAGACAGATACTGGGCTAGATGGACCTTTGGTCTGACCCGGTACAGCTGTTCTTATGTAATTTCTCTGGTCACTCAATAACAGACCTCAAAGTGGCAATTCTTCAACAGAAAAACTTCAAAAACAGACTCCAACATGAAGGTATCCAATTTGCAAACTGGACACCATCAGATTAGGCTTGAATAAAGACTGGGAGTGTTTGAGTCATTACAAAAGCTAAACTTAATTTCCCCAATATTAATTTCTCCCTACTGTTACTCACACCTTCTTGTCAACTGTCTGTAATGGGCCACTCTCTTACCACTTCAAAAGTTATTTTTCCTCCCTTGGTATCCTGCTGTTAATTGAGTTCTCATTAGACTGATCTCACACTTGGTAAATCAACCCCATCCTTTCATGTATTTATACCTGCTTCTATATTTTTACTTCATACAACTGATGAAGTAGGTTCTAGCCCACGAAAGCTTATGTCCAAATAAATTTTTCAGTCTCTAAAGTGCCGCAAGGATTCCTCATTTTTTCAGCTTCATGTGAGTTACTCCAGATCTACACCTGTGCATTTGAGATCAGAATCTGGTCCTATATCTTTTTTCTGAGCAAAACTGAATCTTTTAACTTGTGCAAGCTCTGCTTTATTGTAAGTTTCTTGCATGTTTGATGAGAGTGGAGTGTTTCAAGGAAAGCATTTAAAATATAGAAGTGTCTCCTCCACACTGGATAGACCTGAGATTTTGCACGTCAGGGACGGCTGTTGCTTTGGAAAGACCATTTAAAAGGCTTTGACTGTACAACCAATTAGTGGATTGTGGAGGGAACTTCAACCCTTGTCTAGTTTCAGACTGTTTCTCCTGGAAATCCATTACTAAAACATGTGAGGTTGATCAAAGACATTTGTTCAAAAGGTGTCATCTTTTTTCTGCACAAAGAACTTAATGAAAGAACATCCCATTACTGCATGCATAGTGACCACACATTTCTCCTGTGTTTCGAAAAATATAAGAGAACTGAATGTCATGAAGTGTGAGCAGAGCAAAGATAGTCCTAAATCCCAGCACAGCAATTCACAAAGCAGATTTAATCACCATTAGATATACAATACTAGAGCAGAAAAACCTGCTGGAAGGTGATTTAGATCTCAGGGATGGAGGGGGAGAGGGAAAAGACTCACTGGAGCAGACATAGCATTCCCATGAAAACTCTCTGCTTCACTGGAGACCGGAGACATTGCTTAAGTTTGGCAAAGCAAGAGCAAAGGTGTGACTTTACTGCCATGTGGATGAAATTCACTGCTGTGTGGATGGCCTACACAAAAGAAGCTTCACATAGTGAGATATGATGCCAGCTCCAAAGAGATCTGAGAGCAGATCCTTGCCATTCTTATGCTGATTGGTTATGTGAATTAGCCCCTATTTCATTTATGGAAAAGATGACCATACCCTGTTTTTCCTCTAGTTATTTCTTTGTGATTTCTAGTCACCTCTGAAAGAGTTACAGTCAATTTCTCTCCATCTACCCCTAGTGTGTATAAAGGAGTTCAATGGAGGGCTTCCCTACCCTGAACCATTTTCAGAAGAGGGAAGCTCCTCTGCTGTCTCTCTGAATGATTGACAGTTTGTCTAGCAAGTCAGCTCTCTTTCCATCATTTCTGTTTCTATAAGGGATTTGCCCCATGACAGGGCTAATATAAACCTTGGATGGATGAACCTGGGAAAAGTGAGTAGGAGGTGATTTTTTCTCCTCTATATATGGCATTGGTGAGATGGATACTGGAACATTACATCCAGTTTTAGAATCAACATTTTTAAAAGGATATTGAAAAATTGCAGAGGATGCCCTCAAGAATGATCTGAGGGCTGGAGAAAAGGATTTACAGTGAAAGACTTGAACAACTCAGTCTGTTTAGTTTATCAAAAAGAAGTCTGAGAGGTAATTTGAGTACAGTGTTCATGTACCTTCAAGGAGAGGAAATACCAGATACTAACAGACTCTTTAACGTAGTGAAGAAAGGCAGAACAAGTACCAATGGCTGGAAGCTGAAACCAGACAAATTCAAATTAGAGATAAGGCACAGTTTAACAGTGAGAGCGATTAACCATTGGAACAAACTACTAAGGGAAATGGTGGATTCTCCATCTCTTGATGTCTTCAGATCAAGACTGGCTGCCTTGCTGGGAAAGATGCTTTAGACAAATACAGGTTATGCTCTAGTCCAGTGGTCTCCAACCTTTACTCCCAAAATCACTTTTTGAATCTAAGGGCAACCCAGGACCTACCCCACCCCTTCCCCAAGGTCCCCTGCCCCTCCCACAAAGCCCTGCCCCGCTCACTCTATCCTCCCCCTCGCTTGCTCTCTCCAACCCTCACTCACTTTCACCAGACTGGGGTAGAGGATAGGGATTCAGGAGCGGGGTCCTGGCCTGGAACCAAGGGGTTCGCAGTGTGGGAGAGGACTCTGGGCTAAGCCTGGGGCAGGGTATTGGAGTGCAGGAGGGGATGAGGAGTGCAAGTTCTAGGAGAGAGTTTCGGTTCAGGAAGGTGCAGGAGAGGGTGCAGGATCTGGGAGGGAGTTTGGGTGCAGGAGGGGGCTTCAGCCTGGGGCAGAGTGTTTGGGTGCGGGAGGGGGTACAGGCTTCTGGCTCTGGGAGGGGGGTCAGGGTTGAGGCAGGGGGGTTGGGGTGCAGGAGAGGGTTCGGGGTGCAGAAGGGGATATGGGGTGCTGGCTCTGGGAGGGGGCTCAGGGTAGGGCTTGGGGTACAGGAGGGGGCTCAGGGCTGGGGGTTAGGGTGTGGCATCCCGCCAGGCAGCACTTACCTCCAGGAGCCCCAGTTGGCAGCGAGCACAGTGAGGCTAAGGCAGGCTCCTTGCCTACCCTGGCCCCACATCACTTCCGGAAAGGGCCCATGTGCTGCCCCAATGTGCACTGCCTTGGCACACTGCCCCTGTCTGCAAGCACTGCCCTTGCAGCTCTCCTGGCCAATGGGAGCCACAGGGGTGGTGCGTACGGGTAGGAGCTTCTGGGAAAGGCAAGTGGCTGGGGTAGGGAGTCTGCCTTAGTGGCAGCCATGCTGCACTACCGGCGATTGTGATTGACTGGCAAATCCTCTAGGACTGACCAGTCAATTGCGATCTACTGGTTGGTGACCACTGCTTTAATAAAACACAAGTTACTGAGCCCAATTCGGAGGTAACTGAATGAAATGTAGGGACCTCTGATATACTGGAGGCCAGACTAGATGATCTAATGGTGCCTTCTGACTTTAAACTCTGAGAACTGGTGAAGTAATTTCTAGTCCCTCTCTGCACCCCTTGTTGTAGTATCTATACACCAGAATTTTAATGTTCTACTCAACTGTATGGTTCCTTTATATGTGTATTCAAATATATTAAGGAAAAAGACATAATTTATCAATGCATATGGAAGTAAAAAGCAGGTGGAGCAGCTTGCCACTATTTGCCTCTCCTCCGGTGTTACCTGTGGGTGTGTGGACAAGCCAAGTACTGCAGTCACCGATCTGAATGTGTTGTATGACAGGAAGTGAGGATGAATAGTAACAGACTAATACCATGAATAAGCCTTCCAAGCTCCTAGTGATATTATACTTGTCCAGTGGATTAATAGAGGGGTTTAGGTTCAATCTCCATTGTTAATCCTTTCAATGTCATAGGAACTGAATCTATGACTTTGCAATTAAGGCTGAGCTGTAAGGTTGTATATTATCTTGGGCCTGACTGGGATCTTTGCCAGTCACTTCAATGGGAGTAGGGTTGGACTTTTAGTGGCTATAGCACTGATCTCTCACTTCAATGACTTTTGCTGTTAATTCGTCCAGTCCAAGTATTTTAAACTCAGTGGGTGGGTTTTGGTCATCAACATCTTTATTTAGGATATGGTGCAGTTCAACTATCTCCATTTGGCAAGCATTTGAAACTATGGTCTGGTCTACATTGAAAAAATTAGAGCGACCTAACTTTGTTGCCCAGGGCCATGAAAAATGTTGCTCCCTGAGTGCTGTGCGTAGGTCGACCTAACCCCCAGTGTAGATGTAGCTAGGTCAGTTGAAGAATTCTTCTGTTAAGATAGCTACTGCTAGCTACATAACTACATATTCAGAAAACCCTTTCTGTTGATGCAGAAGCTGTCTAAGCTGTGGCACAGTTGTACAGCTTTAGCTGTGCTGCTGTAGTGGCTATAATGTAGACATACCCTAAGTTGCTACCTTCTGTGCTTATCATGTCTCTTGTAGGTCATTGCTGGGGATATCTGAAGAGAAGGTTAAGTATTAAACTCAGCTTCTTTATCTTTTTTTGGATAGACACAACACAAACTGATTTTCAGTGCTAAATCCTTCTTCAATGTCCAAGTTTCACATGTAGTGACACAAATACAACTGATTAATTGTTGTTATAAATTAATGTTACATACTATGGATCAAATATTGCTCTGGCTCAGATTAAAGGAACCTCATAGTCCAATGCAAACTGTGCATTCATAGTTTGTTGCAAGAGAGCTGGCCTTGTTGCTAGGTCCCAGAACTGAACCTGCCTTTTTTTATCCTCAGTAGTGTCTGGGCTGAACGAAGATGGTGGAGTTGCTTTACAGAAATTTGTTTGCAAAGTCAATATCATTTTTGCATGTATTTTCTTTTAAATAAAGAGACCTCCAACTGCTTAAAAGTTGTTTATACAAAAATAAATTTGTTCTCAGCAACTCTACAATACCAAACTAGTGGAGAAAAACAAATTTCATTTCTCAAGTCTCCAAGTAGGCAACAGAGAGTGAAAGCATTATTTTTAAAAACATGATCATATTCCACAGTGCTTTTTAAATGTATTGCCATATTTTTAAAAAATTCCTACATTTTGGCTAATAGATAAATATTAAATAGTTTTCCCTTCCTGTTATGTCAGATTACTAGCAGGACATATGTTCATTTACAGGTTTATATGTTCAGTATATCAGTTCTTACAGCTGTCATTTAAACCATAATACTTGGTTAACACAACAAATTCCTTTCCTAGGTCAGTTCATACTATTCCCCTTCACTAGATGAACGCGCTAAAAATTCACCCCAACTAGTTCACACACTGCACCTCAAGATACTCTGATGCTTTAGCTGACATAACTGTATTTGCCTTTATTCCAACAGCTAGGAAACACATTTTGCAAAAACAACTTACACTGTAAGTCAGTTTATTGCAGTGCATCAAGTTTGACGTGTTACCGATGATTCACTAAGCTGCAGTTTGAGAGACAAATCTACTATTTACTACTTAATCCCTTCTGATGGAAATCAGACATCTGTTACTAAAGCCATTTTTATAAAAGCCCAAGGAAAACTTGCTGGGATCTTTCTGGTTAATAAATATTTCCAGCTATATTTGTTGTTTGCAAACAAACGAATCTCTCAATTGCTCTGTTTTTTAAATTACCTTGTGCTGTCCATTGACTACACATCATGCATCTGCTGTACCATTTTTCTTATTTAATCCTATTCTGATTTATTGAAAAATACAGTGGAATAGTTATAACTACATAGTGACATTTACTAGCAATTGGCCACCTTGCCTAATTTAAACATCCAGTAAGCTGTAAGTTGAAGACATGATACATCCCATCTTTGCTCTGTTCAAAAGATGTCTGTATACATTTAAATCACGTCAATGTCTTTTATTCGCAGATATCATTTAATCAAAGTAGACGACTGTTCCTGAACCTTGACAGGTTCTGTTTAAATGGCAATTATGAGTTTAACTTGTTCTATGACAGATTTTATTAAATAGGAAAAATAAGGTTATAATTATGTGAATAAATCACTTAAGCTGAAACAATGAAGAGTTTAGTTAGAACTTTACTGCTATGTGCTGTTTTTTAACTAAGTATCTAGGCCCAGATATTCCAGAGCAGCTGCAGTCAGTGCAAGTCTGGTTGAGATGGGAACAAAGATGGCACTAAGCCAACTTTTCAAATCCCAAATCCTAGGCCAGCAATCATCAGCATTGAACCAGATTAGAGCAGTCTAAATAGTGTATGCCCTGTCTGAATGTGACTTCTTCAAGAACCTCATTCTGATTATTCATAGACTCATAGACTTTAAGGTTAGAAGGGGCCATCGTGATCATCTAGTCTGATCTCCTACATATTGCAGGCCACAGCTCTTCATCCACCCACACCTGTAATAGACCCATAACATCCGGCAGAGTTACTGAAGTCCTCAAATCAAAGTTTAAAGACTTCAAGTTACAGAGAATTCACACTAGTTTAAACCTGCAAGTGACCTGTGCCCCACGCTGCAGAGGAAGGTGACCTGGTGGAATCTTCCTTCCTGACCCCAAATATGGTAATCAATTAGACCGTGAACATATGGACAAAACCCACCAGGCAGTTACCTGGGAAAGAATTCTCTGTGGTAACTCAGAGCCTTCCCCATCTAGTGTCCCATCTCCGGCCGCTGGGGATTTTTGCTACTGGCAGTCGCCAATGGACCATCTTGTAGGCATTCCTATCATAAACTTATCATGCTCAGTCTTCAAGCCAGTTAGGTTTTTCCCTCACTATTCCCCTTGGAAGGCTGTGTGGCAAATTACCGGCACTATTTTGATGGGTCTCGCGCTTTCTCTTCTTTGGGGAGGGTTCAGGGCACCATTTCTTGCCCCTGCAGTGGAATGTTAACTGCCCCACTAGTGTCCTAGAGGAGGGGAGTGGAGAGGGAGGGACCTGGGCCTGCCCTCTACTCCAGGTCCCAGCCCAGAGGCCCTGAGGATAGTGGTGAACCACTTGAACTGACACTTCCTTCCCCTGGGCTATTTCCCTCTCCTGCCCTTCAGCTTGTGGGGGGGCTTCCTGCCCTCCCTCTGTACAAGCCAGGTGCCCCTTTACCTAGGGTCTTGAACTTCTTAGCTCACCGCAGCACTTCTCCAAACTGTCCTCTGCTTCAGCACCAATTCCTCTCTGCTCCAACTCCTTCAAACTGTTCTCTGCTCCAGCTCCCACACTGTCTGATTGAAGCAGGGGTTTTTATCATGTGACTGGCTTCAGGTGCTCTAATTGGCTTCAGGTACTCTAATTAATCTATAGCAAACTTTCTTCCCCGTACAGGGAATAAGGCTCCCTTCTAATCCTCTCCTGCTGCCCTCTGGCCATACTGTATCATAGCTGTTCCAGAACTTCACTCCTTTGATGGTTTGAAACCTTTGCCTAATTTTGAGTCTAAACTTGTTGACAGGGCCGGCTTTAGGCCTATTCCACCAATTCCCCCGAATCAGGCCCCGCACCTAAGAGGGCCCCGCGCCCAGTGAGAATCCCTTCCCTGGCTAGAAGCACCTTTTTAATTTTTACTCACCTGGCAGAGCTCTGGGTCTTCAGCAGCACTTCAGCGGCAGGTCCTTTGTTTGCTCTGGGTCTTCAGCGGCAGGTCCTTCAGTGCCGCCGAAGACCTGGAGAAAGTGAAGGACCTGCTGCCGAAGTACCACCGAAGCCTCGGAGCACCGCCTGGTGAGTACAAGCCCCACGTGTTTTTTTTACGTTTTTTTTTCTTTAGTCATCCCTGCCGGGGCCCCATTGAAACTGTTCAAATTAGGCACCGCACTTCCTAAAGCCAGCCCTGCTTGTTGACGACCAGTTTATATCCATTTGTTCTTGGCATTTAACATAAATAACACCTCTTCCTCCCTTCTATGTATCCCTCTGATGTATTTATAGAGAGTAATCATATCTCCTCTGTCTTCTTTTGGTTAGGCTAAACAAGCCAAGCTCTTTAAGTCTCCTCTCATGAGGTAGGTTTTCTACTCCTCGGCTCATCCTAGTAACTCCTCTCTGCAGCTGTTCCAGTTTGAATTTATCTTTCTCAAACATGGGAGACCAGAACTGCACATGGTATTCCAGATGAGGTCTCACCAGTGCCTTGTATAATGGTACTAACACTTCCCTGTCTCTATTGGAAATACCTCGCCTGATGCATCCTAGGCTGCATTAGCTTTTTTCAAGGCCGCATCACATTGATGGCTCAGTCATCCTGTGATCAACCAATACACCCAGGTCTTTCTCCTTCTCTGTCTATTCCAACTGATAAATCCCTAGTTTATTGCAAAAATTCTTGTTAATCCCAAAATGCATGACCTTGCACTTTGCACTATTAAATTTCATTCCATTTCTATTACTCCAGTTTACAAGATCATCCAGATCTTCTTGTATGATATTCTGGTCCTCCTCCATATTGGCACTACCTCCCAATTTTGTGTTCTGAGAATTTTATTAGCACATTCCCACTTTTTGTGCCAAGGCCAGTAATAAAAACGTAAAATAAAATTCGTCCCAAGACTGATCCCTGAGAAACTACACTAGTAACCTCCCTCCATTCTGACAGTTCCCCTTTCAGTATGACCTATTGTAGTCTCCCCTTTAACCAGTTCCTTATCCACCTTTCAATTCTCATATTAATCCCCATCTTCTCCAATTTAACTAATAATTTTCCAAGTAGAACTGTATCAAATGCCTTAATGAAATCCAGGTAGATTAGAGCTACTGCATTTTCTTTGTCTAAAATATCAGTTACGTTCTCAAAGAAGGAGATTAGATTGGTCTGACACGATCTACCTTTTGTAAAAACATGTTGTATTTTATCACAATTGCCTTTCATCTCTATATCCTATTTTCTCTTTCACAATTTGTTCCAAGACCTTGCATACAATTGAGGTCAAACTAACAGGCTTCTAGTTTCCTGGATAACTCTTTTGTCTCTTAAAAATTGGAACTGTATTAGCAATCCTCTAGTCATAAAGTACAACTTCTAAGTTTACAGATTTATTAAAAATCCTTGCTATGGAGTTTGCAATTTCATGTTCCAATTCCTTTAATATTCTTTTATAGAGATAATCCAGGCCCACAATTTAGTTCTATTAAGATGTTTGAATTTGACTTCCACTTCAGATGTGGTAATTTCTACCTCCGTATTCTTGTTGCCTTTAGCCACTCTGCCACCACCCGTAAGCTCTTCATTAGCTTCATTGAAAATGGAGGCAAAGTATTTGTTTAGGAGTTGGGCTATGCCTAGATAATCTTTAATCTCCACCCTGTCCTCAGTGCTTGGTGGTCCCACTTCTTCTTTCCTTGTTTTTTTTTTTAAATTTATATGGCTGTAAACCAGTCGTGCTGGGGCTCGTCCCCCTCAGGTGCGGCGGGGAGCCAGGGTGGTTCCTTACACAGCAGTCTGCAACGTTGGGTCGCCTCAGCAGGGGGTAGGGACAGAGGAGACTGGTAATAGAGGCGAGCCTGAGCACAGCGTCTAAGCCCGGCCCTTGGGCAGGGCGAGCAGCAAATGGTTCAGGCTCAGCTCCTGCACTCAGAGGCTGAGCAAACACAGTCTATAAGCCCACGCCCTTGGTCAGGGCGGGACAGCAAATAGTTTAGGCTCAGCTCTGGCACTCAGGGCTGAGCAAACCCAGTCTATAAGCCCAAGCCCTTGGTCAGGGCGGGACAGCAAATAGTTCAGGCTCAGCTCTGGCACTCAGGGCTGAGCAAACACAGTACAAACAGTGAGTCTATACAGAAGGCCTCCTCAGGCCAGGGAGAGTGGGAATCTGCCACCCTTGGATGGGTGGCGGGGGGACGCAGGCCCACCCACTCCACTGCGTCCCAGCCCAGGGCCCTAGCAGCGATAAGGGTTCGCTGCAGTCAGTGGGGAATCCAGGCCGCAACCCACTGACATGGGTTCACAGTCCCCAGGAGCCAGACTGGGGTCGGCTATCCCCGGGCTACTTCCAATTCCCCCCTCTCCCTGTACCTGGCCTCCGCTGGCGTAGTTCGGGGGGTCCCAGACCATGGATTCCTCTGGATACTGGGAGGCAGGACACTCCGACGGCTCCCCCGGATAGCGAGCGCAGGGCAGGTCAGGTTGGGGTCCTCCGGATACCGGGCATGAGGCAGGTCCGGCCAGCGCTCCTCCGGATAGCGAGCGCAGGTCAGGTCAGGCTGGGGGTCCTCCAGGTACTGGGCACGGGGCAGATTGGGCCCAGCAGGAGCTTGGGCCTCAGCGTCTGTCCTCTTCGGCAGCCGGCCCGCAACTGAGCTCTGGGGCCGGGCTTTTATACTTCCTGTCCCGCCCCTTGACTTCCAGGGGGCGGGGACAGGTGGCGTTGGCTCCGCCCACGGAGGTGCCTGCTCTGGCTCGTCCCCCTCAGGTACGACGGGGAGCCAGGGGGCCTCCTTACAGGCTATAGAACCTTTTACTGTTGGTTTTAATTCCCTTTGCATGGTCCAACACTGCTTGGCTTTTGGAAGTTCTCATTTTAGCTCTACATTTTCTGACCTCCAAGAGTAGCTTTCCTTGCTGATCCGCCCATCTTCCATTCCTTGTAGGCTTTTTGCTTTCTCTTAATTACTTGTTTGAGATGCTTTCTTATCCAGCTTGGTCTGCAACCCTTCTCTACTATTTTTTATCCCTTGCTTGGGGCACAGGCTTCAGATAGCTTCTGCAACTTTGACTCAAAGTAATTCCAGGCCTCCTCCAAGTTCACATTCTTGAGTTCTTTACTCCAGTCCACTTCTCTAATTCCCTTAATTGATTATAATTCATCATCATTATCATCCTCATGTTCCTATTACACCTCTGGCATTTAGGGCAGTGATGAAGCTCCTCCACTCCTATCTGTTTCTGGCAAGTCTTTCAATGGTTCCCCAGCTGTGCCTCAGGTTTTTCAGTTCAGCTTCAATAGCTCTTCGCCATCTTGTTTTCAGGCAGCCTCATTTTCGCTTGCCTTCAGGTGTCCATCTTATGGCTACTCTGGTGATGGAATCAGTTTCCATCCAAAGCACATGACCGATCCATCTCCAATGCCTCCTGGCAATGATGGTATTCAGATCCTCTTGGCTGTACTGTGTCAATAGATCTTGATCTGAGATTGTTCTGCACCAAAAGATATGGAGGATTTTACTGAGGTAGGTTTGTATGGAATGAAGACAGTTTGGACATGTCACACTTTCTCATTCCCAGCATTCTGCACTATAAAGTAATGTTGAAAGTACGCTGCTCTCATAAATCTTGAGTCTGGTTTTGGTGTTGAATTTTGATGATTTCCAGACTATATTTAAGCTCCTGAAGGTGTTCCAGGCTTTAATGATTTTGTTCCAGATGTCCTGGATTGTTCCACTATCCTGGCTAATGGAACTGCCCAAGTATGTTAATGTTTCTGCATTGGTGAGAACATAACCCTCTATCTGTAAATCTGCCTGGTAGCATTTTTTGTAGGTATAAATTACTTTACCCAAAAGTAGTATATGACTTTTTCATGTAACTATGGCAAGAACTATGCTTTGATGAACAAATCTTTGTTGTCAAGTGTCATCTGAATTAGAATGACAAACTTGCTTATTACAAGAAATCCCTGATCAGCTCTCTCCAAGAGAGAGAAATACAAATTCAGAATACCCATCTTTGTGAAGTAAGACGATATAACGAAAGAAAGAGAACTGGTTTCATTAATGATAATGCCACCAGATGGTGCTGGACATTTTGCTGGCACAGGTCCCTGCAACTTTTCAATCTGTTGCTTGTAAATTGTAACTTCCTAGTTACAACAGGGGAAAATCCATGCAGGTGCAAGGTGGTAACATGTGGCCCTGGAACTACAGCTTAAGTGTGACTGCTGGAGTGGTACATCAAACTCGAGCTGGCTGGCTGCACGGGGTTGAATTTTGCCCTCTTTAGATGGCTCAATTTCTCTTTTATAATGCTCTTTAAACATTCTCTGCACTGATTTGTATCTTTTGCAACCCCAGTAAATTCAGTGGAGTGTAAGACGGCACATATTTGGCCTTATTGTGAAGATGTTCAGATAATGAAAATTATTTTCTATCCTGAAGGAGAGCCTACCATCTTTCTTCTCTGATTGTAACACGACGGTACAATTCACAAGTCATTCTGGTTACTGCCTTCATTTTTGGAAGAGGACACAGTTAAGTTCTTAGAAATAAGTACTATGTAATTGCACTGAGCCCTGGTCTACACTACAAAATTACTTTGGTATAACTTCATTGCTGAGGGATATGAATAATCCACACCCCTGAGCAATGTCGATATGCTGACCTTAGGCACTGGTGTAGACAGAGCTATGTCAGTGGGAGAGCTCTCTCCCGTCGGCTTAGAGCGTCTTCTCCAGGAGTTCTAAATTTGTAGTGTAAATTTGTAGTGTAGACCTGCCCTTGGTGTCATAAAATCACTAGAAACATGTTCTGGGGAGGTGTAAACTGGCTCACCTTGTAATATGGTAACACTCTGCTAAATTGAGAGATTTGATTATTATGATTATAACATTCACAAACCAGTGGGAGAACACTTCAACCTTCCGGGGCACTCAATTACAGGCCTCAAAGTAGCAATACTCCAACAAAAAAACTTCAGAAACAGACTCCAATGAGAAACTGTAGAATTGGAATTAATTTGCAAACTAGACACCATTAAATTAGGCTTGAACAAAGACTGGGAGTGGATGGGTCATTACACAAAGTAAAAACTATTTCCCCATGCTAATCTTTTTCCCCCTGCTGTTACTCACACCTTCTTGTCAACTGTTGGAAATGGGCCATCCTGATTATCACTACAAAAGTTTTTTTAATCCTGCTGATAATAACCCACCGTAATTGATCACTCTTGTTATAGTTAGTATGGCAACACCCATTGTTTCATGTTCTCTGTGTATATATATAAGCGACTGGATAGCGTAGTGGTTAAGAGCGCCACCCTTTGATACGGGAGACCGCCCTTTGATATGAGAGACTGGGGTTCAAATCCCGGTGGGTACCCAACTTTCCAGTAGGGGTCCTTGGGCAAAAGACCCCCTAACGCTTCACCTGCCTACCTCAAATATGAGAGTGACACGAACTAGGAGAGTCATGCCGGCCGGACGTCGCCCGATTAACAAGGTCCGCGCCAGATGTTGAGGAACCAGGACAATCTGACGATAAGTGGGCTACTGGAACAAAAACCATTCATGGACGAGACAAGAGAACCTGGAATTGATGGAATGCTACTACAACAGTAGACCTAATGAGAGGGGATATATGAAACGTATGAGGGGACTGGGATGGACAAAAGACACTACATCCACACTTACTGAGAAACAGCTAGTTACCCAACGCTTCAACATAGTAAAGAGAAGCTGCTCTCACAGCTTTGAGATAGACCAACTCCACATTACGTTCCAGACTCAAGAAGACCTGGAAGAACAAGTGGATGTGCAGCCCACACCTGAAGCTGAAACTTCACTGCCACCCCCTCCATTGCAGAGCACAGCAGCTGATATGAGGCATAAGATCATGGAGAAACTAGCTACAGTCAATCCTCGAGACCGATTACCAAGGCTCAGTGGAGAAGTACCATCAGATAGTATGTTAGAAGATGCCAATAGAGCCCTCATGACAATCCCTACTACCACCATAACTCAAACCAATGAACTGGTATACGCTACAGCCTCTGTAATCCCTGGAGATGCTTGGCTACACGATCAAGAAGAACAACAGTATGTACCCACCCCTGGAAAATGAGGTTGGAGGATAAGATCAAGGCGACTCGGAGAGAAGTTAGTCAGCTGGTGGAACTACAGAAGGGTGTAGAGATTAAGGATAAGACTCGGCTACTGAAAAAATACAAGGGCCTGACTCCATCTGAAGCCCTAGAGACTGCTAAACAAAGGCTCACAGCACTGGCTACCAGGCTAAGGAGATACACTAGAGAAGCAGAGGCCAAAAAAGTAAATGCCCTGTTCTCCAAAGAACCATCCAAGGTGTACTCCCAACTGCAGTGCAACAACACAATAACAGCAGAGCCACCAGCAGCAGAAACTGAACAGTACTGGAAGAACATATGGGAGAAAGAGAAGACTCATAACACCAGTGCAAAGTGGCTGCAGGACCTGAGAACAGAGCACAGCAATCTCCCAGAACAGAAACCAGTCACCATCACAGTAGAAGACATCCAGCAGCGGGTCAAGAACATGAAGAGCTGGACAAGCACCTGGACCAGACATGATCCACACCTACTGGCTAAAGAAACTAACAGCAGTGCATGAACGCCTAGCAGCACAGATGAACCAGCTGCTAGCAGCAGGCTCCCACCCAAACTGGCTAACACAAGGAAGGACAGTGCTGATCATGAAAGACCCCTGCAAGGGAACAGAACTGTCCAACTACCGTTGCCAATAACCTGCCTCCCCACAACATGGAAAGTCCTATCAGGCATCATAGCTGCCAAGCTACAGGACCATATGGGCCAGTACATGAGCACAGCTCAGAAGGGCATTTGGGAACAACACCAGAGCTCAAAACACCAGTTGCTCATAGATAGAGCAGTCGCCCAAGACTCAAGGTCTAGACAGACCAATCTGAGCACAGCCTGGATTGACTACAGGAAAGCCTACGACTCAATGCCGCACACGTGGATCTGTGAATGTCTGGCATATACAAAGTCAACAGGACACTAAGGACCTTCCTCAAGAACTCAATGGGACTATGGAAGACAACACTGGAAGTCAACTCAAGGCAGCTTGCACAAGTGGCCATCAAGTGTGGCATATACCAAGGTGATGCACTGTCCCGAATCCCGCTGCTGTTCTGCATAGGCTTAACCCCCTCAGCCAGATAATCACAAGGACTGGATACGGGTACAGGTTCAGGAGTGGAACTACCATCAGCCACCTCCTCTACATGGATGACATCAAGCTGTATGCTAAGAATGAACGAGACATCGACTCGCTAATCCACCTGACGCGGATCTACAGTGAGGATATCGGGATGTCATTCGGACTGGAGAAGTGTGGCCGGATGGTAGTGAAGAGAGGGAAGGTAGTCAAGACTGATGGGGTGGAACTACCAGCGGGCCACATAGCAGACATACAGACCAGCTACAAGTACCTTGCGTCCCACAGTCACATGGAAACCACGATGAGGAGGCAAGGAAGACAGCAACATCCAAGTATCACCAAAGGATAAGACAGGTCCTGAAGAGCCAGCTCAGTGGGAAGAACAAGATCCACGCCATCACAGATACGCCCTGCCGGTCATCAGATACCCTGCCGGTATAGTGAGCTGGCCAAAGGAGGACATGGAGGCTGCCGATGTGAAGACCCGGAAGCTCCTCACAATGCACGGAGGTTTTCACCCCAAGTCCAACACCCAGAGACTGTATACCAGCCGGAAGAAGGCGGGCGGGCTTGTGAGCGTCAAAAGCCACTGTCCTGGATGAAACCGGAACATCCAGGAGTACATCAGTAAGATGGCCCCAAAGATGAGCTGCTGAGAGAATGCCTGAGGCAGCAGCAGACATGGAGGAAGACCAAGCAGAAGAAGTGCCATGGCAAGACAAGACCCTGCATGGGATGTACCATCGACAGATAGCTGAGGTGGCTGACATTGGGAAATCCTACCAGTGGCTGGAAAGGGCTGGACTAAAAGACAGCACTGAGGCACTGATCATAGCAGCACAGGAACAGGCACTGAGCACCAGATCCATTGAAGCAGGGTCTACCACACTAGAGAGGACCCAAGGTGCAGACTGTGCAGAGAGGCCTCAGAGACAGTCCAACACATAGTGGCAGGATGTAAGATGCAGGCAGGAACAGCATACACTGAACGGCACAACCAAGTGGCTGGCATTGTGTACAGGAACATCTGCACAGCGTATGGCTAGACCCTCCCAAGACCAGATGGGAGATTCCACAGAAGGTTGTGGAGAATAGCAGGGCTTAAGATTCTGTGGGACTTCCAGATCCAGACGGACAGGCAGGTACTGGCCAATCAACCAGACATCGTGGTAATAGACAAGGAGGCAGAAGACAGCGGTGGTGATAGATATGCAGTGCCAAGTGACAGCAACATCAGGAAGAAGGAATATGAGAAGCTGGAGAAGTACCAGGGCCTGAAAGAGGAACTAGAGAGGATGTGGAAAGTGAAGGCCAAAGTGGTCCCAGTGGTGGTAGGAGCACTCGGGGCTGTGACTCCTAAGCTGGGTGAGTGGCTCCAACAGATCCCAGGAACAACATCAGAGCTCTCTGTCCAGAAGAGTGCAAGTGGTGCTAGGAACAGCTAAGATACTGCGCAGAACCCTCAAACTCCCAGGCCTCTGGTAGAGGACCCGAGGTTGAGGAAGACACATACCACCCATAGGGGTGAGAGGGGAATTTTTTTTTTTTTTTATATACACATATATCTTCCTACTGTATTTCCCACTGCATACATCCAGTGAAGTGGGTTTTAGCCCATGAAAGCTTATGCTCAAATAAATTTCTTAGTCTGTAAGGTGCCACTAGTACTCCTCGTTCTTATTACTGCATAACGTTTCTCTAAACAAAATGATCGGCTCAGTATTGAAAGGATTAACTTTTTATTCCTGATGGTTACATGGCAATCATTTTGTAAACCTGTTAAAATACCCTAAATAAATAGTTATGAAAAAAGGAAAAAGTAGTACCATGCTGTATGAAAATTTTAAGTCAGTTCCTCAGGGAGGCCAGTGCAGCTACACTGATTTACTCTTGCCAAGGACCTCCAGGTAAACAAGGTTCTGGATTCAAGCCATTCTAAACGTTGATGGAATTCAGATTTTGATCTGAATGTGGCTAGCTTGTATTATATAATGAACAGACCAACCCCCTGAAGCTGCATACCCTGAACTTTTGGAGTATTCACATCCAGATTTAAAATTTTAGGATTAGGACCCATCTTTATTTCATGGTGTCTCGTGACTCCCTCTGATATGTAGTCTCCTTTCCTATATATTGCACCTTATACACTCTTTTACCCAGCTGCTTTTCTGATCTGATAACCAGAATTGGTGACTATGCCTAGAACAATACAGTGTAAGTATAATCTTCTAACATGCAACATCAGCTGCATCTCTCAACTTGTGTTTTGTTGCTGATCGAGGTGAGTGGTTTTTGTGGCAAACAGAGTATTATCTCCAGCTCCCCTTCCACCTTCAGGCTGGTGTACATTAAAGAGTCACTGTATATCTTGTTGTTTTTTCCTTACCTCAATTCTGTACCTCTATTATTAATATCATTGATTTTTTTAAAAAACTGGAAAAATTCTTTTCACGGTTATGTTTTGCCGGGCTTTTAGCTGTATGATGAAAACAGACTTGTGAGTCTGACTTTTTTTTGTCTGGTTAGATTGACTTTAAGGTTCTTATGCATTTGCACAGTGTTGCGGAAGAGAAATATTTACATTTTAAAAACCTACTTGTTTTCACTGACTTAAAAAAAGACTGAAAAATATTTCTATTTACAAAATAGCAGTTTACGTTGCTGCAGAAACATTTATGTGATGATCTTAGAAAGACTTATTCAAGCAAGAATATGCTATTATATCATTTCCCAGATGGGAAATTGGGACATGAAAAGGTTAAGTGAATTGCCCAAAATTACAGCAAGTTTAGTGGCAGGAATAAAACCCGTGTCTCCTGACTCCAAGACCTTTCCTTTAACTAACCACTAGAACACATTACATTCTGATACATTTACAGGGATTTGTTAAATACCACATTAACTTTTAAAAAACAACACCCCCTCCCAAAAAAGTAGTATTTCTGAATCAACATGCAATCAGCACATTTTTAATCTATCAGAGAAAGATGGAATAATGAAAGTTTATACAGCATTAATGTCTTATTCCTGGATGTTGATCATAGATTCAATTTTACCTTGTCCCTTCAGGCTAACAGTTGTGGCATTTCTGTTTGAACAAATCTGTTATTAAAAGCAATGGCTGTTAGGATAAAATTTGTGAAAAACTGCTATTTGCAAAGTTAGGTTAACAGTAAACACTGATACTAGTAAAAGTATAATAGCTCTGAAGAACTGGCACAGTCACGTTAAGGATTGTATTTTCATGAACATTCTTTCATAAACTATCTGCAGTCTACAGAGATGGCTTTCTTCCCATTGTCATTGCAGATGGGCATGCATCATCAGAGTCCTATTGCTATCCTAAAGGCTAGATGGAAGTTCTTGTCAATATTGGCTGCATCAAGAAAAATGCATTTTTTTTGTAAAATGCTCTTCTCCTTTTATGTTTTCCTGTGCATGTACAGTTTGTAGTATTGCTTGCACTAGAATAGTTTCTCGCAGAGGGTAAACAATTTCTGATGTTTGCATATGTTTTCTATAGTAATTGTTTTGGTTTTGGAAAATGTAATAGAATATTGCTAATTTGCATTTATGACTGGGAGACACATTGCAGGCTACTGATTCATGTAGATTAGAGAGTAAGGCCTGAATTCTCAGTTGCCTTTGGCCCCTTCATCCCGCTCTGGAACCTGTTACACTTCACCAATTTTAAGGATATGCCTACTTTTCGAGCTGAAAGTGCAATTTCCAAATTTCCTAATGTGGCAGTGCAGGTGGTAGAAGAGGCTAGCTGCCTGAATACATATCTAGTGTCTTGGACAGGATCATTCTGGGGTGGCTAGCCCCTCCCGTCGTTCATGTCTCTGCAGCTATACTGCTATTTTTAGCTCGCTAGTTTGATCAGAGAGTATGGGTATGTCTACTTGAACTGGAAATTACTCCACCAGCTTGAAGTGTAGACATATCCTAAGATGCCTTTATATTGGCAGAGCAGTGTAAGCGGGCCTTAGTGCAAATGAGAATCAGTTCTCATGAGGGCCGGCTCTACAGTTTTCGCCGCCCCAAACAGCGCGCCAAAGTGCCGCTGCAGATGGCGGGGGAAGTCCGTGTGCCCTTAGGGCAGCAGGCGCGTTTCCGAGGTGGCGGCAATTCGGCGGCAGCTTCTATGTTTAGCTGAAGCTGCTGTGGACAGCTAAACATAGAAGCTGCTGCCAAATTGCTGCCACCACAGAAATGCGCCTGCTACCCTAAGGGCACACGGACTGCCCCCGCCGTCCACGGCGGCAATTCAATGCGCTGCTTGGGGGCAAAACAACAGGGACTGCCGCCCCTTGCAGATTGCCGCCCCAAGCATGAGCTTGGAATGCTGGTGCCTGGAGCCAGCCCTGGTTCCCACTGAAGTCTCTGTTAAAACTCTCTTTGAAGTAAACTTAAGTGTGAGCAGGAATAGGCCCTGAGCAAACAAACTTACTGGTTACTGGTCTAGCAGATGGAGGGGAAACAGTAGATATGATATATCTTGATTTTAATAAGGCTCTGGCACAGTTCCACATGATATTTTCATAAGCAAACTAGGGAAATGTGGTCTAGATGAAATTACTACAAAGTATGTGCACAACTGGTTGAAAAACTGTACTCAGTGTACTTATCAATGGTGTGCTGTCAAATTGGGAGGAAGTATCCCAAAATGGGGAATAACTGGCTATGCAGTAGCACTGCTGGAAAGGATCATATGGATCACAAATTGAAGATGAGCCAACAGTGTGATGTAGTTGTAAAAAAGGCTTAATTCATTCTGGGGTGTACTAACAGGAGTGTTGTACGTGAAACACTGGAAATAATTGTTCCACTGTACTCAGCACTGGTGAGGCTTCAGCTGGAGTACTGTGTCCAGTTTTGACCACTGTACTTTAAAGAAGGATGTGGACAGACTGAAGAGAGTCCAGAGGAGAGCAACAAAAATGAGAAAAGTTTTAGAAAACCTGATCTATGAGAAAAGGTTAAAAAAATGGATGTGTTTAGCTTTGAGAAAAGAAGACTGAGGGGGAACCTGATTTCAAAGATGTTAAGGGCTGTTATAAAGAAGATGATGATCAATTGTTCTCCATAGCCACTGAAGATAGGACATGAATATTGGGTTTAATCTACAGCAAGCGAGTTTTAGGTTAGATATTAAGAAAGACTGTCTAACTGTAAGGATAGTTAAGGACTGGAATTGTTTAGCAAGAGAGGTTGTGGAAACTCTGTCACTGGAGGTCATTAAGAACAGGTTAGACAAACACATATCAGGGTTGTGCTAGGTATACTTGGTGGTCCTGCATCACCATGGAGGTATGGACTAGATCAGTGGTTCTCAACCAACAGGAGGGGTACTCCTAGGGGTATGCAGAGGTCTTCCAGATTGTATATAAACTAGCTATTTGCCTAGTTTTAAAACAGCTACATAAAAAGCACTGTTGAAGGCAGTACAAACTGAAATTTCATACACACAATGACTTGTTTATACTGCTCTATATACACTGAAATGTAAGTACAATATTTATGTTCCAAGTGATTTATTTTAATATGGTAAAAATGAGAAAGTTGGCAATGTTTCAGTGATAGTGTGCTGTGATATTTTTGTACTGTTATGTCTGGTTCTGTAAGCAAGTAGTTTTTAAGTGAAGTGAAACTTGGGGTATGACAAATCAGATTCTTGAAAAGGGGTTCGGTAGTCTGGAAAGGTTGAGAGCCACTGCACTGGATGATCCTTCAAGGTCCCTTCTAGCCTTATATTTCTATGAAACATTATGGAGGAGGGAGGAATCAAGGATTTGTCATTACAAATTAGACCTAAATTGTTTTAACAAGCGTGGTTGTTATTTACGATGCTTCCTAGAGGTTCTCTAATATATTTTGTAAGTAATGAAGCCTTAGAACTGTGAGGCCTTGCTACAACATTATACAGTTAGCTTCGTGTTTAGAATGTTGTTTGTATTGGTTTTGGTGAAAATGATCAAGTTTGTAGATTAGTGGAGCAGAATTAGGGCTTGTCTACACTGGCACTTTATAGCGCTGCAACTTTCTCTCGCAGGGGTGTGAAAAAACACCCCCTTGAGCGCAGCAAGTTTCAGCGCTGTAAAGCGCCAGTGTAGACAGTGCACCAGTGCTGAGAGCTACGCCCCTTGTGAAGGTGGGTTTTTTAGAGGGCTCCCAGGACTCTGCCCCGACTACACAAGCCACGTTAAAGTGCTGTTGTGGCAGTGTTTCAACTTTGCCAATGTGGACTATCCCTTAGTGACTTTCTATAGCAGAACTCGCTAGGGATGGGGATCGAGAAAGAGATGCAGTAGATAATCTGCTTTTAGGGCCTGATTTGCCACTGCTTTGCACCTCAGAGAGTCATTTCCACCTGCACAAATTGGGTCTAAATCTCTACCATATCAGAACAACAGCATTTTACATCCATTTTGCACAGGTGACCATGATTACGTCTATTTGGTTTTCTTTGCTAGCTCTTGTGGATACACAGTTGGTAGGATCGTTGACTGGGCACCTAGCTTCTTTGGTTTCCCAGAACAACATAACTGTGTATTCAGCCCTGAATAACTACAATATTGACGGTAGTCCACCTATTTTCCACCATCATATGTGCACACACTTTTATTGTACACACCTTACTAAGCTGCATAGTTTGGATCAGAATGGAATTTACACCCCTTTTCTGTGTATATCAGCTCTAGGGTTTAGGTTAAAAGCCATCCCTGATATCTTGAATAACCCTTGGGGGTGTGTTAACTCTCGGGAGTGTGCATTAATGGAATCAATGTAGTACCACCTAATTCTGGTGATATTAGAGTTATTCCAGATAACGTAGGCCATCACAATACTGCTCTGAAAGTTGGCTTAGCACAGTGTAGTACAGAACTTTGAGAATTCACTGAAGGCTCTTTGTGAGTACTGTAGCAAAGGTTAATGTAAACAAATGAAGATCAAAGTAAATCTTACAGTGGGAATGGAGTGAGGCCTACTTCCCCAACAAACTGACGTCCAATGGAAATATTTCACTTTCAATTTCCTGTCTAAAATACTTACCAGTCTTAAGCTCTGCTCTTTTTATATACAATTTTCCTTCCTGATATCAAATGCAAGCTGTAAGGGAGACCTACCTTACACTCTTACCATAAAGATATGAATTGTGTTTTCTTTTTAAAAACACATTTGACAAGCATGTACCACACAACAGAGCAAAGCAGTTGGCCAGCTTAACTAGCACCTGATGAATGCTATTTCTATTGCCAACCATTACAAAATCACATCGGGAAGGCCAGAATGTGCATGGCCCTTGTATGAATGCACAAAAGGCAAGGATGGAAGGAGTCTTCCTCCACCCCCGACACTTGCCTCTTTATGCAGGGCCCATAATAAATTGCCCTTCCTGCATCAGCCAAATGACTCAGTCATCAATTCTCAGCATATAATGAACATTACTAAGAAAGGGCCAAACCATGGATCAGCCTTACGTGGGCTGTGTAGGGAGCTATGGGGGAATAAACCACTGCCTTCTTCTCCCACCAATACACCCCAGGGACACACCCACACCCATATGGGCTCTTTGTACTTATAACTCCTCCCACTAAAATCCTCTGAAAGTGCTTGGGTGGAACATCATTTCTGCACCTCACACACTAATCAGTGGAGATGGGCCAATGCAGGGAGCAAAGAAATCTGTATTTAGCACAACTTGATGTCTGTGCCTGAGGTGCAATCTAGGCCCAGGAGTGTTTTGCCTACTAACTGTGTCTAACTGGCCACTGGGATATATTTATGAGCCACAGCTGACTGTTTCAAAAAAAAAATAAAAAAAATCCAGGCCGAATGGAAGCATTCCTGTGTATTGAACCGTCTGTATAAGAAATGAGTCTGAGTTACAAATCTCAAATCTGGATCTGAGCTTCCCCACAGTTCCAGGGTGTTCCCATCCAAGTGGTTGATATGGACCCATCTTTGAAATAAACAAGACACAAATTACTTTAACTTACTTTGTAAATGTCAGTCATTATGAATTCTATTAATTTTATACTCCCAGGGCCAGATCCTTGTCCCCGTTTCTCTTTTTCTCCCAGTCTGGTGAATGGCTGTATTAAACCATCACCTTCATATTCCCCTTGTTTGGGGAATCCCTAGGTGGCATTAAGCTGGCATGGCCAGTTCTACATCACGCACTGCTGCCCGCCTCTTGAAATTCTGGGGGAACACCAGAGGTGGGATGGAGCATGGCGGCGGGCAATGTGCTCTGGCAATCCTGGGCTAGGTGAAGTGAGATTCTAAATTGTGTTGGCAGCTGACCTGGACTGTGACTGCCCTCAGGACTGAGGGGAGAAGTAAAAAGGTGGCAAAAACCTACTTATGGCCCATTCTGCCTGCTCAGGTGCACCCAGCAGAGCACCTTAAGGATCTTCCCGGTTCCATACTGTTCCATGCACGTACATATTGTATCCTCCACAGGAGAAGATCCAGCATATAAATAAATCTTGGCTTTGTGGTTGATCAGCTATAGCATCAATGCTGACATTTACAAATAGGTACAGTCATTGGTGGAGATTAAAACAAATCCTGCAGCATATTATTCTAGCTGTAATCCTAAATAACAACAAATCTGGATATGCTGCATAATATTAAACATGGAAAACAGATACCAATTTTGAAGTTGCAAAGTCAAATATTCAAAAGTTAGGAGATATCAGACTTCAGGTTGTCAGTGCAACCTTAATTTGGCCCCCTTGCGTATATGCATTATGATGCTGTCTGCAATTATATGCATTTTTTAACATGGGCAAAACATGTTCTTGGAAATGGGTGAACTATACTGGCTGAAATGTTTAAAAAAAACAAAAATTCAATCTGAGGCAGACACCTGGCATGGAAAATTTTAGCCTAAAAGGTTCCAATTTGGCAAAGTTATCAGCAACTGAAAACAGAAGTTTATAATGGAAAGCATCAGGCAATCTGTATAATAGGTAGCACCGCCAGCCCTACTTAAAATCAAGGTGAATAGGAGTTGCGTATAGAATAAATTATTTTAAGTAACTATAAATTACATAGTTCCTCCTGTTCTGCAGAAAAACCTGTAAAGGGGAAACAGTTACTTTGCAAAAGGTCAGGGTTTTTTTAGGCCATACCCTCTGGGCATCCACCCCATCACCTCGTGGTCTGGTGGAAGAGGGAGCAGCAGAGTTGCTTAGGCCAGGGATTATGATTATTATTTTGGAAGTTAACATTTATATTATGCAAAAAGAACAGGAGTACTTGTGGCACCTTAGAGACTAACAAATTTATTTGAGCTTTCGTGGGCTGCAGCCCACTTCTTCAGATGTTATATTATATTATGGTAACAGCCAGAAACCCGGTCAAGACAGATCCACAGTGTATTGGGAGTTGTGCCGGCTACATAAATATAAAGGTAAGGTCCCTGGCTGCTCCAAAGGTCTTATAATCAAATGGAAGAGAAACCACAACAAGTGAGTAAATAAATAATTAGGATGGTGGTAGGAGGAAGGTACATTGCCTGCTAGTCCTCTGCCTAGCTGTTGGCCACTTCCTGTATGAATCGTGATAAAGGTAGGTCTTGTAGAAACTCAGGCCAAAACCCTATGTGTCCCAATGAGACCCACAGAGTTCAGATCCCTTTGCCTGGCTAGCGTGACCATTCCTCCCCATTAACAGCTAGCTGATATGTGGTGCTACCACTGACTCACCACCCGAGCAACTGCACATACTGCTCCCATTAATAGAGCAGACCTGTATTGTATCCTATGGCAATTTCCTATGTAGTTTTAGCCCCTTTCCCAGGAGACTATGCCATGTAGAATCTCTGCTTTCCAGCTGGCGCATCAGGCCAGCTGCAAGAAAGCCCACACAACAGCAGCTCCGGCTCCAACCCCTCGCCATCCTGTGTCCCGGCCTGCTTCTCCTACGCCACGAGGGTACAATACGACCCCGCCAGCCGCTGCCCAGAAACCCACCCCAGTCCCTGAGCTGGTGGACCAGGGCTCTGCCGTCAGAACGACGCCTGCCGCAGAGAGAGATGCCAGCCGAGCCCCTGCCAACAGGTTTCCATTCACATTCTCGCAAGTCGCTTGGAAGCTCTCCGAGCTGAGACGTCTCAGTGCCTTCTCGAGACCCAACCAACACGACCCCACCCCAAGAAGGGCCAGCGCTCCACCATACATGGCCGCCCGAGAATCTGCCCCCGGAGGCACCACTGCTGGCCCCTGGACCACCGCACGAACACCAGCCACAAGGGGAACCGACGCGACTCCCCCACCCGCACTACGAGCCACACACGCCGGAGGAGCAGGAGCCACCCCCCAGACCGCCCCACACACTGCCACTCTCGCAGGATCCACCGCCACGACCAGACCACACCACCAATCCCCCATCATCATCATCGGACGGACCAACACGGCCTCGAAAGACGCCAGGCCGATCCCTGCCGCCAGAAGGTCACATGCTCTGGCAGGTACCCACCAGATGACAACCGCGCACAAAAGACCAGGTGCCACCGCCACACCCACCAGCCCGAACCAAGTCCCACCAACAACCAACAACGGTGCTACCCCGCCAGTGACTGTACCTCAAGAACCAACCGAAAGCCCCCCTGAGCCGCAAGTGAGACAGCCCGCCAATCACGCGGCAAACCCACCGCCGGCACCGGTCGAAGGAACCGAGGAACGGTGGCCAAAGGATAGGCCAGCCACACCATGGCAGGCCGCCTGGATCGGGGAGCTCCAAGCGGCAGCCTCCTTCGAGGAATTCGACTCACTCATCGACAGGCTCACCCACGAGCTATCTACAGAGGTTGCCTCAAAAGAGGACACCAAACCAAGTGGCCACCCGGCCTGCCTTCAGACGGCCCGCCCCGAATCATGCCGCCACCTCCATAGGAACCGGAAGGAGGAACGACAACCGTCGCTACGACCCAGCAGCAGCCTCCAAGATACAGAAACTCTACAGAAAGAACCGCCTCAAGGCTATGAGAGAGGTCCTCGATGGTCCCCCGTCCTACTGCACAATCCGCCCGAGCACCTCTACAGCTACTTCCTTGGAGTGTTTGGCGGCATGCCCAGGAACGATGCGCAGCGCCCGGAGTGCCTTGGCCCCCTGCCCCACGTCACCAATACAGACAACCTAGAGGCTGATTTCACTCCTAAAGAGGTGACAGCCAGGCTGTCCAGAACAAAGAACACCGCGCCCGGAAAGGATGGCATCCCCTACAGCCTGCTCAAGAAGCGAGACCCTGGCTGCCTCGTGCTCTCCGGCATCTTCAACCTGTGCCGGCGCTTTGGCAGGTTCCCCACCTCCTGGAAGAAGGCCATGACCGTCCTGATCCACAAAAAGGGCGAGCGAGACGACTCCAGCAACTGGAGACCCATCTCCCTCTGCTCCACGATGTGCAAACTATACGCCGGCTGCCTGGCAGCCAGGACCACGGAGTGGGCAATGACCGGGGGAGCCATCAGCCCGGCCCAGAAGGGCTTCATGCCGTCAGAGGGATGCTACGAGCACAACTTCCTTGCTCCAGACATCCTCAGATGACCAAGAGAGCGTGGAAGCAGGTGCCGATGCGTGGCTTGACCTGTCCAACGCCTTTTGGGTCCATTCCCCCTACCCCACATTTTCAACACTCTGGGAGTTCGGGAATGCCAGGACATCCTTCCTTTGCCTTGATCCTGGGAACTCTACGAGGACTGCAAGCACCACCATCCATTCGTTGAATGGGAACCACCGAGATCCGATTCCACAGCGCTTGTGGTAATAGAGGGCTGCCCCCTCAGCCCATCATCTTCAGCCTTCGCCATTGGGAGCCGCCCCTGCGCTCGAATCTCAACCGCGTCTGCTGCTTCGACCTGCACGGCGAGGGGTGGAGCGTCTTGGCCTTTATGCGAATGACCTTGTTCCTGATAGCGTACGACCTCCGATGTGAGGCTTCAGGGCATTTGCTTCACATCATCAGGAGAGCCATCTGACTGGACGAGTCTCTTGCTTCAATTGCCCAAAAAAGTTGTTGCTGTCCCTTCCACTGTCGACTGCGGGAGCAAAAAGAGACTTGATGCTTGGCGACGGAGGTTCCGAGTCCAGTGGCGAGCCCGTCGTCCCCCTGCGAAGGGCAGGTCGTTGACCAATGCCTCGGTCACACCGACGGGCATCGCGTCCGCAGACCCCGAGTGACACCATCGGGAGATGTCCTGCAGACGCTTGCCAAGATCAGTGCATCGGCTGTCTGGCTCCATGGCAGAGATCAACGCCTTCAACCACTTTCCTTGATCCCCCGCATTCGCCTGTGTCCTGAGAGGTTCCCCGTGCAAAGTAATGCCCCTCAACAAGGCAAGACAACACCATCGGCAGCTGGTTCAAAAGTGGTTGTCCTCTGCCCCAGAATGCCAGCACGATGCTCATATATATTGCTCACAGGCACTGGCGGCGCCAACGTTCCCCCGCATGGGAGCCTCTGTTGACATCGCAGTCATCGCGCCACATCTTCCGCTCTGACGTGCCCTGACACCATGTTAAAGAGCGTCGCGGCGACCGCCCTCACACTTGCAACGAGAAGCGTATCGGCAGGCCTCGCCTCTGGCGCCGGATTTAGCCACTTCTGAGCGCTCCCTGGACCGTGATTCGGCGAGACAGGTGGGGACATCGCCTCACTGTGGTTCCCGGCGCCCGCAACGCCACGCGCGGCTAGGAAGCGACTGGGTGCGCTGGGTATGGAGCGAGGAGCGGCAGCAGCTGGGGAGTTCTGATGCCGGCGGATGATGACGGAGGGCTAAGATCACCATCAGCCCCGGGCCAGAGGCGTGCTGGAGAAGTTCCCTGAAGGCCGCCGTTCACGCGTCTTCTACTGTGGACACCCTGAGAAAAACCCAAACCATGGGCAAGGCTTCGAGGTGACCAGCAAGGTTGTGGACTCCAGAACCACTTTCTCCCTCTGCGGGCGGCTTCACCACTTCGCCAAACTGGCGGTTCATACACCGCGCCGGCTGAACTGCGTCTCTCGCACTCAATGGAGCCATCCGTCACTCGGGAACCGGGGACAAGCACTGCAGGAGTGCAGGTACACATTGGATGACGTCTGCCCCACGTTGTGAATCTGCAAGCCCCATGCCAGAGCCTGCCAGCTGCGCCACAATTGCTCCCCAGAAGACCGCCCATTGAAGGCATCGCCCCCCACCTCTGGGTGAGATTGCAGTAACCGCACCATCCCCGACAACCGGGAAGCCGCTGTACCCAGGACATCGTTCACGGATAAGGAGCGCGAAAAAATAATCATCGTCGGTCAACGTGGGAACGATCCTGTTTCGAGAACAGGGCCCCGGTGTTCCGTTGAGGCCCGGAGCCGTTTAAACTCGAAAAATATGCCCGGCCTTGGACTGACACCTTGCGGGCAAAGGGCTACGAGGTTTTACACCGACGCCCTGGATCGTCGGGGCGTTAGCTGCCCTGGGACCCTGTATATGAACGTGTACTTAAGGCTGTGTGGGTGGGCCTGTCATAAACAGATAGTTAAGGGTTAATGTTTTCTTTTACCTGTAAAGGGTTAACAAAGAGGAACCAAACACCTGCCAGAGGACCAATCAGGAAACAGGAGATTTTTCAAGCTCAAGGGGGTATTTGTGTGGGTTTTTCTTGGGTCTTTGTTTTTCTTCTTGTTGCTCTCTCATGCTTTCTGATGAGGATCTAATTCTCCAGCCTTTTTAAATTTCGTCTGTTCCCAGTATGTAAGTACTAAGGTGGCAAAAAATAGGCTTTTTTATGTTTTGTTGTATTTACATGTGTTGTAGTTGCTGGAATGTTTAAATTGTTTTTTCTATGAATAAACAGCCGTAGTTCAAAAAATTTTCTTTTTAAGCAATTGATCTCTGTATTGGTCACTTTGATACAAAGATTATTTTATGTCTTTTTTTCTTTCTTTTTATATAAAGCTTTCTTTTAAAACCTTGTTGGATTTCTTTCTTGTTTCCTTGTTTTTATCCCAGAGGATATTTGGGATAACTCACTTATGGACTGGTGGAGGGAGACGGAGGTGGGCGAGGTAGAATCTCTCTCTGGTTTTTCCTTGACTCTGGTATGTGCCTTCTGGGAAGGGGTTTAGATTCAAGAGTTTGCGATCAGTAATCTCTCAGGGTAAGCCCGGGAGGGAAGCCTGGGGAGGAGTAAAGAGCAGGAAGGGAAGTGGGGTTATTTCCCTTTGGTTGTGAGGACTATGGGCATCTGAGTTTTGGGGGGTTCCCCAGGGAAGGTTTTAGGGATACCAAAGTTGAGATCAGCATCTTGATTCCTGTCTGGGTGGCAGCGAATTATTCGATCTAGCTGGTATTAAGCTTGGGGTTTCATGCAGGCACCCACTTTTTTGGATTCTAAGTTCGACTGGGAAGTATGCTATGATTAGGGGCTGTCGCTATGCGCGGACTCATTGAGACGTTTGATGGTCATCGGACACTATCCGGTGTGTCTAGGGACATTTACACTGTACCACATCACCGGCCACCACCAATACCAGAAGTGAGCCGGTGTGGCTTCATGCACCCACGGGGGGGGGAACCCTTAAACCTCCCCTACTAAACTATATCCCCTGAGCCTTGAACCCACCGATCTGGATCGCATCATGTGAGGGTCATCCCGTCCCCATTACCCGGCCCGCTTACTCATACTCATGACTGTGTGTAACCCATTGTATGAGCGATGTACCCTCACTGCTCCCCTACTGTATCTCGATCCCACCCACCGTACACCCCACATTAGGGACATTGCAGACTGTATATATTATATGCTAACCAATAACCAAATACCAGCATCCCCCATACTCTGTATATTACCCCCGATGACTAATAACTGATGCATCAAACTCTTTGTATCATCTTTATTTAAATATTCTCTGCTTTCCAGCTGTACTCCTGCTAATCTGCTGCACTCCAACCTGTATTGTTCTCAGGGAGGAGCTCTGACTCCCTAAGAAGCAATACACAGTATAGCTATCCTTCACCTACCACTCTTCAGCTCCATTTCTCATGTGTTTGCTTCCTTCCATGCTCTCCCACACAGAAGAAAATGTATCTTAGCCAAGAATCCCACTACTGATTGCTAGGTCTGTACTTTTATTATTACAGGTTCCTAATGGAAACATAAAAACCACAAGAGCAAAGAGCTCTTGTGGTTTGTACAGCTCAGCAGACTTTATAGTATATTTTTGTTAACAATGGAGTATTCATACACAGACAGCTGTTGCGAATGTTGACATGTACATATACTTTAGAACTTGTTTTTGGCCTCTGTTTGGGAACAAGTAATCTTAAGAAGAAGAAGAAGAATAGGTGTACATCATTATAATGGAAGGCATATAAGTATCTTCCTCTCTCTGCCTGGCTGTTGGTGTATCACTGTGTATGAGGAATCTGCACCGTTGGAATATCTCTCTGTAGTTCCAGAAGGTCTGCATGCTGTAGATGTATCTCTGTCTGCATTGCTGGTAGGTTTTGGGCTGTGGGTATAGCTCTTTGTGCTACTGGAAGGCTCTAGGCTAGCTTCTTTGCACTCCAAGGCCTACGTTGGGTAAAGGTTCCACAAAATTTAGAGAACATACTGTTTTGCCTTGATACATCAGTGTGTGCGATAAGGTTGTAGGTGGGATGTCTGTATCTGTGTCAAATAAGTCTGTGGAGCTCAAAAACTTCTCTCTTTCACCAACAGAAGTTGGACCAATCAAAGCATTTATATTAAGGTTGTTGATTAATCACAGTTAATTCACATGATTAACTAAAAAAATGAATCGTGAGTAAAAAAATGAATCACAATCGCAGTTTTAATCGCACTGTTAAACAATAGAATACCAATTGAAATTTATTAAATATTTTGGCTATTTTTCTACATTTTCATATAGATTGTATTGTATTGAAATCAAAGTGCATATTACTTTTATTATAAATATTTGCACTGTAAAAATGATAAACAAAAGAAATAGTATTTTTCAATTCACCTCATACAAGTACTGTAGTGCAATTGCTTTGTCCTGAAAGTACAACTTACAAATGTAGATTTTTTTTGTTACATATGTAACCCTTCTGCCCCTCTGAGTTGGCAGCAACAAGGGCTGGGTTCAGTATCCAGGGGTTCCATTTCAGTAACACAATGCATAACTGGCTCGAGCCCCCACCCAGTGACCTGGGACACTTACATACCACACCCCCTTGGGCACCTCTAGGAGGCAATACTTCCCCTCTCGCAAGCACGGAGTCTGAGTGTAACAAAATCTTTTTATAAAGGAAGGAATCATGCAGCCATCCCATCTCTCTGTTTAACAAACAGGGTTATAACACAAACCATGAACAAAAAAACCCACCTCCAAGTACGATTTGGCAATGTCCTTTTTCCCCTTAGGGTCTTAAGTCCAATCACCCCAAAGTCCAACAACCCAAAAGTCTCTGGTCAGTGCCACCCCAGAATTCAAGAGTTTATCTGTAGAGTTTTACCCCCCCACCCAGCCTGGGTGGAAATGGGGGGGGGGAAGTCCACACAGGGTATTAAGGGGCACCTTACGTGGGCCAGGGCCAACTGCTCTGCCTCTCCATGAAGTTCTGCTGCAGCCTTCACCACGACCAGCTCCACCACACCAGCTGTGCTGCTCCTCCAGCTCGCCCCTGCAACCGCTTCACTCTGCTCACTGTTCCATGGGCTGCTCCAACATGCTGCAACTGCTCCGCTCTGCCAGCCGCTTAAAATAGGTCTTCAGACTCCCCCACTAGTTAACACAGCACTCAGTGATCTCAGTTCAGCTCTTTCAGTGATTTCAGCTCTTAGTAGGGGAGCCCTGGTGCTGGTGCACCATTGGTCCAACATGAATTCAGCTCAGCAGTCTCTAGATGGACTCCTAATGGAATCAAAATTAGCTCTACTCTTTAACAGTGGAGAGAGGAGGATGTGCAATTGGTGTTCCAGGCCCTCAAAAGGGGCCCATACCATCAGGTACACACACCAGTCCCCAACTCTCTCAATTCATAGGGTTTTGGAACCCATGTCCCATGTTTAGCAAGTACCACCCAACTGAGGTTGAGTCATTTCTGTCACAAAGCAGTCCCACAGCTCCCCATTCACACAATCAGGATGACAAACTTTTTTCTTTCCTCCTGCCCCAATAACAAAGAAATTAGGGATTCCAGAACTGTTAAAAACACCATCCCAAGCTGCTGTGGGCTTATGCTAAGTGGGGGAGTGGATGCCAATGCATTCTTAAAATTCTTTCCACACTTTCTACAATTCACCACCAGATGTCAGAGTAGTGCTCATCCTGACTCTGCTTACACATAACTTGCACTCACAAACAAAACAATGTAAAACTTCAGAGCCTACAAGTCCACTCAGTCCTACTTCTTGCACAGCCAATCTCTAAGCCAAACAAGTATGTTTACATTTATAGGAGATAATACTGCCCTCTTCCTATTTACAATGTCACCAGAAAGTGAGAACAGGTATTTGCATGACACTTTTGTAGCTGGCATTGCATTGCCAGATATGCTAAACATTCGTACGCCCCTTCATGCTTTAGCCACCATTCCAGAGGACAGGCTTCCATGCTGATGAAGCTTGTTAAAAAAATAATGCGTTAATTAAATTTGTGACTGAACTCCTTGGGGGAGAATTGTATGTCCCCTGCTCTGTTTTACCTGAATTCTGACTTATATTTCATGTTATAGCAGTCTCAGATGATGACCCAGCATATGTTCATGTTAAGAACACTTTCACTGCAGAATTAACAAAACGGAAAGAAGATAGCAATCTGACATTTCTAGAGATAGCTACAGCATTTGACCCAAGGTTTAAGAATCTGAAGGGCCTTCCAAAGTCTGAGAGGGATGAGGTGTGGAACATGCTTTCAGAAGTCTTAAAAGAGCAATACTCCAATGTGGAAACTACAGAACACAAACCATGACAAAATAAAATCAACCTTCCATTGGTGGCATCTGACTCAGATAAAGAAAATGAACATGCGTCGGTCCACACTGCTTTGGGTTTTTATCAAGCAGAACCTATCATCAGCATGGATGCATGTCCTCTGGAATGGTGGTTGAAGCACGAAGGGACATATGAATCTTTACAGCATCTGGCATGTAAATATCTTGCAGTGCCGGCTACAGCAGTGCCATGAGAATGCTTGTTCTCACGTTCAGGTGACATTGTAAACAAGAAGCAGGCAGCATTATCTCCTGCAAATGTAAACAAACTTGTTTGAGCAATTGGCTGAACAAGAACTAGGACTGAGTGGACTTGCAGGCTCTAAAATTTTACATTGTTTTATTTTTGAATGCACTTTTTGTACATAATTCTACATTTAGAGAACATACTGTTCAACATTCATGATAAACAGATTGCACTACAGTACTTACATTAGGTGAATTGAAAAATATATTTCATTTGTTTTTTTACAGTGCAAATACTTGTAATAAAAATAATTATAAAGTGAGCACTGTACACTTTGTGTTGTAATTGAAATCAATATATTTGAAAATGTAGAAAACATCCAAAAATATTTAAATAAATGGTATTGCTTAACAGTGTGATTAATCATGTGATTAATCATGATTAAATTGTTTGAATCACTGAACAGCCCTAATCTATATATCTCTCTAGCTCCTTTCATCTGAAGATCTTGAAGCACTTTACAAAGTTTAATTAAACCTCCTACATCTTTTTGAGGCAGGTAAGGACTATTATGCCCATTTTACAGATGGGCCAATATTCGGTCTATATTTACCAAATACCCACATACAGATTTCTAGTTACATATTTTTATCTTCTATTCTCAATGGACATCTTCAGTGCAGGGAGAGTTTCTAGCCATTACTTAATCAGACATAACGTTGACCAGAATACCAACTGAGATTAACTGTATAACAAATACTAAATCTTCAGTGGAAGCTGCAAGCTCCCAAGAGCATTGCCAGCATTCATACAGTATGAGGAAATACAATATACATTAGCTTGTTCCACTTTCAGGACTATGCAAATGCAGCTCTCAGTTCAGTACAAGCCCAGAATGTTTTCCACTGATCCAGTGTTTGGATAATCTTAGTTTACCTGTATATCCACAGGAATTTGACTCTTGAGCTTCACACACAAATTCACACATTCTGCTTTCCTGAAGGAATGACTTAATTTGAAGAGCATGATACATTAATACACGAGGACTCTGTTCAGATCTAATTATTTCTGTCTGTGTATAATCCTTCTTGCTGTGCCTCTTCTCATGTACAGTCAGTAGCTCCATAAATGTCATCTAGACAATACTCTCTCTCATTCTGAGGTTGAAAATATGTAAGTGTGAAAAGATGTTGAGCTGACCGATGTGTGACTGACTGAGAATTCTAAATGGTCACGGGGATTCTGTTTCTCTTGTTCATGTATAGTATGGGCATAATGACTTCATTGGTGAATTGCCCCTGTATCTTTTTCTGCTCCCTACAGGGGAGGAAATACTTCAGAAAGAAGGAATATATAAACATAAAGTACACTTCCCTCCCAATGCTTGTAGATAGTGAGACTTGGTATGCGTATTGCCATAAAGTATGCCTAATGATAGGCATATAAAAACCCAGGCTCCAAACATCATTACACTTTGAGGATGTTTGGATCTGGATTCAGGTGTAAACTCTGTGGCTCAGACCCATCGTTGATGGAAAGAATGACAAAGGGAGGCATGACCTCATGATCACATAGCCTTGAACATATGTTTCCAATATGCCTAGAAGAGTACATGTTTTAAATCTTATGGACGCTGCTACACATAAAGAGCCAAATGCCTAAGAGCTGTTGAGCACCTGACATCAGTGGGTGCTGTGGGCACAGTGTCAGCACCTCAGCATTTAGCCCACAGCGGATCCTATTTCCTGGTCCTTTGCTTCTGTAGTTAAACATCTAATATTGCTTATGAATTGCTGAATTCTTCAAAATATAACAGAAATAGGTAAGGCAATCTGCCTCACTGGGCTCATAAAAATATCTGAACTTTTTTTTTAAAAGGTACTGGACACGCTATGAATGACACTATTTGTATACTGATGGTTTTATTCCATTGAAAAATGAGCTCATAAAGAACACTTAGAAAATCAGTCATGGTTACCAGGAAGTTTAACAAATAATGGTGGAAAAGATCTGGACTCTGTTTTCATTCCTTTTGTTTTTTTCTTTGCTACCCTGTTCTGCTTTTCTAATGGAATCTGCAGTATTAACTAGCTACTCAAGCGATTATTTGCAACGGACATAGGGAATTGATCCTAATTTCTCCCCCCTTTTAGAGCTAGATGAATATTCCAAAAAATTTTCCATGAGTATCTGTTTGAATTTTAAAATCAGTTTGCTTTGACTATGGTATGTTTATGTATTTGCCTTCCCCAAACACCCTAGAAAATGAATTCACTGACAATTATATATGGAAACAGTAAATTGCAAGCAAACATTCAGGAAACAGAATATTCCTGAAAGGTGTATTTTTTTTTGTAGTTTACAATCATGAGAGTATTTACTAAACTAATTCTAAGCATTTCCTCATCCCATCAGAGAACAGAAATATACCACGTGAGCTATGTATCAAAACTGCTTCCATCTGGAATGGTGACTAGCATAACGAATTATTGTTGCTCCTCCTCCTGCAGAGGCCAGGGACCTTGACTACACCCTCCCCCCAGTGCTGACTTGCATTTCAGAGCTGGATCAAAGTTGGAAGTAATCTGCACCAGCAAATGGCCTTCTTCCACATCCCTGCCCTCTACTGAGCAAAAGGGAAGCTGGAACCAGATGGTGACTCAGCATTACAATCTGATTCCTGCAACGCTAAGCACTGCCCCTTACTTGGGCTAAATTGTAATCCTATAATCAAACCCTATACAAGTGCAAGAACCAGGTCTGGAGGCCCTTATTCAGATAAATTTCTGCTGACAGCAGTGTAAAACTGGACTAATAACCTCAGGATTTGGCCTCAAGTTCTTTATTTTATTGCACGTAAAAGCCTACATTAAAAGAACATTATTTAAGTTGCAAAGTCAAACACTTGCAAGTTAGGAAAGGCCAGATTTAAGGTTGTCTTTGCACCCTTAATTCTGCTTCTTTTGCAGCCATCCTGCGCACTGGATGAGGCAAGGGTCCCATGGAAAAAAATACCATATGATCATGTCAGTAACGATGCACAAGGGGGCCAAATTAAGGTTGCAAAAGCGATGTTAATTCTGGCATTTCCTATCTTTTCAGTACTTGACTTTGCAATCTAAATAATATTCTTTTCACATCTTTTTAAAAATAGTGAGCTCCTGTTTTTTTAAATGAAGTAGGTAAAAAGACATTCTTAAAGTCATTGTAACAACCCTCTCCCCCCCAATTATGCAGTAGCTGAACTCTGGATTGTCAGCATTGCACCAGAGATTTATACTACTTGAGCTACAAGCCTCTCTGCCTTGATTAGTAGGAAGAAAAGGCTGTTATCTTGGACAAGATGGCCTGCTAGGGCCATGCACTGGAGGTGATAAGGGGGAACCTAGCTTTGCTCTTTCTCTCTCTTCTCTGTGGAAGTTGGGGAAACTTCTGCCCCATGGGGGGGCAGGCAAGTGGTGCAATTTGTCCCAGACCCCGCGGGGGCCCCGTGAGCCCTGGCTCAGCAGCGATCCGGGTCTTCAGTCGCCATTTCGGCAGCAGGGGGCCCTTCAGTGCTGCTGAAGACATGGAGCGACTGAAGGGCCCCCCGCCGCCAAAATGCCCCGCGAGCCTTGGCCCAGCAACGGTCTGGGTCTTCGGCGGTATTTCAGTGGCGGGGGCCTTTCAGTAGCTCTGTGTCTTCAGCGGCATTTCAGCAGTGGGGGGCCCTTCAGTCGCTTCGTGTCTTCAGCTGGCATTTCAGCGGTGGGGGCCCTTCAGTGCTGCCAAAGATGCAGAGTGACTGAAGGGCCCCCCGCTGCCAAAATGCTGCTGAAGACCTGGACCAGCGCTGGGTGAGTACAAGCACTGCAGCTCCCCCTCTTTGCCCCAGGACCCCTGAATCCTCTGGGCGGCCCTGCCCTTGTGCTGCCCAGGGGTTACTGGAGCCACGGGATGGTTGGAGAAGCCTGGACTAGCACACTCCACAAGCCCGCTGCTCTGGAAGCTCCCAGGAATTCCCTATTCATTGTTAGCTACTGCTGCTGCTTTGATGGTAGCATGAGCCCCACTCCTGAGAATAATTCTGTTTAGTTGTTATGTTGGCATGGTGCCAACATTTTCTTGAACAGCTCAACTTAGAGAAGGATAAGGAGAAGTGACTTTCAACCATTTTTTTCTCAGCAAAACCTGAACGGAATTTCATGGAACAAGGAAAGGCATTTCTCCAGCCTGATGGCTTTTCCCTGCCAAATTTCAAAGACTTGATGCAAACAATGAGGACGTTAGAGCTTCTCAGAAGTAGTTGCAAGAATCTTTTCTTATGTAAGGTATTAGGCAATTTAACAGGGGTCACTCCCAACTACTTCTATAACAGCTGATAGCAAAATTTGACCCAGTTAGCCTAATAGCAAAAGGCCCAGCTAGCTAAATTCTAAGTTTAGTTAAAGAAAATAATGTGCTAGTTATGCAAGATGAAAACCTTTTCCATAAGAACGTTCTTTTCTCAGACAGCTGCTACCTGCCTGCCAGTCTTTCTGTCCCAGAAAGGTAGTGTTGTGAAAATTGGGCCTACAGATTTGCCTTAATTGTGAGTTTAACTGTGAAATTTGAGTGAAAGTCCATACAGTTTCACAGTCTATAACAATAAATGCTGATGGAAAGAGGTGCAAAGGGGAGATAGGCTTAATTAGTACAAATGAAAAGGCCTACGAGATAAGTCAAAGACTGTGTCAAGATAATGGCTGGTAAGAGAAGGGAGAGACCGGAAACCAGTGAACCAAAATTGGTGTGTCCAAAATTAGGCCTAATTGGTGGACCAAATAATGAAGAGATGGGAGTCCTTAAAAGGGAGTTTTGAGGGTGGTGTAAGGGGGAATCTGGCTAATGTGTTACTGGCTGACTGAAAGAAGATGAAGGACCAAGCTTCACCATCATGGTTTCCACTCCCACCATCTCCTGGGATCCCAGAATCCATCATGATACCATTGTGGCTTCTTCATCCTAATCCTGAGAGATGTCTTGACATTAGAGAGAGGGACACAAATGACACCACCACTTCCAGTGGCTCTGGTTAAAGCCCAAATACCACCTGCGATGTGAGACTTTGTCTCTTCCCCCACACCGCCAAGTCTCCTTTTTCCTTCTGTCTCGTAAGAGTCTGGCTTAGCTGGCCAAGACACCATATTCTGCAGCACTACTGTAAATCGGTGGCCAAAGAGGCACTTAAAAATAATGCTCGTAACAAGACGATCGTGGTACAAGGTGGCCAGGTCTTGGCATGGCTGATCAGACCATGTGCTGGGCCTGTGTTTTTCCAGCTGTGAGGTTGCAAGTGAAAGTCAACACCAGAGACAGAAGCTGCATTTTCTCTCTTTGTTGTTCTTTCTTCCCCCTTCAGTGTGTGTTTGTTTTGCTTTGTCTTCTGGGAAATGGCATCAGACTTTAACCACAACAGCTCTAGCCTATCTCAGCTAACTTCTCTTTTCTCCAGAAAGGCAGTTATCACCATCTTTAATACCCCCTGAAAGACTTTCAAACAAGGGTGTTTGGGTCTTTTTTCCTTCTAAAGACTCTGTACAGCTCAAGGGAAGGGATTAAGAAATGTTGTTAGAATGAAAGCCTTACTTAATGCTTTATATTTCAACTGCTGTAACTGTATTTTTCCTTCTTTTTCTGTATCTTTTATAAAGGTTAATGAGGATTTTTTAATGGCAAGTTTGCCATGATACTAAAAATGCTGAGTCTCTGAATGCCAAACCCCAAACTTTGTTTAAAATTGTTTAATATTGGACACTTTCAGGGTTAAATGAACACCTTTGATTCTTTGGACCTATATTATCCATCTAAATGAATATAACAGCGTGCATGTTTTTCTGTGTCACTCTACACCTGTAGATATAGTTCATGGAAGTTGTCTGCTCTTCGGAAGTTTATTAGCATTTTTACATTGCATCATACAAAACTAAATCACTGGTCCAGCTGGTATGGCTTTGGCTTTCTCCTAGCCCAAAACATCCAAGTATAGCAAGTCTAAAACTATTAGACAATAACTTTTAAAAAGTGTGCCCTTTTTCATGCATAATTATTACTCTAATGATACGCTTTTCGGATGAGCCATCTGATTTCTCTCCCCCTCACACCCGATTCCCAGATCCTATCTGTAGAGGTGCATGTCTTGACATGACTTGTCTCTAAGGACTAGGCTACCCTCATGAGCTATTTTCTCAAGAATACAAACTCTATTTATTCACATAGAGATTAGGGATCTGTAGCAGAGTGGATCTCTGCTCCGGCCCTGAAGGGGTTGGGGGGCAGCCTGAGGAGGGGGCTGGGGCTGGAGCAGGCTGCCTTTTGGACTGGGCTGATTGGGGGAGGGGGTGGCGGCGGCTGTGGCCGCGCCCCAGGCTGAGCCACAGGCCCTTATAAAAGGGCAGAGAGGCCAGGAGCCCAGAGAGTCTCTCTCTGCGTTCAGAGGGAGAAGGGCCTGGCTGCTGGAAGCTGAGATAAGGTACCTAGGGTGAAGCAAGGCTGGGGAAGGCAGCGGAGCTGGGGAGCTCCTGCCTGGAAAGCCCCAGGCTGCGGCCTAGGAGTAGGTCAAGAGGTACTGGGGTTGCAGGGTGCAACCCAGGGGTAGGCCAAGGCAGCAGGTCCAAACCCCCTTTGCCGATGATGAGAGGCTAATACTGCAGTCTGCCCTAGGGCATGGGGCTATTTAATGACTGGGCAGTTGCCAAGACGCTGAGGCAAAATGGGGATAGAGTGAGGGGGTTCCCAGGGAGAAGAAACCCTAAAGAGGAAGGGATTACTGCCGGGGGGCAGATCCCCACGTAAAAGGGGCACTGGGGTCCAGGGAGGGACACGGGGCCAGTAGCAGGAGCCGGAAGTCGGATCACCGGCCTGCACAGGGCGCTCCAGCTGCAAGTTTGAGCTAATTCCCAGGAGTGACCATCAGGAGGCGCCGCAGGGGTGAGTCCGCCCGGTTACAGGATCTCATTTGAAGAATAGAACCTCTAACAATACAGTACTTTTCTAGTAATACCATGCAGCAGTATCAATCATTGAAATAATTAAGCAATCAATTTGCAAACACCTAGAAGATAATAAGATGATAAGTAACATTCCGCAGTCAGGGCTGGCTTCACGCCGATTCCACCGATTCCCCGGAATTGGGCCCCACGCTGAAGAGGGCCCTGTGCCTGCACATAAGGAGGCCCTGCTCCAGTGGTCTTTGGCAGCATTTCAATGGTGGGGGGTCCGCTTTGGAGGTCTTTGGCAGCGGGGGGTTCTTCAGAGCTGTGGAAGACCCGGAGTGGACCCCCTGCTGCCAAAATACCGCCAAAGTCCCGGACCGCCGCCGAGTATTCCAATCAGGACCCATGGGTCATAAAGCTGGCCCTGTGCACACGGATTTCTCAGGAACAAAACATGTCAAACCAATCTGGATGGGGGGAAGCGGTAGATGTGGTTTATCTTGACATTAGTAAGGCTTTTGACTCTGTATCACATGACCTTCTCATAAACAAACTAAGGAAATATAACCTAGATGAAGCTATTATATGATGAGTGCATAATTGATTGGAAAATCATTCCCAGAGAGTAGTTATTAGTGTTTCTCAGTCAAGCATGAAGAGCATCTCAAGTGAGGTCCCGCAGGGATCAGTTCTGAGTCCAGTTCTGTTCAACATCTTCATCAATGATTTAGATAATGGAATAGAGAGTACACTTATAAAGTTTGTGGACAATACCAAGCTGGGAGAAGTTGCAAGTGTTTTGAAGGGCAAAGATTAAAATTTAAAATGCCTAGGAAAGAGTACTGCAGAAAGGGGGTTATAGTGGATCACAAGCTAAATATGAATCAACATTGTAATACTTTTGCAAAAAAAGCAAACATCATTCTGGGTTGTATTAGCAAGAGTATTATAAGTGAGAAACAAGATGTAATTTTTCTGCTCTACTCTGTGCTGATTAGGCTTTAATTGGAGTATTGTGTCCGTCCCGTTCTGGGTGCCACATTTCGGGAAAGATGTGGACTAATGGGAGAGATTCCAGAGAAGAGAAACAAAAACAATTAAAGGTTTGGAAAACATGACCTATGGGGGAAGATTGAAAAAAATGCGTTTGTTTTGTCTGGAGAAGAGAAGACTCAGGGGGGACATGAAAACAGTTTTCAAGTATGTAAGAGGTTGTTCTAAGGAGGAGGAAGAAAAATTGTTCTCTTTAATCTCTGAGGATAGGACAAGAAGCAATGGGTTTAGATTGCAGCAAGAGCAGTTTAAGTTGGACATTAAGAGAAACTTCCTGTCAGGGTCATTAAGCACTGGAATAATTGCCTAGGGAAGTTGTGGAATCTCTGTCATGGGAGACTTTAAGAGCATGTTAGACAAACACCTGTCAGAAATGGTTTAAATAATACTTAGTACTGACTTGAGTGCAGGGGACTGGACTAGAAGACCTCTTGATATCCTTTCCAGTCCTACAATTCTATGATTCTATGTAGGTCTTGACTCCAAAACTTTCTGGCTCAGAAGTGAAGGTGATACTAACTGCTTTCCACTGAGATCTAGAGGGAACTCCTCGAGGGTGTATACAGACACTTTTTTAAAATAAGGCCTGGTCTACATACAGATGTTCTAGTCTGACTATTTTGAGTAGAAGTGTGCTTTTTTTACGTACATAGTGATAGTGGTATAAAAGTGATTTTACCAGTGAATAAACTATACTAGTATAAGCACTTTTATACCAGCACAACTCCATCCACACTATGGCAGGTTGTACTGTTTTAACTATACCAGTGTAACTAACTATGCTAGTACAATTAAAGCAGTACAACTTGTATGTGTAGACAAGGTCTTAGTTTATTAACTGCCAATTAACTTGAGTTAGCTTATATGTTTGTAAATGCTGTCTAGACACTCCACAAATATTTTTTCCAGGGCACCATCGCTTAACCCAAATTAAGCTCTAATGTAGACATATGTCTAGTGTGAGAAAGTAGCTCAGTCACTAAGCCCATTTAGCCAGTGCTTTCTGGTGAGACTGCTAACAAAGGTGCCAGTTAATGCTGACTGTGGTGCTGATTTTTGTGATGGGATTATTTTTACTCTGCATGATACTTATTTTAACCATTTTAGTGTACTCTCTTTCTGCTTTGCTCCATCCCCAGGATGAATTTGGTGGATGTATCAGATACCTTGGGATACAAAGAGTAGAAGCAGTGAAAAAAAATTATGGCAGGACTTTTCATCCTAAATCAATATTTACTTGAAAGGCCCTAACCCACTGGTAGTCTGTGTTCCTAGCAAATTTATACGCAGAGCCTCAAAAATGGGACCCTTCATTATAAAGCTGTACTTTAGGGACAGCTGGGATTTCTGAGAGACATTCACATTTTTTGTTCATTTTTTTCCTGTTAGTCATTTGTAGTTTGTCACTTTGTTTGCTTGTTTCTCAAGGATTGTTACCAAAGAGAGGAAAGCAAATAAAATGTAATATGGTTTGAAACTGACCAACTGCCAAGTCTTAAATATGTATATATACAGATTAAATAACCCAGTCATCTGATATTCACTGGAAGGAAGGGAATGCACAATAAGAAACTGTTTTAGGAGTATTTCAGGATTGGCAGTGAAAATGGAGAGTTTAAAATCTGCAAAAAGTGACATCCCAGGCGACAGCCAGGAAAAAGTCAGAAATAATCAAAAATCTAGGTGGATAAACTGATATAGTGATAGATGTCACAAATGCTTATGCCAAGCATAATATGTACTGAAAACCAAACTAAAGTCCTTGGTGACATTAACAATTTGGAAATATTAGAACAGCCTGAAAAAACATGTTCTTTCTTAATTATGCAGTGGACTTTCTTCCTTGGGCCCTTTCTCAGAAATAATAATAATACTTAATTATCTCTTTTAACCTTCAAAGGATGTTACAATATTAATTAATATATCAGTATAAAGTTATCTTTTTCCCCCCCTAAAATAGCCCCCTGCCAAGAAACTTGAGGTATGGCAAAAACAATTAAAAATAAACAGTTAAACCAGAACATTTATTTTTTGTTGAGACACTGAATATTCTAAGTATCAGAGGGGTAGCTGTGTTAGTCTGGATCTGTAAAAGCAGCAAAGACTCCTGAGGCACGTTATAGACTAACAGACGTTTTGGAGCATGAGCTTTCGTGGGTGAATACCCACTTCGTCGGATGCATGTAATGGAAATTTCCAGGGGCAGGTATATATATGCAAGCAAGCTAGAGATAATGAGGTTAGTTC